>NC_060268.1:54798844-55099286 GCF_021613505.1 Equus quagga | reverse complement strand
TGTGTGTGTGTGTGTGTGTGTGTGTGTGTGTGTGTGTGTGTGTGTGTGGTTTCCCTTCAGTGATGCTCGGCCAACCGACCGTGGCAAAGGGCTCTGTTATATGGTTTGTTTAGCTAGTTGGAGTGATATATTTGTCCTCATGTTACAGACCCTCTTGCACAGGCCCCGAGATAGCCGGGTGCAATGAAAGATGTCATACTTGGAAAATAGGACTGAGGCAGGCCCTCCCTGGGCCAAGACATTCAGTCTTACCCTCATTAGGACAGGCCTCTGAAACAGCGGCTGCACCTTCATGCTGAAAACATAGTCCTCTCAGCACCCTGATCAAGAAACAACATCCTTTTTAAAGTATGACCTTGATTATGTCAAAGCACAAGAGCACCTTGGAAGAGTGACTACAAGAGCCAGAACAAGATGGAACAGAATCAGAAATGACATTCGTAAGCTAATTTAAAACGTGCAAAATATAAAAAATGTGAAAAGTTAAACTCTAAACCTGGCAGTCCACTTTTTCGATGTCCTGCAGAACTTGACAGCCTAGGTTTCCCCGCAGCATTGTGGCGGCGTCACCTTCCTGTCTAAACCACTAGCACGTCTCAAAATAAGGAGACGCTGCCGTGCATAGCTCCTTGGGATTGGATTAGAACACAATGCTAGCAAAGATGGATAAGGTACCCCGTCTCCAGTTTTCTTGATGTGGGTGAAGGAATTGCAAAAGAGAATGCATGCTAAACAAGGAAGCTGTTATTCAACCATTCTGCAAGGATAGAATAGAAAACCTAGTCCATTTGACCTTCAGTGAGCTGCTGTTTCAACCCTACAGGGCTTTGTGGGCTTGACAATATTATTAGCCTTGTTTGTTCTATAATGTGTAAGGACAGCAAGGGCCAGTCTTGGGGTTGTGAATTTTCACGTCTTTTTCTCTCTTGATATGCTCAGCTTCCTCTGTCCTCCCGACCCCCATCCCAGTGTGTCTCTCTATTGTCACTTTTGCACATAAACCTAAAGATGGAAGGCAGTGACTGTTTTAAAGGAGGATAGGGAGATCCAAGTTAAAGAGAAAACAAAAGTATTTGTATGTGTATGCACGTAACATGCACAGGGGTTCCAATGGCTGAGCTCTGAGCGTCATCCGGAACTGGAAAATTCTTTTAAGCGATAATCTTATGAACTGATTACAGGTCACTGCTCGCGTGAATGTATGCCTGAGGCTACATTGCTAATGTGAAGTAAAGTACAAAACGTGAGAAACCTAAACACACACCTTTTTATCCATGGACAAATAAGGCAGAACATCTTGCTTAACACAGAGAATGAGCCTTGTGAATAGAAATGCAAACAGAAGGCTGCTTCTCGAATTTGAAAATCAGCAGTAGAGGGCCAAGCAGTGATTTCGGATTTGGTCTGACGTGAGTGTCTATTGCAGCCCTGCTGCGTGCAAGCTGGGTGGCCTTGAACTTGTGACATCAACTCACTACGACTCAGTTTCCACATCGAGTTGTAAAGTCTGAAAGATCTACCGTGTGCAGAGTAACTGATTATTATGAGGAGTTCCATAGATAGTTATTTTTACAATTAGCTCTGGCTTTTGCAAGTATTTTAGTTTCCAACCAGGTCCATCAAATGAAAAGAAAAAAATCAATGATTTCAAAAAATTAAGAGGAATCTTCCCAAGATGTCATGGATTAAGTTTTCGTTCAGCCTTTCAGGAAGGAGGGTTTGCTTGAAGACTTAGCCGGTTTTATGTGTAGATTTGCCTGCCCAGTGGCCTGGTGGATGAGGCAGAGATCAACAGTTAACTTTGCAAGATCTCTGTTTTTGAAAACCATTTTCTTGGTGCGAACTGTAATGCTAGTCACCAGAACCATGTTCTCACGTCTTGTCTTTTCAAGGGCAAACATTTAAAACCTTTCGTTCCCTTCAGGATCTTTGAAGACATGAAAAAGATAGATCAGCGTTGAGAGGGAGGTTACAGGTGCTAACATGCTGAATGACTCCTAACTGGCATAAAAAAGTGAGATAAAAAATTCCTTGTCCTGAGATCTGAAAGTTTTCTTGGACTACAAAGTAAGCACTCACCAAGGCGCTAAAAATAAAGCAGATAAGTCACTGGAAATCTTCCAAGAGCACCTCTGGGTGGGAATGTAATAGAAACTGGCTACTGTGTCCAGGTGGGAAAATCAGCCTCACAGTGTGTCATCATGAGGGTTCGCTGTTGACTGCGGTGCTGGTAATCTCCCCTCCAGGTGGGTTAGGGCCCTTCACCCCCTTCTACGAAATGCTGACATTGAGACCAGCCAGATTTAGCTGGGGGTGGGGTGTGGGTGTCCCAAAAGCTAAATGGAATCCTAAGATACCAACTCACTCAAGAAGCTGGAGAGACCAAAGAATGGCACCGGTGTACCATTTAAAAGCTCTAATGGCCATTATGTCCAACTCCTTCACTTTCGAAGACAAGGAACCTAAAGTCCAGAGAGGTGAAACCACTTACCTCACTTAACTGCTGGTGAATTATTCACTCCATCATTTTAGTGCCTTTTAGACCCGAGTTGAATTAACCAGAAGTTGAACTGAAACTGACAGCACTGTTCTGTCACAGTGGTGGTGTACTTGTCACCGCACCATGGAAATTATGAAGTATTTGGCCTCTAAGTTCAGGCTCACAAGAGTGGCTGATTCATTTTACCTAATGAGTCTAACTCATTTTCCTCTACACTACCAATTCTCTCTTGTAGGGCTTCTGTCACAGAGGAGGAAAATTCTGGCAATTTCCCTTAGTCATTGATCTTTGTTTTTCTGTTTCTTGGCATTTTTTGGCTATGTTTCCATTTTTTAAGGTATTGTTTATATACAATAAAATTCAACAATTTTAAGTGTACAGGTTGATGAGTTTTGGTAATGGTGTACAATAATAGAACCACACCAAAATCAATATACAGAATAGTTCCCTCACCCAAAATCTCCCTCGGGCCCATTTGCTCTCAATTCCCTCTTCCCACCTCTGGCCACCACAGATCTGCTTTCTGTCACTGTAGTTTTGCTTTTTTCCCTAGAATTTCACATCAATGAAATCATACAATGTGTGGTCTTTTGTGTTCAACTTCTTTCTCTTAGCGTAATGTTTTTGAGATTCATCCATGTTGCATGGATTAATATTTCATTTCTTTTGATTGTTGGAATAGTATTCCATAGTAATCAGGACATAGAATATACAATTGGTTTATCTGTTCACCAATTGATGGCCTATTTCGTTGCTTTCAGTTTGGGGCTGTGAGGAATCTTCTCCGCCAACAGTTTTATCCTTGATTTCTTCCCGTCACCTAATACTTTGGCCCAATCTCTAATGTTTATGATTTTAGATAGTTTGCCATCACTATTACAATGAAACACTTTCAAAAAATGCAGATGGAGCAGAGGTGTTGGCCCCTGGGCCCCCGATCTGTGACTTTGGAAGTGATTGTCTACTTATCTCGGAGTAGCAATGCCAAGGCCCAAAGGTGACATGATGGCCTATTCAGTGTGTTATAATGTAATTTACCATCATGACAGGCCTTCGGGAACATGACAGAGTGCAACAAAATGCAGGATCTGATATTGATAGTAAACAGAGTTGAGTGGCTTTTTTTCTTGCCTTGTAGAAAAGTGCACACCCATTCTAAGTGCTGGGGGGAGAGAAGAGGGAAGTCAGTGGGTGATACTGTCCCATGCTGGTGCAGCCGACTTACAACAACCTGGGATGAGTTAGCACTTAGACCTAACAGAAGAGACTCTCCTGAAAAATGTGCTGTCCCCCTGTTATAATTCACCGTAATGAGCGGGGAACAAAAGGTTGTGAAGGAGAGTGGTGACTGATGGCCGACACAGCCGCCCCGTGCTGCAGCTGGCGCGGCTCCCGCTGGTGAAAGGCATAATATATTATTGCTCCAGGTCGCATAGTGGTAAATGAACACTTACTGCCGCTATGGCAACTGGATTGATTATCGCAGCCACCTCAGGACCAGCCTGGCCCCGCGTTACAAGTGAGCACGTGCGTCCCTGCCTTGCTTCAGTTGGAAGAACGCCTCAAAGGCAATTTGTACCAACTGAAATCTCTGAGGACTGAGAGGCCCTCCTCTCCAGCCCACCTCAGTGGGGAATTGGGGCAGGTCTGGCCCACATGGTTGGGCCTCTCCAACTAGAGAGGCAGGGCTACCCTGTTCAGAGAAGGCCTGGTTCATCGTGTGAGTAGGGTAACTATTGGTTGCATACAATGAAATGAATGCATCCATGAGCAGAATGCCATGCTGTCTCTGAGATAGTGCTAAGGACAAAGCGGGTAGGTAGGCCCAGGTGGGTATCAGGAGAAGTCTGAGATAGAGAAGAGGAAAGCAGGATATAGTAGGTTGAAATGGACTAACAGGCAATTGTCTGAGCAGATAACATTGATCAAGCCATTGCAGGTGACTGGACTCTTCCATGTTTCTGGAAGCAGGTTGCATGAATAAACTTGGTTTGTTTAAGAAGTGGGGAATGAGTCGGTTCCTTTTCTTCTAATCTACAGATACTGGCTAGAATTTACAGGTAAATCTCCAGTTTTTCAATAGCCAAAGGAAGGGGAGCAGTCCGTGTCCCCCTTGGCAGGTCTAGGCAGAGTTATAATAATGTTCTACGTACGCTCAATTATCAGTTTCATTTTTTCCCAATATTAAAACTGTTCAAATGAATTTTTCCCTTTTCTAGTTTGTGTAAATTTGTCTAAATATGTACTATCGAGGGTGGAGGGGTGGGTAGTATTAGTGATGTATTAACTTTCTATTTTGATGGGCAGATTTACCCTTTGGAATTTAAATGTGAAGGTATTTTAATTATTTGCACATGACCTCTACGCTAGACCATCCATGATGGCAACTAAAGTGGCCACCACCTAATCTGGGACAGTGTTTGAACCTGACTTGCAGCCTTCCCTTGTGGGAGCCTAATGGCATGGTAATAATAATAATCTTTATTAATTATGGGAAATGGGATGATATAGTGAAGTTAGACTTATATTTCTCAAATTTTTCTTCATCATTGTGTCCCAAGGAGTCCTTTTAGATATTATTTTTCCTAAATGCCCTCCCCATGCAATTTTAATACCATAGATACACTGTATATTTCTTTATGTGCTATATGTGTAGCTGTACTTTATATATAAAAAGAATAAGATTTTTTTGCCCCCAAGACCAATTTTCACCCTCTTGGGGGTGATATCAACTCTGCCGAAAATGCGTGAGTTAGAAAAATCTGGGTTCAAATTCTGCCTCTGCCAGTCCTCTTCCTCTAAGCCTGATCTTCTTCTTCCTCACCAGCAAGGGAGATATCAGTGTCCCCTTAATGAGGTTCCTGGCACATAAGCAATCAGTGAATATTGGTTATCATTGCTGCTATTGTTATTTATACTTACACGTTTTCACATGTAGTATCTTCATTGATCCTAATCGTGAACCTCTGAGGTATGTGGGTCTATGTCATGTTATTACAGATATCACTCCCACTTTACTGATAATATCACAGAGGGTCAGAGTGGTTCTGTGATCTGTTCAAGGTCATGCAAGCAGTCACATTGGTTGGAGCTGAGACTTGAACCTGGGTGTTGTAGTTCAAAAAACTCTGGTTCAGAAGTCTCTTGGGTGCACCTTGATGCTTGTGGTGGCACCAGGCTCCCTGTTGTGTTATGAAGACTCAAGTTGGGGTTTCGGGAATTGGAGGAATCACCCACAAGAATGGGCTGTAAGGACCAATCATACAAAAGTTTTCTGCCCCCAACGTGTAGAAAACAGAATCATCAAGGCTTTGAACCAAATGGTTACACCCAGTTTCAGGAAATCTGTGATAAGCTTTTCCTGTGCTGGTTGGTAATTCATGGGTTTACTGAGGCAGGATTTCCTTAAGCTTGGAAGAACTTAGCTTTCCAACTGGATGAGGGTGAGTCCTTTCTCGCCAAGATAAAAGCCTTATGAAATGAACAATAGTAATCACTCAGAGAGGAAATACTTTTGAGCAACTACCATGTTCAAGCTCTGTGCTGACTATCTAGCCTATGCTGGGCCTAGCATTCTTCTGAGCTCAGCGAAAAGCTGTGCAGCAGGGCGGGTAGTCTGAGTTCTCGTGTCAGATGTCTTGGGTTCTAATTCCAGCTTTGCCACTTGGCAGGTGTGTGCCTCAGTTTCCTTATCTGTAATCTGATATAAAGCGCTTTATAGAGCTCCTGGCACACATTAAGTAAGTGTTTGCAATTATTATCATTAGATAAAAAATATAAGACATACATCCCTCCCTTCACAGAGCATGAGATGTAGTACTACTCCTATTTAATAATCATACCCTACTTGAGCACAGTGCTTTGTATTTGCTGAAATGGTTTTATGTGAGTGGTTTCAGAAACAGAGTCCTTGGCATCTGGAGATTTCTACCATTTTCCCTTGTCCCATCAAAATACCTGTATTACACATTTCGTCTATATTAACTGCTATTTTTCTAGCTAGCTAAGAGATATTTAATTCTTTGTGGAAGAAAAAGAGGATGTGTAGAGGACCAGGGCTCGTTTCTTGACCACAGCCACCACATGGTCAAGAGCAGTGCCTGTTGCTAAGGCAGGATGGTCCGAACTGGTTTCTGCACACGGTTGCTCTCGGGGCTGAGTAAAGCAGCTCTGGTCTGTGTTTGAGGTGCTAGAGGGTAGTGATGGTGATGTGGAGGATGCTGAGGCAAACGTTTTCACTTCTGTAGCTAAAGAGACTGAAGGCCTGGCAGGTGTGTAAGGATGCCCTCTGCTTCTCCATCCAGGCTGTTTCTGGAAACATTCCTCTGTGCTGCTTATCACACCAGATCTCCCCAGCAAAGCCACTCTGCAGGTTGCCTAGCACCAGGCTGAGCTGAGAACTGGGTGAGAGTAAGTTTGTTCCAGCTAGGAGATGGCTGTTGTGAGCAACCAGGAGGAAAACTGTAAAGAGTGAGGCTAGTGACGTTGCTCCCAGAGGTGGGTCTTCCCCTTCCCCAGAAGGGTGTCCCCCAGGGCCATACATACCACGGGAACGGCACTTAGGCTTGAGTCTGGCATGGTTGTCTTTCTGCTGGAACTTTGCCTGGGGACTCTGATGACTTCCCTTGTGTGTAGACTCCCCATGGCTAGTATTACCATGATGAACCCTGAGGCTGTGTAACTGCAGGGCAGGCCGCCCGGGGAAACCCTTGGAGGTGACCCAGAAACTTCAGCTGGTGATGAATTCAACGTCACTCTCAGTTTACCCAACTCAAAGAGATTTGGGTATTAACTCACTTTGCAATCGTTGTCTTCCATCCACAGCAAACAAGAATGTTCTCCAGAAAGGACAAAGCTGAGTATCTTCCGGGAAGAGCACACATCTTAGGAGTGACCTGCCAGGCCCAGTCTTAAAGGGTTGCATTTTGCTGATCATTGTGCAGCATCTTGCTGGTGAAGTCCACCCCCTCCAAAGCAGTGCAGGATGAAACTACCAGTTTGAGTCTGATGTTTTATTTATCTGCACTGGTGGCTTAATGTATGGTGTGTTTTCTCTGTTTGGGCCTCAAGGCTGGTTAAGCAAAAGGCGGGAAACATGAATAAGTAATAGACAGAGAGGGCTGTCCATTTATAGACTTTCAAAGATGACCTGGTTTTCTGTTCCAGTGTGAGCATTGGTGTTGCATTAGAGTAATATGCATCCATAGATGTTTTTGCCCGTGCATTGGCTGGTGATAATCAGGAGAGACATATTCATGTTCTATTTTTGTAATAAAAATTAAGAACCTTCAGGCCACACCAGGGGCCCTCACTGGCAGTGTGAATGCCATGAGCCTGAGCAGTCCATTTTCCTCAGATTGTGTGGGATCATTGTGTTCCTTTCTGCTCTTCTCCAGTTTCTGGTTATTATTAAACAACCCTTTGTGAGGGATTAACTCTGGCTCTCCTCCCAGTGGGGAGATGTCTACACAAAGCCAGAATATCCAGCCAATTGCAGGCAAACAGGTTATTTGGTGTAGCACAGGAACAAATAACTGATCGGCAAGCCAATTCTTCACTTTTTGATGGTTTCCCTTGGCATGGAAACAGCCTTCTGTAGTACATGGTGTAAATGCTTATGAGCATCCCTTTATCCATTCATTCAGAAAATGTTTCCTGAGGGCTCACTGTGGGATTCATTATTTCCAAAATGGGGATAATAACAGTACCTACTGCATAGAATTATGTGGATTGAATGAGTTAATATGTGTAAAAGGTTTAGAACAGTGCCTGGCACAATTAGGGCCTGCTCAATATGACCTTGGCTATGGAGTTCGAGTTTTATTTTATAGGCAAGGAAGACACAATGGAGCCCATGGCATAGGCAGCCACATGCTTCCAGAAGGTGGTTTCTGTGGTAGAGTAAGGGACACATCTTAATGGGGCAGAGCCTGGAGGCAAGGAGACAGTCACATACCTCTTGTAACCTCTGATGGCTTTCATTTGCCTTTCTTGGGGTAGCCTAGAGCAGAGGTTTTCAAAGTGTGGTCCCCAGACCAGTAGCATCAGCATTATCTAGGAACTTGTTAGAAATGCAGATTCTAGGGCCCTGTCCCAGACCTACTGAATCAGAGACTCTGAAGTTTTGGCCCAGCAATCTGTTTTAACAAGCTGCCTAGGTGACACTGATCCTTGCTAAAGTCTGAGAATGTTGGTCTAGAGTCTCTATTTTTTTTTTTTTTTTTGAAGATTGGCCCTGAGCTAACATCTGTTGCCAGTCTTCTTTTTTCCCCTCCTTCTTCTTCCCAAAGCCCCCCAGTACATAGTTGTATATTCTAGTGGTAGGTCATTCTGGTTCTGCTGTGTGGGATGCCGCCCCAACATGGCTTGATGAGTGGTACTAGGTCTGAGCCCAGGATCCAATCCAGCGAAACCCTGGGCTGCGAAAGCGGAACATGCAAACTTAACCACTCGGCCACAGGGCCGGCCCTGGTCTAGTCTCCTGAGGGAAAGTGGGAAGGAGAGCTTTAGATACTCTTCCTCCTCCCCGCTCCTCACCCCCCCCCCCCCCCCCCGCCACACACGCACACATTTGGAGGGCACTGGGCTAGCAGGGGGCAGGCACACACAAGCTTTGGGGAGGGTCTCTACTCATGAGGCGGGCCAGGCAGCAGTCTCCTTGTTAGCTGGTCACATAGAAGCGGGAGCTTTGTCAATGCAGATCAAGGCCGCCTATTGAGCACAGCAAAACCAAACCACAAATCCCAGCCTGGCTCACTGCCAAGAGGGCGCTGTGCCCCACCCCTCTTGATGCATATGGTGGATAGCTACTGAAGTGGTGCTGTGCTAAGTAGGTGTTTCTTTACCACAAAGACTGTCAGCTGCAAGACTCCAGTGCGCTTCTCATCACACTGAGAAATAGGGGAGGCCAGGCGCTCTGGGCCCTTCTAAAGCAAATGCTGCCTCTGCTCATGGGAGTCTGTGTGCACACACCCAAAGACATTGCATGGCCCACAGAACAGATGGTACCCATGCTTCGGCCCTTCCCCATATGAGAAGCTGTGGCCCGGCCGGTTCTTATTACTGATGTGCAACCACCTCTGGGCTGAAATACCACAGCTGTAGATAATTTGAGAACATCCATCTAGATTTTCTGAATTCATTCATTTGTTCATTAGCACAAATTTGTATAAACTGGTATGAAGGAAAATAGGACATCCCCCTTACTCCCCTTTGTTAAGGAGTATGCCATCCAGGAGGAGAGAGAAGTCATTCATATAATTGCTGGCAGTTCAGAACAGGGTGCTGTATGTCAATAAGAAGGGCCCAGCAGAATGTGGTGTGAGAGATCAAAGGAGCTTCACAAGAGGTGATCTGAGGAAGCTGCATGGAGGAGGTGGTAGCATGTGACCTGGGTCTTGAAGGGTGGGCAGGATTTCAAGAGGCAGAGAGAAGGCATCTCAAGTAAAGGGACCTACAAAAGCATAAGGGATGGGAAGTGCACATGCTCAAGGGGAGAATGATAGGTCCACTTTGCCCATAATGTAGCAACAAGTAGAGCCATAGAGGAAGATGAGGCTTCAAAGATAGATTGGGATTTGAATACCGGGCTAAGGAGTTTGGACATGATTCCATAGGCAGGGGAGCCCATGGAGAGTCTAGCTTAAGCAATTGGTGTGATCATCATGGTGCTAGAGGACAATGGGGCTGAAAATGAAATTGGGATGGGGAGGACTTGGGCCTCTGGTAAGGGACTTGCTGAGGGTCCTAGCCCTAGGAGGCTGCAGAATCAAAGCTAGAGCCAGTAGTCCATGTCTACAAGTTCATGACTGTAGGAGGCAAATTGGAAGCTCCTGGGAAGAAGGAGTGAGCTTTTAAATTAAAGTTTGCCTGATGTAGACAGACGTCAAAACTTTCCAAGGATTGGGAGGCAAGATAAAAAGGCCCCTGAGTGACATCAGCTGCTTTCCTCTCCATGCTTCTTGGTCACTTGTCAGAAAGAATGTTCATCCCTTTAGAGATGAACACGAGAGGTCCTCAGTATCCCATGCCAGCCACCAGCCAAGCCCAGAGCATCTCAACAATGCTGTGGAGCGTTGGCACGAGGCTGGGCCTTGGGCTTGGTTCTGACTCAGAGGAGTCGGAACCACCTTACTGAGTCATTTGCAGGAGCTGTGGTTTCCTGGGAGGCTTCCCAACCAGGTACCCACCCCACCAAATGGCTGGTAGCATGCGAGATCTGAAGGAAGCCGCACATTCACCACGCCATGGCTTCAGGCAAACAGAAGTTGCACATCTGGAGCTGTTGCACAGAAATTGTTTCCTTGCTCTGCCTAGAGAAACTTGGCATTTGGCAGTAACAGATAAACAGATGAGACTTTTTTTTCACTTAACCTGTTAGTTCTTTGATCTTAAGGAGAGGTCTCAGTTTCCCCAACTCTGAATGAACAACTATCAATGAACAGTTGTGACTTCTGAAGGAGTTGATGGTTCCTAAGGCTTTCTTTTTAGGAAGGTCCAGAACCTTCCCAGAGTCCAGAGTTTACAAGAATCTGCCTTCTCCTGCAACCACGTGCCTGAGGGTCTTGGTGGGAATGAAGTTTGGTCCAAGTCTGCTCGGGCACCTCCATTTCACGAGCTGGAGCTGGATGTCTCCTCCCCTCAGCTGTTCCACCTGTGGCTATGAGCTGGGGTTCTGCTTCCCCAGGGAGCCACGGGAGCGAGTTAGGAACTTGAACGGAGGAGGGGTCTCTCATGGTGGCAGGGGGTCCAGTGAAGACCTGCAGGTTGCCCTTTACCTTCTGGAACAGGGGTCCTGTGCCTCTAGCCAGTGGGCAGCCCACCTCCCAAGACCTCATATCTCCTCGGGCCTGCCAGGCCCCACTTGTAGGCCTGGAACCTTTCTCGTGCTGCAGTCAGGCACACTGTTCACTTTCTCAGGCGGAATTTTCTCACAGATGGGAGTTCCTCCTCAGACACTTGACCAATCACCCTTCCATATAGCTTTTATCCCCCTACACTTTAATATATATACACTGCATATGGGGTGAGTCCCTCACAAAACTACAAAGGGAAAACACCCACATTCTTTTACTATCAGAGAACAGCCCACTTTCTGCTTTTCTGGGGCCACTTGCCCATCTGACCTGCAGCCTTAAGCAAGATGTGAGGGGCCTCATCTAGGCTAGACCCTGAGACTCCGAGGTGAATGAGTCCTGATTTCTTCTCATGGATCTCACAGTCTCTATGGGGTTGGTTGGGGAAGAGGGAAGTGACAGGTGATGACAGTCACACATGCTCAGTGTGACCGTAGAGGTGGGACCCATCTCAGCATGGCAGAGACCATGAGGAATCTACCTTGGAAACTTTAAAGATCAATTTAGAAGCCTACATTCTCTCAGTGAGTTGGGCACCATTAACTTAGGATGCTGTCTCATTAATTCCAAGGTGAGGAGGGAATGTCTCATGTCCAGAAGTTTTCACATTAGCTGGAAGAGGCTAGACTCCTGGCCCCTTGCTTCTTTAGGTGTTTTCTGTTACAATCTCAGGGCCTTCTTAGAGCATTTATCACACTGTGCCATCTGGGATTGGGTCACTTGTGTGTTTATCTTCTCTCCTTGTATTGGGAAGGAAAGGACCTGGTCCTAAGAGATAACGACCATGTCTTATTCTCATAGACATCCCCCACAGGCCCACAAGGAAGGTGCTTAAGGAATTGGATCTCTCTGTCTCTCCACTTGTATGGACTTTGGAAGTGGAGATGGGAGGATATGCTCCTCCTCCTGTTCAGAAGTGACTAAATAGGGCATACCCCAGGGGCTTATAGTATTTATTAGCTGGCAAAATGAGGAGAGTGGGAGGAGGCTGGTACATCAGATCTCATGTGCATATTGAGATTTTTCAGTTGGCACATACTTTCCAGAGTCCAGCTATGCAGAGTGATGAGCTAGAGCTGTGTTGTCCAGTATGGCAGCCTCTGGCCACGTGTGATGACTTAAGTTTCAAGTAATTAAAATTAAATAAAATTCAGAAATTCAGTTCCTCTCTCACACTAACCATGTTTCAAGTGCTCAATAGCCACGAGTGACTATTGGCTACAGTATTGGCCAGCGCAGATGTAGAACATTTCCATCATCGCCGAAAGTTCCAATGGATGGCACTGGAGACTCCAGGCAGCATTTCCAAAGTGTGCACCACAAATCACATGCACCTGAATTACTTGAAGGCAAGGGAAGAGAAGAGCTTGTCAAAATACAAATTCCTAGGTTCCTCCCTAGACCTCCTGAATCAGAATCTCTACGGGGAAGGGAAGCTGGGAATCTGTATTTTAACAAGCACCTCCAGATGGCTGTTATGCAAACTCACATTTCAGGATCAACGCTCCAAGGGAAGCTGGAAGTTGAATAGCAAAGCTGGAAAACCTCCTAGTACAGCGATTCTGAGCATCTGAGGTGTCTTACAGCTCTTTCCACTCCAGCGTAAGATTTCCCAGTCCAACATTTCCAAGAGGATGTGCCTGGAGCTTCCAGACTGGCAGCTAAGGGCACGATCTCAGTGAAGTCCAGGCGATGCTTCCACCAAGCAGTAAATAATGAAGAAAGAGACTGTCCTAGCATTATCTGTCTCTCTCCTCTTGCAGAACTAGGAGGATGGAAATAACCTCCTTCTTCCCCTTGAGCATGTTTGAATCACAAGTACCTTCCCTCTAAAATAAATTTATTTCCTGCTGCCTTCAACCCAACAAAGACCAGCCAGTGATGAATACCAGACTTCATAGCTTATTTGTCAAAGCAGCACACCTGTGAGGATTCCTGTGGAAGATAAATTTTGGTTTGGGGGAGGGGGTCCTGGAGGAGGAGGGACCTGGCCGGGAATAAATCTTAACATGTTGCACCAGACGGTGAATGAGCGTTTGCCTCACAAGGCTCGCCCTCCTGACAAGGTATGATAAATTACCCTCTTTGTTGACGCCTTCATTGGGTTATTTATGGCTCATTAATTGAACCGAAAAGGGGCCTTGTAGACCCAGCAGGGGCACCTTACAATGCTCCTCCAGTGGACCCAGCTGAAAGAAGAAGAACAAAGAAGCGAAGAAGGGGAGGGGGCACACAAATGTGTCTACTCCTTGGCTTGAGATACTCTTCACCAAAGAATTCAAGATTTGTATTTAAACAAAACAAAACAAAATAAAACCTTTGGAAGCTCAAGTGAACTTCTCCGGGGATGGTTAGCCATGCCCCTCACACCCGGCCTGTGCTGCTGTCTGGCACCTTCTAGAGAAGCCCGTGCCTAGAGCTCTGTGCATGATTGCCATCGTTGCTTGAGGCTTGCATAGCAAGTCAGCACACGCAGAGGGGACCATCAGAGGACCCTGACACAGTCCTAGCTCGCTCACGGACTTGCTGTGGGACTTTGGGGAGTTGACTGGATCTCTCTGAGCCTCAGATCCCTCCCTTTTGAAGTGAGGGTGTCAGATGGATGATCTCAGTTTTTTTCCCTTCTAAAGAAAGACCCGTTTGCTCTTCACTGCCCCTTGTGTTGGTTTAACACTTCCATTTCTGGTTATTAAGTAGTTTATTCATTTGGCAGGTAGTATTTCCTGAGGTCCTGGCATGTATTATGTTCCCAGGGGGATGCAGGCATACGGGTATGCATGGTTATGTTGTCGGCTTCCACCAGTTTCAGTCTAGAATTTTGTTTGTGTTATCAGGAGCTGGTTAGTACTTAAGGAGTAATTTAATCCCTAAGTTAAGTACTTATGGAACAGACCCTTGCAATAGGCTGTCCTTTACTTGACAATAAGGGAAAATGCAGTGTTTCCAGCTGTTGTGTATGAAAGGCTGTTTCTCTAGGGTGCCACTGTGGTCCATGAATAAGTTGCAAAAGGCTCTCTTTTAAAGTGCCAGATGTTTTCCCTGTTGCTATTGCCTTCCAGAAGGTTCCATCCTGTGGAAAGAACTTCTGAATAAAAGGAATGGCAACGTGGTTTCATTCATTTATCTGACCATTCGTCCATCTAGTCATTCTTTTATTCCACAAAATTTTACTAAGTATTTACTCTCATCTTTGTGTCAAGGTCTATGTTCACAAGATGTTCAAAAATTCAACAAAATTACACTCTGGGGGGAAGGTAAATGCACTCCACAATTATTGAGTACTATTATAGAGTTGTTCCCAGGAATCTATGGGAGTGTATGAGAGGGATCGTAACTGTGGGGCTTGGCGAAGTCTTGCAGGATACTTAGGTTAGATTTTGAAGGAAAGCTAGGAGTTTTCTGGGCAAGCACGCTATGGAAGATTATTCCAGATAGGGCCAAGAGTATGCGTAAAAGCACAAACATGCACATCAGCTGTTTGAGAAATTACAAATAGTTCACTGGAGCAGATTGGAGCAGTGTATGAACGTAGGAGGTAGGAGGTACGAGGCAAAGCATGGCAGATGAAGCCAAAACAGGACCCGATCTTGAATGTTGAGGAGCCTGCTCTTTGTCCTGAAGGGCGTGAAGAACATCTGAAGAGATTTATTCAGAGGAAAGATATGGTCAGAGCAGTGTGTTAGGGAGATCCTCTGTGCCAGGGTGGAGCGAGCTTAACCATGTTGGAGATTGCGCGAGGCAAAACCTGCTAGGTGACTATTGCAGTAGTCGGAGCGAGAGAAAAATATGGGCCTCAAACAAGGGCATGGCTGTGAGGAAGGTGGAGAGAATACTGGACTGGGCGCTAGAAGACCTTGGTTCTAACCCAGGCTCTGTCTATATCCCCCTCGAATTATTTATTTTCTCCAGAATGTATATCCTGCTCTGTAAAATGAGGACATTGGACTGGATGGTCTCGGATCTGACTCTGACATTCTGTAAGGATTCGGTTTTCTCTATGTTCCCCTGTAGTCAGAAGCGGGAGGAAGGAAGAAGATGCAGAGTTGGTGTTTAAAACTGAGAGAAGTGTTATTTAATAATAATGGTGAGAATGTTTATCACTTGCGTCCTGCTTAGTTCAGAGTAAAGGAATCTTACAGCTGATAGTAGGGCAAATTCTTTCCCTCCATTCCAAAACTCACGGAGAAGGCTTCCTTTGGACTCATAGAAAAACAGGGGTTTGTAGAATCCCATTCTGCTTTCAGGAACCGATTACCTGGCAGCTAGAAGGGAAAGCACTTGAGAAAACTCGTCCACACACAGTAAGTACTTTCCATCTAGTCACTTAGGTGAGAAGGATGAGTTTGACGAATGTATACACCCTTAAAAATTCAACTATTTGAAGAGATCTCCCCTCTTTCTTTTTCCCTCTTAAGGTTGCCAGTGAAATTCTTTTTT
Organism: Equus quagga; assembly: GCF_021613505.1. NCBI lineage: Eukaryota > Metazoa > Chordata > Mammalia > Perissodactyla > Equidae > Equus > Equus quagga. The sequence continues at coordinate 55,083,494 of NC_060268.1, read as the reverse complement.
TATTCCAAAATGAAAATAGTTCCATTTCTGATATTAAAAAAGAACATGCTCGGGGCCAGCCCCCTGGCCTAGTGGTTGAGTTTGGCATGCTCTGCTTTGGTAGCCCAGGTTTGTGGGTTTGGATCCCAGACACAAACCTACACCACTCATCAGCCATGCTGTGGTGGCGACCCACATACAAAATAGATGAAGATTGGCACAGATGTTAGCTCAGGGCTAATCTTCCTCAAGCAAAAAGAGAGGAAGGTTGACAGTGGATGTTAGCTTAGAGTGAATCTTCCTCAGGAAAGAACAAAAAGAACATGTTCATTGTGAAGAGTTCGACCTGTAAAAAAAGAAAATAAAAAACTACAGAGTAAAATTCACCCCAAATCTCAAGATCCAGGTAATAAGTTAACATTTCCATGGGGATCCTTACAGTTGTCTATGTATGATAATCTGGATATATTTACATATATGGGATATATCATATGAACTGTTTTATTCAGTTGATAATATCTTGTGGACATCTTTTGTGATATATTTGTGCATTATTATTTTTATGATGCATAGTATTTCAGTCATTGGTAAATCATAATGTATTCAACTGAGATAAATCAGTATTAATGAACATTTGTTTCTAATTTTTCATTCTTTCTTTCTTTCCTTTTTATTTGATGTGAGATTCACCCTGAGCTAACATCTGTGCCTGTCTTCCACTATTTTGTATGTGGGTTGCCACCACAGCATCCCTGTTGAGTGGTGTAGGGCCGCACCTGGGAACCAAACACGGGCCACTGAAGTGGATTGCGCTGAGCTTAACCACTAGGCCATGGGGTTGGCCCCCTATTTTTTCTTTTTATAAACAAGGCTTAGGAACATCCATGTATATATACATTTGTGCATTTCTTAAATTATCTCCTACAAAGGAATCTGCAAAGGTAAAGTGTATGCACACATATTTAAGTTTTTCTACATACTGCCAAACGTGCTCTCTGGAAAGATTTACCAGTGTACTTAAAATATAATTTAACGTTTTGTTTCACTGGAAAACCAGTGTACAAGGGTTGGGGTTGGGGCAGGATGGAGGCAGGGAGAAGTCTGTGGTCTGCCCAGCGACTCTGTATTCCCCGTGCATTGCTGAGTCCATAGTCCCAATGAGGGGTGTGAGACTTTGCCAAGGGTGCATGGAAAGCTGTAGAGAGTCAGGGCAGCAGCTGATGCCAGATCAGATAGGGTGCCTTCCAGGTTCTTCTCCAGGATGGGTAACCCTGGGTCTCAGGACATTTGGCTTTTGACTAGTGATGTGTCATTACACACACAAGCTATAAGAAATACAGCTATAGAGGGCCCTCTGAAACTGTAGATGGGTACCTGTCTGAAATATTACCTTCTCCAGGCCCCAGTGCAATGTTTGGTGGTCCCTGATATGGCAGCCTTCTGTCCTAGGTGTTCAAGAGCAGGTCTAGTTTAATTCACTCCATCCTGCTGTCTTCAGGGGTGCCTCCACGCATGTCAGACCATGCAGGCCAGATATGGCTTCAGCATTTTTGGTCATCACTTGACACCACGTGATGAGTTAGAGTTCCCCAGCCATTGTGTTTCTATTCATGACCATTTATTCATTGCTTAGTCATTCAACAAATATTACTAAGAACTTATGTTATTGTAGGTACCATGCTGGGCACTGAGCAGAACACAAAAATGACTAAGCACTTGCAGGTTCATGGCATTTTGAACAAGAAGGAATCCTGACACCCATCAGGTTCACCACCCTCATATTCCTGCTGAGGAGCCTGCGGCCCAGTGAGACAAAGTGCTCTGGCTCCACTGGCAGTCTGCTGATCCCTGTCCCAGTCAGGCGTGTGGAGTGCTTGTTCTGAGGTGTGGAGCAGCTGGGTCAAAACTCCACGTGAGCCTCTCTGGGGGTGGCCCTGCCTCCCCTCTGAGGTTGGCTCTGACCTCCCTCTGAGGATAGCCAGTCCTGCAGGGCCAGGCTCTTTCTGACTGGGCCATCCAGACACGGTGTTGTTAGTACTGTGGGATTCGAGAGGTGCAGGGCAGACAGAGCAGTGCTTTGTGGCTCCTAACAATGAGTGTAACTCTACATCTCTCAGCTGGCCTTCGTGGTCCAGCCATCTCCTTTAGCTTTGAATGGGGGAGCATTTAAAATTCTCCTTTGGAAGTTGATCCTATTTAGAGAGGATAGATAGTCTGAAGGTGACAAACTCTGAGCTGGGAGATGTTCCAACATTGAGAAACTGACAACTTTTTAAAAATGCTATTGAGAGAGCATTCTACAGTTGTGGCTGTAATTAGGATCCACTTGCTAAGATGTGATGTGGAGGAGCTTTCTCAATTGTTAGATTACCTTCGAATCCTTAACAATGGGAACACATCTCACCTATAGTCACTCCTCATATCTCTACGATATTTACCATGGTTAGCTGGTTCCTTCCTAACACCACACAGTGTTAGTGCTTCACTAATTACTTTTACTGTATATTCGTGCTTTAATAATCGTGAGGAATCTGAAAATGGAATGGTTGAGTGACTTGTCCAAGAGCTAGCAAGAGACAGAGTTGGATTTGAAACCAGGTTTTCACTTCCAGTTCCATTCTTTTCCCAAATCTGCCCTTGTTGGCTCCTGGGTTTGTACACTGATCAGTCACATGAATGGCCAGCCGAGAGGGTCAGCAGGAAGGAGACCTCTCTGCCTGGAGGTTTGAAGGTGGGCTAGGAAAGACCCTTTGCCTTGACAAGTTGTCCTTACCACAAACATTTACTCCTTCGTATCTTAAAAGCTTTCTCTTGTTTAGAATTCCCTCTCAAAATACAACACCCCACTTCAGTAATTAAAAACACAACCATGTAATAGGACTGTGTGCATTCTATTCCATTAGAATTAGAATAGCATAGAATTTATATTCGGGAATTTATATTTGAGACATAAAATAGAATTTCATAAAACATGATGGGTAGAGGTATGATTATGGACATAAAAGAAATATACTCACTCATAAACAGATGAAAAAAATCTACAGTCTCTATAACTTAAAATGCCTATAATATGTGGTAACTTCAGTTTTTGTCTTTATTCCAATCTGTACTTTTATACCGTGAGCCCAAATTAGTAGTGGTGGCTCAATAGGATACTTTTTAAAAATTAAGAGACTACTCATCCAAGTTGCGTGCCTAATTTTCAATGAGTAAAAAATGATAGAATATATATAACTCAACGCCTACCTTTCATTCTCCCAACACTCATATTGGTTACACCTTAACCTCAGAGGAATCATCAGCTAACACCTTCAGGAGATGAGTTGTCAACAAGCTAAGAGACAGAATTTTTTTACGGAATGGGATAGCACATACAAGGTGTGGGATGGATGGCAGGAGAGAGGAGAGCAAGTACCAAGGTGAATTTCACCACTTGGCGAGTTTTCAGTGGGTGGACCCACCCTACCTGTGCTCACCTTTACCTGTGCTCACCTCCCGAAACACAGTGCCTTATAGCTGCACCTAATAATAGTCAGTCATCACAGCTTTGTTCAGAGCAGAATCTACGGGGGAAAGAGAAGCCTTGTTAGTGCCTGCTCATTCCAGCTTCCAGGGTTACTTAGTTGATCCATGTCTAGCGCACGGCTTGCCGTTGAGTAAGTTAGATGGGAGGGTTCTTCTGGTCATTCTGGGTGGGGTTGTTGCCACTGTGATTTGTGGTGGGAACACAATAGGCACAGAAGGAAGAGGGCAGCCGGCAAAACAAAGTTGTGCTGTTGTGGAGTGTTCTGAAAGGCCTCAGTGCTTTGCCCAGCAATTAGTCTTTAGGTGTAAATTAATAGATGGATCAACACAGCAGAGTACTGATTAAGTAAATACATTCTAGAATTGCGGACTCTTTCTTTTAAGAGTTGGAAGAGACCTTAGAAATTACTGGATGCAGGGGGAAGTTAGTGGCTTGCCTTAGGTCACCCCAAGGGTCAGAGGCAGAGATAAGGCCAGACGGCAGGGCTCTGACTCCCAGCATAGTGGTTTTCCCACAGACTCTGTTCACTCTTGTTCAGTAACTTATCCCACACACATTTGTTTTGGCGCTTACCATGTGCTGGGCACTGTGCCGGGATGAGGAATCCATAAACGAATAAAATGAGGGCCTTTTCCTCATAATCTAGTTGGAGAGACAGGACTATAAGCTGATTATTTAATCAATGCAGTAAGATGCCTCCTTGAAAGGAAGAATTTTCAGATGTATGCAGTCTAGGAGACCATCTGTTCTCTTAAGGAATCAGCACAAGGTAAAATACTGCGTGGGGATGTGATCCTGCCTTTGCTCAGACCTCAGAGGAAGGCATTCATGGTATGAGATAACACAAGGATGAAAACGAAAGAGCAGAGGGAAGAGATACAAAGTGTAACTTTCATCTTATTTTGGGCAGTGGATTCATTTGAGGAGTTCAATACACTTGTTTCATCTAAACAGTTGAGACCTGATACCACACCTTTCTGTCTTGCCTTGTAAAGGATTTGTTCCGTATATTGTTTGACAATAGTAGCTGCTCTCCCATTTATATTCACTGTCTTGTGTTAAAAGGTCTCTCCTTTATTGTGTTTGATCTGGTTTGGACAGTGACTGCAATCATCCATGATTCTCAAGAATTCAGAAGACTCCTAAAGACAGAAACTCTGGATGTTTTTAGGAGCCTTCATGGCAGCACTCTTTTCCCTTCTCCACAAAGGATTCTGTGATTGGTGGGCAAATCTCATCGATGCCTTCTCTGTCTATTGCCCTTGTGATTTGTTAAGAGACTAAATGAATTAAGAATGAAAAAATACTTACCAGTCTACTTTGTTTGGATCTTGATTTGAGCCAACCAGTTATAAAAAGACATTTTTAAGGCAAATTTGATTATAGCAGTAGTTGTATTGAATGATAATGGTATTCTGACTGTTTAAAAGAGCTATTTCTTAGAGATGCAAACTGATCTATATAGATATGGACAAAAAGATATAACCTGAAAATACGCTTTTATTTTTTAATGGTTGGGGAGACAGATTTAGATAAAACAAGAGTGGCCATAGGTTGATAATTACTGAAGTTGGGTGCTGGGCCCCTGGGGGTTTGTTTAACTATTCTCTTTAGTTTTGTGTATATTCAATGATTCCCATATTAAAAACATTTAAATAATGAATGACTACATATTGAGCACTTACAGTGTGTTAGGTTCAGAGCTGGATGTTTTATATGTAGCCTCTTATTATATTCTCACAACATCCCCATAAGTTGGTTGTATTATGCCAACTTCTTAGAAGAAGAAGGGGTAGCATAAAGGTAAAATGAATTCCAAAAGTCACACAGTGAGTGGCAGAGCTGGGAATTGAACCTTGATCTTCTTTTTGAACTTTTGATTGAAGTATAACACATATACAGAAATGCGCACAAATCATATTTGTACAATTCAGTGAATTTTTATGTGACCACATTAAATAACCTAGCTCCACATCAAAAAGTGGACTAGTACCAGCATCCCCAAAGGAACCTCATGTCCTTGCCAGTCACAGTCCCTCCTCGGAGATAACTACTGTCTTGACTTCTAGCACCCTAGATGAGTTTTGCATATCTTTTGAACTTATATAAATGGAATCATACTCTTGTATGTATGGCTTCTTCCTCCTAACATTGTGTATGTGAAATTTCTCCATGTTGATGTCTCTAATAGGTCTTTCCTTTTCATTGCTGTATATTTCATGGTGGAAATATACCACAATGTATCCATTCTGTTATTGATGAAATTGGGAGTATTTCCACTTTAAGCTTATGATGAGTTGTGGATCTGTGAACTTTCTGAGACATGTCCTTGGGTATATATAAGTATGGATTTCTGTTGGCTGGATTCCTAGGAGTGGAATGACAGGGCACAGGGTGGGCATATGTGAACCAGGGGCTCCAGTTTTCTTCTTTCTGTTGTATCATCCATTTCTCTCTAAATAGATTAAGAAATTAACTACTTTATGTGATTAGTTCCATAAGACTGGGGAATACATAGGGTCCTAGAAGGCTGTGTCATAGAACCAAGACTGGGGTTTGAGCCTGGAATTTTCTGGCCCAGTGTTGATGAACCCCAAATCCCAAGCCAGGCCTTCAGTGCTTCTTGGGTCTTTCTTGAAATAAGTTTACGGCAAGAAAAGCACTACTGTAAAGTGTCCTGCATCTGTGATTTAACATAACAGCATGTCATTCCAGGACACTAGAAATCATAGAGAGAAATATGAATATGCTTGTCTAATCCATCAACAAAAGAAAAAAATTTCATAAAAATTTTGATAAAACTCACCTTGACATTTGGTGTACTCGAAGATTTGTCGATATTATAACAATGGTGTCATTATAATGTGGTTTGGAGGGATAGTCCATGGTTATCTACAACCCAGGGAATGGGCTTCTCCCCTTGGTTACATGGATCACTCTCATCCTTCATACCTGTAGCCCCCAACCTGTGCTTCCTAGACATCCACTTTGGGTGCTGGTAAACCTTGGTGACCTTAGGCCTAAGAGAGACCTAAAATGGGTTGCCTACCAATGACAGCTCCAGGTAACACTGATTGTCTGAGGATGTGGATGATATGGTTGGTAGAAAACAAAAATGTGGGCTTCAGATACAAACGGGAATGAGTTCAAATTCCATGTCTACTTATTATTTGATCCTGAAAATATTACTTAATTCAGGACCTCTGCTTTCTTATCTGTAAGAATAAGGATGATGAAATCAATTTTAGAGAAAAATCAGAAAAAGGCTAACTAGAAGGATGATAGAGGTGGATTACAAAATGATTGATTGATTGATTGGTAGGTAGGTAGATAGACAGATACCATGCACAGCACCAGGCACACTGTAGCCTTCTAGGAAATGTCAGTTCACTTTGCTATTTATCAGATGCATTCCAAGTTATTATAGTTCTCCCCCTCAAATCGCACCACTCCAAAGTCTTGAGAAGCCCTTTATTCTGCCTCTGACTTTTCTGGATGTAATGGTTAGTGGGGTGAGGTGGGGCATCTGAGGCTGGGGTGGAGCTGATAAAGGAATTAGCCTCTTCTGTCTACGTTCCTTTTCACTGAAACTGAGCTCCCTCCCCTTGTACTTGCATGTGGATAGTGCAAGAGGGTGTAGGATCCTTCCCAACTTGTCTGTAGATTCTGTAGGATTTTATTTCCTGCATGGTGGAACCCTAAGGTTTAAGATTATTGTTTATTTTTATTCATGGATTGGGTGGTAGCCCACCTCCAGCCAGAAGTTTTATAATAAAAACACAGGTCCAAAAAAAATCAAAACAATTTACCTAATGCAAAAGCAGATATCAAGCAAAAGAGAGGGAAAAAACTAAAATGAGAACTCCTACCTGAGCAAAATTTGGGGAAATGAGTACAAAATGTAGCTTTCAGCCTCCTAGCAGCCAGGGAGAAAAGAGGTAATCATTGTGGACTGCAGAGTTCCTCATTATCTCACCGTAGGAGGCATTCAGGTCAGGAGGAACAAGTGTCTGCCTGCTCGTGACCACTGAAAGGAATTTGATACAGGAGTCTTGTGTGTAAAGTTGCTAAAAAAGGCAAAGAAAAAAATTATCCCAGAGTAGCTTTTATGATGGATGCAGAGGCACTCCCCATACAGCTATTATTTATATTAGCCTACTCTCAGTTTGAGAGCATCAACAACTCCTCCCTCAGGATGGAGTTGCATTATGGAACATCACTTGGAGGTGACAGATGTATGTTCCAGCCTGGCTCTGCCATTTACCTGCTGTGTGACTTTAGACCACACATTCACCCCTTCTGGGCCCTGCACTCATTTCCTCTGTTAAATGAGGGGTGCCTTGCAGTTCTAAGAGCTGATGGTTCTCTTATTCTACATGTGCCAAGCACAGAGCCCCTGGAGGACTGAGAACCCATCATGTTGTGCGGGGTTCTCCTCCCAAGGCCTGGTGATATCCAGTGAAAATAAACAGCAAGAGCAACCTCAACAGACGGTCAGCTCAAGAGGGTGTAGAGGAAGGGACAAGGAGGACTCTGGTGCCAAGAAAACAAGCATTGGGACTGGTTTTATTTTCTGGGGGAGGGGATGGGGGGAAGTACATGTCAGTATATGTTATACCTTTTCAGAGCACCCCTAGAATATGGACTGCATCATCTCCTCTCCTTCTGGCTTCCTTTCTGCAACTTACATTCTCCTGGTCCCCACACAGCAGATGACCACGCCGTCACTCAGCCTCCTGACTCCTGTGCCTCTTAGCCCAAGCATAGGTTCTCTGAGCTCCCTCAGTTGCTGCTCAACAGTTGGTAATTCCCATCTGTGTTCTGGCTCAAGAGATCTGAAGACTGGCCTGATGCAGCTCAGCTCTTGAACCCTTTGCTAAAGCGCACACATCTCTTTCTGCCCCCTCCCTGTCACCAGGGCACCCCAGACATGCCCAGAAACAGGACAAACCTGCACAACGACATCCTGTCCTGCCAAAGGAAGAAAAAAAAAAATGTTCCTGATATCTCCAAGGTTCCTGCTTTTTCTGTCAATTGGGAATGGAAAGATAAAGTCCCTTATATAACAACCTTTCTTACAAGGCCACAACTCATCGTGTCATTAATGGGTAATTCCAAGGTAGCCGGTTGTTGGTAAACATGCACTTCCAAAGTGCCTAGTTTCTACCTGGCAATTCCAATCATAATTACCATGAAATTACATAACTGCCAATTATCCTAGCATATGAGTGATGTAAATAAGTATGTTCCTACTCTGTGATAATAAATGCCAGTGATGTGGCTAGTTAATTAGTAGCCGTTGGAAATTCACCAATGAGCTACCAAACCAATAACTTTCTCCTAAAGAGGGAAGAAGATGGTTGGAGTTTGTTCAGTTTGGGTTAATTGAGGCCTTAGTGAAGGCATCAATATTACCTGTTCTGTCTTTTCTCCTGGTCCCTACTATTTGAATCTGGAAAGTGAGCCTCTGTTAAGTTGGCAGCAAGGGCTCCCTAGAATGAAAGCAGAATGTGAAGTTCGAAGATGACGAGTCCCAGCTTAGGCATTGACTAGTTCCGTGACTTTAGGTCAGTGCTTAATTCCTCTGAGCCTCAATTTCCTCCTCTGTAAAATGAGAGTGACACCGGATGATGGCCACACAAGCTTCTTGGGGTTGTTATGGGGATTACATGGGGTTAAGTACATGAAAGTGTGGTAAACTCTCAACCCTCTCCAGGGTTAGCTGTTGTCATTGACCAAGGAGGAAAGGCCAACTTCACAGGCCATACTTCTGTGCTCTGAGGGCTGGGTCTGATTCAATTGGGTGTGAAACACTGTCAAAGCACAGACACTGGCAAGCTTTGTCACTTGAGGGTGGCAGATTGAATCCAGCTCTGAACTTTTGCCATTTTCTAAAGGGAGCTTATAGCTCCTTTTCCATCAGGACGTAGGGATGATGCTTCAGATGCGTGAGAGGAAGGGATGACGCCCAGAGAAATTTAACTCCTGAGAGATCATGTTCTCAGCCCTTGCCTTGAGCTGGGAAACAGATCAGCCAAGAGTAAACAGACAAGTAACAACCACAGTTGTGCAACAGGAGGGCTCTGGCCTGGCAGCTGGAGCTGCCCCACAGCCAACTTTTCTGACTTTCTCTCAGATAGCTCTTCTTAGGGGTGCCTCACTCAGACAGGAAAATCCCAGCAGGGAGAAAGTGGACTGCACCCAGCAATTTCCCAGGAGTGTCTACGCTAGGCTCGGCGGATTTTCAAATACAATTAGACGAAGAAAAGCCACTTCCCTTAAGACAGAAAACTAATGCCTGATGTCGCTCCTTAGCTTGCTTTTTGATGCGCGTAAGGGCTGCACCTTGACAAATACAAAGCTACTTTCCGGGATGATAGATTTATATTCCAAAGTACTGCTAAACTTGTAACCATAGTAACAAACAAAGCTATTACATAAAATGGCTTCACCAGGTGAAAGCAATAATTATATTAACCAGATGGGAGGAAAAAGGAGAAGGAAGTCTGATCAATGTGGAAGGCACCAGTAAATTGGATTGAAAATGCATGACATTTTCCTAAATTACATCTATTTAGGGGAGGGGGCAGGAGCCCAAGGTCGAGGAGCAGTGATGAAGTTGGGACCGGGCCCCACCAGGTGGCAGTATGCAGAAGTTGTTGAAGCAGCTCTTCTGGTGGATGGTTTTGGGCTCCGGAAGCCAGCTTAATGCTTCTTCAAGGCTTGATTTGAAAGCGCCACCCCCTCCCGTCACCAATTCAGTGGGGAATTTCCCTGTCAACACTAACAATGTGGAAATGGCCCAAATTAGACTTTATTAAAGAGGATGTTGCTTGAGAAATATTCTAGTCGCAATAAGCAACGTGTGCTAAATGAAACATCAGCATGATCTGATTAGGCCTTGAGCGTGTGCTATAGATCAGGGCTCCCCGTGCAGTTAACCCCTGAGTTTCTACCCAGATCGCTCTCTCTAAACACTGGCTTCTCCAACGGCGTTGCACGTTAGAATCATCTGGGAGGGTTTAAAAACTACTGGCACCCCGGTCCCACCCTCACCATTTCTGATTTAATTGTCTGTGGTTTAGCCTGGGCTTTGGGATTTTAAAAAATCCTCCTGGTGATTCAAATCATGTTTGTGAGGGTTGGATGGGTAGGAAGCTATTTATTAAGATGGAGCTGATGGGAATTATTCAGACTTGGCATCTTTGGAGGCAAAAGGAGTTGGGGACTGACTTTCTCATCAACTACTTTCATTTTTTGTCTAGGGGGTAGATCCCTGTTTAGTTATTCTAGCTAGAAAATACCAGCTAAATAGCAGAGAAAGCGTCGTCCTGATGGTTCAGGCTGTCTGCACATGTGTCAGAGAATGTCAAGGACCCTTTCCTTGTTTCTCACGAACTGTAAGTCTCAGGGACGATGCCTCCTGTAAACTCCCTGGCCAGTCGGATCTGTTCCTTTACAAGGTTGGGAGGATTACACAACACAGACACATCAGAGGGAATCTGAATATCTAGCTAGATCTTGTGTAATTTGACCCAATCAGTCAAAGGCACATAGAGGGACAGCCTGGGAAAAATGTAAAGTAGGCAGAACTGCCTTTCTTTCTCCCCCTCCTTCTCCCCTCCAGTGGATTTTAAACCTCTCTCTCCTTCCACTCAATTTTAGATGTGACCTGTTGATAAATGACCTAATGGATTAATCAGAGAAACTCTCCCAACCCTTCATATAGGGATCCTTCATCATGTGATAAACAATACACCAAGAGCATTGTCTCCTTCAATTTTCACAGCACATTTGTGTGGAAGCCATTGTTATCTCCATTTTATAGAAGAAGAAACTGAGGCTTGAAGAAGCTAAATATCTTGGCTGGGGCCCAGAGCTAGCAAGTTGCAGAATGGGATTTGAACCCACATCCATGTGAGCTGGAACTCTTACACTACTTCCTTCTCTACTTCTGAGAGCTGAAAGTTCCTTGCTTCGCTGTCCAATACGGGAGCCACTCGCCACATGTGGCTATTTAAATTTAAATCTAAATTAATTGGAATTGTATAAAATTACAAATTCAGCTCCTCAGTCACACTAACCACATGTCAAGTATTTAGTAGGCATATGTGGCTCGTGACTACTGTATTGGGCAGTGCAGAAGATGGAGTACTTGCATCATCATGGAAAGTTCAATGATCCTTAGAAATCATCTGTCAAATCTTTTCAATTTGCAGATAAGGAACTAAGGGCCAGGGAGAAAAAGTGATTTGCCTAAGAACCAGCCCTCCCTTGCCATACCACTGTGTCGACACCCCCTCTCTCCCTGCTCCCCCTCCCCCGGCAATGGTAAAGCAGGGCCTTCCTAATGCTGACCTCTTGCAGCCTTCACACTAGACCATACCTGTCACTCAAAACCATTCTTGAACATTGAATCAAGGAAGACTGAGTGCCAACCTAGAGGCTCTGCTTTATCTGTGCTGAGCAGCAGGGTAGGCATAGGAAGGAGACTTTGAAGGCTGCCAGTCAGAGCTCCAGAAGGCCCTCCTCAAGCCCCCAGGATTCTTGCTGCTAAGGTTGAGTTGCCCGGGTTTGTGTAATAGCATGGAAAGATCTCTGCAGAGAAGCCTGTGCTGCACCAGTGAAATCAGTGCTGCCGGAGCACTTCCTCCGAGGCCAGCCCTTTGCAGCTGTGTGCTCTCCCTCCGGTGGTGGCTGCGCTATCGTCAGACCACTTATTGGTAAAGAAGTGTCAGTGCTTGTGATCTGGAATGCAGCTCAGGAAACGTGTGTTGGTGCTTCCTCTGGGCCACCCTGAGGAGAGCAGTCTACGGAGATGACTAAGACTCGTCTCTGCCTTGTGGGACACAAAATCCAGAGGAATAGTAGGGGCTAGATACATGGTGGCCTGGAGAGAGCTGTGTCTTTAGAGTTGGATAGATCTTTGTTCAGGTTCTGTCATGGCCACTTACTAGCTGGGTAACTTTGGGGATGATACGTAATCTCTCTGATCCTCCCCTCCTCAATTGTAAAGTCACGATCGCGGTAGCCATCTGGTAGGTTCTGTTGTCAGAACTGAAATGAGAGATGGGAGTACTTGGCCCAGTACCTGGCTCAGAGTAGGTGCCCAAAAAACGTTAGTTGCCTTCCCTCCCCTTCCTTCCTGCTTCTTCCTCAATGACCCACCAGCCCCCAGAGTGCTCTGACATTTCTGCGGTCACTCAGAAGGTGGATAATCACTTTCGGATGTCTGAGATTTTGAGTCCCCACTGCATTTATTTTCCAATGGTGGAACTCCCAGGCCTTGGTTCCCCTGGATTTACTTTACTTATTCCCTGTTTGTTATCATGTTTACAGATTGCTTCCTGGACAAGGGAGATGCGCGATGGAAAATTCATTCCAGGACATTTGTGTTTTTAGAGCGCAAGGAAAAAACTACACATTTTATGGGGAAAGAAGCCAGCCAGATTATGAAATATTCATTTCCATCACAAGTATTTCCTAAGTGCTTTCTGTGTTCTGGGTACTGTGCTAAGCATCGGGGCTGCAGCAGCGGGCATGATAAACAAAATTGCAGTCATGAAGGCAATTCCATCAACCGCAAATTCAAAGCACACCTTTGTACTTCTTGTTGTGGATATAGCTCTGACCGTAGATGTTTGTAAGGAGGAGTGGTTGCCTTAACCTCACAAAGCAGTGCTGTAGAGTTATAAGTTTATTCTCTTTCGCCAGGAGCCTGCCTTTCCCTGGCCTTCTCAATGGACAAGTACTGTGGGAAAGCCCCTTCCCCAGGGCCTCCCGCCCTTTCTCTCGCAATCCAACATTGCAGTTTCCATGTGGTGCTTCTTGAGTCCAAAACAATTTCTTAATTCAACCAATTATCACAAATTGTTCCTTGGCTGTGTAAAGTCTGGCAAATTAGCACAACTGCCTGCAGAAGGAAGTCCTTACTCTGCATGTGAGCCCCTCTTTGTTTTCACTGTCCTTTCCTAGTCAACTGAGTGCAGATCATTTTTTTGAGCATCCTTGTGCCAGATGTGGTGTTAGACGCCAGGGTTACAAAGATGAATAAGACATGGTCCCCTTCCTACAAGACTTGCAGTGTGGAAGGGAGATGGACATGAAACAGAAACACCTGGTCCACCAGCCTATTTTCCACAGGAAGGAGTGACGTGGGGAAAAAGGAGTGGTCAGCTGTTTGGGTTTAGAGAAATATAAGATGGAAGGACAGACTAGAGGAGGAAAGAGAGTTCTCAAAAGAGAGAACAGCGAGTGTAAGAGCATACATATCTTTTGTTCAGACTCTCTTTAACAGACTCTAACTCCACAGCTGTTACTTTGACCCTAAACAGTAAATCCATAGTGTTTCAGCAGGTTCTATCCTCAACCAAATATTTGCTCATACCCATTTCTTTACCCATGTCTGCTGTTAACAAAAGCCCGCGAGGCACAGCAGCCTCTGTTCCAGCGTTTGCCTTAAAATAGGGTTTGGCGTAAAAACTTCCACTTGACTCGCAGTGAAACAGAAAGACCTGGAATGAAGTAAGTCATTCGGTGCCCTGAGATAAAGGACATCGTAGCCTGTCACATGGCCGTCAGGGGGGAAGTTGTGCTGACAGTCTCTAAGAAGTGCACAAACAATAAGGGGACTTGGCAACCAGAATGGTATGCCAAGATGTTGGCCAATCGCCTCAGGCTTTTGGAGGAGAGGCGGGCGTAGGAGGCTGGGGTGGGGGCGCTGAGCGCATGCTGCTTCTCCTGGTTCTGGAAACTGGAGGTGTGACTCGGCGCTTTCTGTGACCTTCCGAGTAGTGGGCGTGGAGGCTGTGGAAGTGATGGTGGACCTTTCTGTCAACACCAGGGGCCCCTCCTTGAGTCTGAGTACTGGGTGGCTGGACTCTGAGTCCCAAATCCCAGCATGCAATGGCTCAGAAGCCAGGAAGAGGATGCAGATCTTCCAAAGCATGGCTGTCCTGATCCGGTGTCACCGTAGAGCCTGCCTGAGGCACATATTGGTAGGAAGAAATCCTATAAAGTTTTGTGATGCAAGCTGTATTACTTCTCACATTATTATGTCTTCAAATGGAACTTGTTTGTAAAACTAGATTGTGTGATAGTTATACTATAAGTAAAGTACTATAACTTTACTGAAAAATCATTAAATTGTATGCTTAGAATTTGTGGATTTTGTGGTATGTAGATTATATCTCAATAACGCTGTTTAAAAAAATTTTTTTTTTAAAGATTGGCACCTGAGCTAACAACTGTTGCCAATCTTCTTTTTTTTCTTTCTGCTTTTTCTCCCCAAACTCCCCCAACTCAGTTGTATATTTTAGTTGTGGGTCCTTCTAGTTGTAGTTGTGGCGTGTGGGACGCCGCCTCAGCGTGGCCTGATGAGTGGTGCCATGTCCGCACCCAGGATCCGAACTAGTGAAACCCTGGGCCCCCGAAGCAGAGCGTGCGAACTTAACCACTGGGCCACAAGGCAAGCCCCTAAAAAATTTTTTAAGTCAAACCTGTTAATGGATCCTCAAATCCTTTCTCTAGAGCCTCGACTGTTTAACAGGCATTGCCTGACTCAAAATAATGCAGTTGGGGGACTCTCTTCAGGGTTCCTAGTATACTTGTTCTGACCCTTTCTCACCTCTGTGACCTCTCCCGCATCAGTTACCTGATACCCTCCTCTTCTCCCTCAGGCCCTCTTGTTTCCAAAAGGAATTGGTTAGTATTTTACTTATTCATTAATGAATGAGTCCCTTGCCCTGAATTGATTCTTAATATATTTGCACTTTAAACCTGTCTCTCATTGTAGAATGATTATTTTTAAATCCCCATTCAAGGGCTTTAAAACCTTAAGGGAAAGGATGGAAAAGAATGGAAGAATAGACGCTTTCCCCAAAGAACATGAAAATCGAAACAAGAAGGCAGCCATCTATTTCGTCTACAAGGAGAATCAACCGACCGACTAGATGAAAAATTGGGTTGGTCCGATGTTCTCGGACTTGGCCATGTAAATGGCCTTGGGAGCAGAGGGCATGCTGCAAGACTAGTCCAGCATTGCACCTATCCCTCAGTGAATCAGACACAGCCAGGTGCTTCCAGAGCTTGCTGTAGTCGTAAAGACAGCCAGAGACTTATAAAGATGATTTATGTTCGTGGAAAGGAGCATGGACTCCTAAATATTGACATGACTGACAGGATGAGGATGAATTTAGTTAGTTATTACAGTGCCACTCTTTTTCACCTTTAGAAGCGTTCTGCATACACCAGGATAGAAGCAGTATGATTCCACGTAGAGGGAATTGGATGTGGAACTAGCCAGTCTAGTTTGTCCCTTCTCTGCTGCTCTCTAGCTGCATGAACTTAATGAGTCACCTAACCCCTCTGAGCCTCAGTCTTCTCATCTCTAGAATGGGACTGTTACCCCCAACTACACAGGATTGTTCTGAAGTAGGTGATACTCACCTGTTTACAGATATTACAGCAGGGAGTAATTGAGATTTAGTAAAGGAAGTAGTTTTTACAAGTTAAACTGCTCTACAAATAGAAAGTAGTGGTATTTACTCCATCTTGCCAATAAATTTCCTAAAAAAGATAATGCAGATGATTATTACCTCTCTACTTGATGGCCAAGAAGGGCACCAGTAGCTCAGTGACTTGCTTGCCTGGGATTAATATTCACATCTCCTGATAGAAACATTGTGCTTTCTGGAAGACAACATTTTTGATTAAGGCTTAGTTTCCACCGTGGTTCAAGGAATCCAGACAGGGAACGTCAACACTGACAGTTCTGAACCCTTCCAATTAGTCTCAAGAGTTCAGATAGCTCTCTGTTCGATACAACCCGGAGTGTAATCGTTTGTTGGTAATAACCCAGCCCTTGTTTAGCTTCGTAGATCTGACTCCGAGCCCGGACATCCCATGGACAAAAACACCACTTGCTTTTTATTGGCATGTTGGGTGGAATGGCTCCACACAGCTAGGAAACAATTTTATTTTTCCCCTTTGCAACTCAATTATAAGGCTGAAGGGCACATATAGATTTTTCTGCAGGAAGCAAAGGGCTTTCAGGCTTACTTTATTGGTAGATTTCTACATCACCTCCACGGTGAAGGGTTAGCTGCTTTTAAGAGGCAGAAATGCCCGGACTGAAACAAAGGAGGGAAAAACAATAATACATTCCAAATCGCCTTGTAAAAAAGAGGGAGGCGTTCTAAATCTTCGCCTTTCACTCCTGTCCCCCCTGAGGCCTCTCTCTTCCTAGAGGCTCCGTGAATCAAACAAGAAACAACAACGAGGGCCCCGGGTGGTGGTAAGAACTCTGAATTAGGAGCCAGGAGTCCTGGCAGGGGCTCTGTCCCCAACTCTAACATGTGCTGAGTGGAGGCCTGTTCAGAACCTTCAGCCTCTGTTCCTCAGTTTCTTTGTAAAATGAAGGATCTGGACTGGTTGCCTTATAAATACCCCCTTTATAAATATTCCATGATTCTGTTTCCTACAGATTTTCTCACAGTACATCTTTCTCTATTTATTTATGCATGTGAGGATTAAATATTGCAATAAAGGCTGAGTATGAGAGAAGATGGCAAGGCAGGAATAAACTTTGGTCCCAGGCTTACTGCTAGCTTTAGCTTCTCCTGCTAGCCCACCTGGGTGCTGAGGAGCTCATCTCCAAAACATCGACACCTGGGCCTTGGGGCTTGATGAGATACTTTTTGTTTTTCTGTTAAAATCCCAGAAATTCCCAGATGCCTCAGAACAGCTCAGCTGGGAGCCTGTGGCTGAGGCTGGCAGATGTGTCCAGTGTAGCATCTGGAACAGAACCCAAAGCAGGTGGAATATTGGGAGCCAGTGTCCTTGCAGTCTGAATATTTGCAATCATTTTTCCAGTCCAGTAGAGCTGTCCATGGCTTCTCAGGACACGTTTCAACCTGCCTTGAGATCAGTGGTTTGGGCAGACCCCTCCCCCTCCCTGAGGCAGCAATGACGGAGAGTTTCATCCACTGAGGGCAAAACCGACTGGGCAGTACACCAGGCTACGTGGATGAGAGAATCCCCAAATCCGAGGGGACATCCTTTCTCTCCGGCACTTGGCTGTTTGTCTGCAGTCACCTTAGAACTCTCTGTAAAAAATAAAAGAAAATAATTCCCATTTCTAGTCCATCAAGCAGTAAGCAGAGCATAATCATCCCAATGCTGTGGCATCTGGCACAATATTCAGTTGACAGAACTATACTGTCTTGCGTGGGTAATAAGGACAATATTCAACCAGCATTCCTGGGGAGGGGAGAGGCAGGAGGGGAACAAAATGGGAGAAAGGCCACCATAGAAATGAATATTGAATCCAAAGTATTATTGTTGGAATCTCTGGAGAAAATGGCTCCTGAACATACAGAGTTTTCAATACAGTTTAAAAAAGGAACGACTCTTCTGGTTTTTCCATTTATTGTAGCTTCCCAAAGCTTATTTTTAGTAGCACTAATAGTGCCGCCTACCCCTGTACTCATTTTCTACAGATTTTAAAATTTGGTATTATCCTGTCTCTCCAGAGGTGTCTTCTATTTCTAAAACATTAGTACCATGCAGGGGGGAAAATAGGGCATTTCTCAGAGAAAGGAGCCTTGGATATTTGCATTCCATTTTGATTAGCACTTTTGCTTCTCGCAGTTCATTCTGAATCAAGGGAAAACATGATTAATGGAAATAAATTGATGCCAAGGATCTCTGGACACCGAAGTTCCCCTCACCCCCGACACACAAACACAACACGGTCAGGTCAGGCATGACTGTCTCCTCAGAGCTGGGTTGATAGTGGCCCTGATGTAGGGGCCTCACCAGGACAGGTCAGCCACAAACTCAACTGCAGAAGGCACCCTGTGCCAGTGGTGAGCTATGTGCAGGAAAAAAAACACAGGAGCATGTGGCCGTGTGTTTCTGAGTGGAGTTCTGAGTGATCTGGCAGACCGTGCACAGGCTCAGAGGCCAGAACGAGGAGTCTATGAATGGAAGAAGTCGAGAAACTGCTATCATAGAAGGACCCTCTGTGTAATTGTGCATCTGGGAGCAAGATTCTGACAGCAGAGTCTGCCGCGGAAGAATTAAGTACTTGAGTTCTGACCGGAGTTACAAACTTTAGTGACTTTGCACAGACTTCTTCACAAACTGGGCAGCTTTGCCAAATTACACATCGGAACTCAGTGGAGTGCAGCATGTACTGTCTTTACCCATTGGCGCCTCGAGTGGCTGATTATTCCTGAAGGAAAGCTAAATGTGCTCAGCCCATCACGCCTCCTTTTATAAAGCAATGACTTTATGACATCTGGGTTCTAACAGGGACATTACTGGTCAAGTTTTGAGAAAATAATGCTATATTAGATTTGCGAGTATAGTCTTTTCTAGCTCAAAGAATTCACCATTAGCCTAAAATGTTAGATCTGGAAGGGACTTAAAAGATCTTTCATCTAACTCGTTATGTAGTTGAGGTCCCTGAGCCCAGAGAGGGGATGTCACTGGCTGAAAGTCACTCAACAGCTGTCTAGTACAGATTGAAAGGCCATGTCTCTGGACTCTTCTATTGCTCTTTCTACTGATCCTTGAAGAAGATAGACAGAATGGCTGCTGTGATGTGATGTACTTTTAGAGAGTCAGATTCCACTAAACCCCCATGACTGCCTCTTCCCTCTCCTTCCCGAGTCTTCCATGCTGGATAGCTTTGAGCAAGTTGCTTTACTCCTGTGGGCCTTGTTTCCCATGTGTAAAATGCAGATGATGCTGATGCTGATGGTGGTGATGCTGATGATACCTCCCTCACAAAGTGGTTAAGTGGTCCAGAATGACCTTTAGAGTCAGAAAATTGGGTTCAAATCCTAGTGCTCCCCCATTCTGGCTGCTTGGAGCACTTGGAGTCACGTATTCTCTCTAAGCCTCCATTTCCTGGATCTTAAAATAGGGGTAATAATTCCTAACTCATAAAGTTGTTTTGGAGATTCAATGATAAGATATGTATGTAAAGCTCTTAGCCCAAGTGCTCAGTAATTGGCCACTGCTATTACTATAATCGCCAACAATAATAATGAATCAGAAAAATGTAGGTAAAAGTCCTTAAAAAATCCTAATGTGTGATAAAAATATTAGTTCTTATTATCCAAAGTGGCCATAGTATCCATCCCAAGCTCTGTGAAGATTCCTGCATTTCTAGCAGCTGGATCAGCCCAGAGCTGCATCCTTGGTTTGCTGCCAAGACAGCTCCAATCACATGTTTGCATCTGATACAGTCTGGCTGTTTCTGACATGGCCAAAGAGACCACAGAGGGCATTAAGCTGCAGAAGAGAAATTCCAAACAAGATTTCAGAGAGGGAGAGATTTCCTACCATGGTCGGGACCACTTCCATGCCAGTTTGATTTCCTGTGCAGATGAGTGTGTTGAAAAGATTGATGTGGGCACGACCTTCAGACCCTGTTTGGGAATTACACATGCAAATGGTACTTTAATGGTACCTGTGGCAGTTGGGGGGTTGCGTTAATTACATTTGAATAGAGAGATGGTGATAACTCACTAGCTCAGCCCCTGGTAGTTAATTTTGTTACACCCCGGGGAAAATTCTGCTGGGGTCTATGAGTAGCCGTGGTGCAATTAGGCGGCAAGAAGGTTTTTGTCGGTACAGTTGCTATTGATTAGTATTTACTTTGGAAAGAGTAAAAGCTATTCCCTCGTGCCAGAGCTGCCTAATCTGTCAGGGACGCAGCTATACGTTTCAGAGATGCATAGCAGCCTTTTTCATATATTATGAAACCCCCTGAAAGAGAGTCCAGTATAAAAATCTCCCCAACTGGTTTTAATGATGCTCAAATAAAAAGCATATACCACAGCCAAGATCTCATTAAAAGAGGGAAGTCTTTTTGTAGATTTGCTTATTTATTTATGAAACGCCTCTGAAATATTTATAAATGCTTCCCTGATATTTGTCTGAAAATACATTTTAGGGTTTCTTTGGTGGAAGGCTGGGGGAGGGGGAGAATGGAGGAGAGGATGAGGGCGGAAGAAAAAGAGGTGAATTCGGCGCAATGTCTTTCTGTAGCAATGAAATGGATGTGCCAGGGTATACGGATGTGTCACTAGGGGGTGCCCCAAGAACCAGGCAGACTAACCTGCTCAGCACAGGTGACCCAACTTGCTTGGATCTCTTAAACAGAAGCAATGGCAATCACAAGGGCTCTGTTTAATTTTCCTGACAGAACAGGGCCAGATACAGACGCTCTTGAGGCCTTTATCACTTCCTTCACTTTTAGAGCTATTTATTAATTGAAATAATAGTTAGGCTACCCCCTTGCCTCAGACCCACTTTCATCTGTTTAGCAACTGCTTTCTATGAAACACAAAAGAGCTCAGTGATGATACTGGTGTCTTAATTAACCATTGAATACCTTATAGAGCAGCTGTCACAACTCTTGTCACTTGAAAGAAAGCACGGTGGTCCCTGTTTTTAAAAAACAACACATACACTGAAAAAAAGTTGATCTAATGAGCTGTCTTTGACATGTCTTAAGAATTAGATTTTTTCTCACCATGCTTTGCTCTCACATCACAATGCAAATTAAGGAATCGCAGCCCGCTCTGGAGGAAACCAGTGAATTTACTCTTCTCCCCAACTTTCAGAAAGAGAACTTAGTTGCACAGTGGCTCAGGGAAGTGGTTCAAGATCAGAGGTGATAACAGGGCAAAGACTGCATGTCGGTTAAAAGAAGAGGAGAGGCTGATGTAAGCTTATGCAACCAAAATGTTTCCAAGTCTTTCCAGCCCTTTGGTGTGAATGAGTCTCATTAAGACCAGAGTCTCAAGTCCTCACCTGCTAGTACAGATAATACAGTCCCTTACAAAGCTCATCCCAACCTCAACACCCCTTTGAGTTCCCAAAGTGGTAGTATATGTGTGTTTAGGAATTAGTTGGGCTTCCACTTATCGCTGGACTCTGCTTGCCTGTCTGAGTTTCAGCAGTGCCGTCAGCATTGGCCTTGGCCACCCCAAACCGTACCACTCGTTTTTCTTGACGGTTCCTCAAGGACTTGTGCTCCTTCTCGTGGTTGATTGCTGAACCTAGTCACCGTCCCCCTCACATCTTTCTTTACCATGACAGAGTAGCAGCCCATGTTGAAGTGAGGAAAAAGGCTTCTGTCTCTGGGCTCACTTAGGAGCATAGCACTTTGGTAAAGTGGTTCGAGCCCCAAAGTGTTCTAGAATTTGGTGAGGGAGTTCTTTCCATTCATACGCATAGCCCTTTTCTCCCCAAGGTACATACAGCCCCTGGAAGATAGGGCTGGATGGGTTCAAACACCAGCCACCATAACAAAGGAGAACATCCACCCCATCTGCACATCTTCCCATCTGACTCTCAGACCTGTGGTTGAGTCTAATTGGCCCTGCCAGATTCTCCCACAGTGATCCTTGTTTTTCATCCCTAACTCTCCTGACTTTCATCCCCACTCTCCTCCTCAAGACATCATACTTGTCTCGACACGTCTGAATCTCCAGTGTTGTGAAAGTTCAAGCCTACCTCCCTCAACAAGGAAGTTCCTTAGTTTCCACGCAAATCAATGTTTAGGGCAAAGACTCATCTTACTTCATACACCATATATCCGAAGCTCCTCTCTGTCTCAATGAAGACCTCCAGATCATAAAGGCAAACCTTTTAGGAGAGGAGGCCTTTAGTAAAACCTAGGAGAAATATTGGGGGAGGAGGGATAAGTGTGCAAATGGCACAATAATTGGCTTGTTTCAAATATATTACCACAGTTATATGGGATTTGAAACATTACAAAGGACATTGATGCCTAGTAACTGGTCTGCAAACTCCTCAAGCACAAAACAAATGCTGTTCCCCACATTGAGCTTAACGTCCAGAATTAGTGGCACTCAATATGAATGACAGAGAAATCATAGCAACCCAAGGATTGTTATTATTGACCTTTCACTTTTCAAAGCAAACAGGATACTTTATATATCACTATATATATGAATGCAAAATGTATCCCCACAGGCTTATCAAATCAATGGAACAGCAAAGCATTTTATAACAGGAGTTTGCCTTGGAAATTTTAAGCTGTTAGAAGATACTGTATTCACTGCTACCTCATTTAAATCGCTGTTACGTGAACTTTTAGACTGACCACCTTCTATTTTGCATAATTCTGAATTCAATGTCCCTGGGAAGGAAATCACTCCTGTAATAACTATCATATTTCTGTTTATTTATTTCTGTGTGCACTCATCTGTGAATTGATGTTGGGGTAGCACGGTGCATTCTGAATGACAAGGCTCCAATTTTGCCACTTCAAATTGCACAGCACTTCGGGAAAGAGTTGATAGAATACAATAGTTTTGCCAGTTAAGTTTCAAAAGAAAGCAGAGCTTTGAAAATCAGTACGAGATCGTGCGCCTGGGGCCTGGAGACACTGAGGAGGCCTGATGCAAAGTGGACAGACTAGGACTCAGAGGCCCCTGGCTCACACTGGGCAGAATGATTCTGGAAGACATTTTATATAAAGCTTCTCGCAAAATGGGCCGGTAGGGCCCATAAATGTGTCCAGCAGTAGAAACAATGGATCTTGCTGGTCTCTGCCAAGGATGCCCCTGGGAAGACAGATAGTGTTACCTGATTTACTCTGAAGTTACAATGAGAAGTGTCTGGAGCTGGGTTTTACTTGCTTCGTGTGTAATAAGCCTCGTTTCCCTGGTGACGTTGTCTATTCCTCAGGACAGGGTCTACACTGCCTTCTCCTGGGACCTTCCAAAACTGCTAATATAAAGATTGTGCCTCTGGTTGGTGCCTGTTGAATACCTGTTGACTTGATTTCCCTGAGCCGGAGGGCTCAGCCAGCAAGATTAGGGTAGTTTCCACACACAGAGAGGAGGGCCAGAACTCATCCTGCATAAAATACTTCGGATTAGCCTACTTTCTCTCCAAAGCACTCTTTTTTTCAACTTTATTTATTGTGTCTGGGAGAAATCCTCAATTAGGAGCTAATAAACTTGAACTTTTGCATACCTTCCTTTCAGCAAAGAGGAGGCCCCTCCATTCAGAGCCTTCTGCAGGCACTGGGGAAGAGAAGAAAACCCTTCCGCCCGGTGGTGGGCTGGAGCGAGCTCTCCAGAGCTGATGGCATGCTGCTTTTCTCCGCTCTGAACTCAGTGACCTTACTCATCCGTGGTGCGGGTTTTTGTAATATAGAAATCAACCAACGCTGCAAAGCAGGGCTGTTCCTCTCAGAGAGCCATTGTTAAGCCTGTACAGCATGTATCTTCTGCCCCACCTTACCTCTCTTTACCACTCTCTTCCTGAACAAGGTTTAAACCATCTTTCAGCTCTGTAGACATGCCTATAAAATGTCACAGAACAGAGTCTGAACAGGAGCAGGGGTGAATTCTGTTGCTTCCCTGGGCCTAGATTCTAGATGCCGAACAGCAAACATACAATCAGAGTTCTTAGGTGCTGAGCTATTCTCAGGTGGGAATGGAGAGTCTCTGCCTTCATCTCACTGAATCCACAAGAAGCTACTCCACAGCTCACATATGCCCATCAGTGAGAAGGCTCACCTGGTCAACTTTACATTAGTCTGCGGTTTTAGAGGTAAGTAAACATTTGAGATCAAGATAAGTAGATGTTTATCTATTTGAAGTCCCAGAACATTCACTGCAGAATTTATCTGGTGACCATATGACGCTACTGGGACAGCTTTTAATATACGAAATATTAAAGGCTAAAAAGTGAAATAGAAATACAGTTAGAACTCCATTATACCATGTCTTGTTATCATTCAGATTTGTCTATAATGTCCAGTTCATATTTCTAGGATACAGTAGCATAGAAGAAGGATCTGATTTGATACAATTGGTTAGCCTTTTGGTTCCCAGATGGCGAGCCAAGGCACCCTGCGTATTGCAGCGAACTCAAAAGAGTGCCAGGAAATATTTTAAATAGTTGAGGAAAATACATCAATTCTTGACATCTGTCAGACGCTGTGTGACCTACTAGCTCAAGACAGTTCATAGTTTCACTACTGGAACGCACGACATTATCTTCAGTGATGTCATAGCTTTGTGAAGCTAGGTTTCTGCCAGTTCCTATAATATAAAGCAGTACCACGTGGTACAGTGTGGAGCAGGAAATGAGGGTGGGGGTTTCCAATCTAATGCCAGGGTTTGAGGAGTTGTGAACAGGCACATGCATCTCATTAGTAAGTACTTGTGATTATTTAACAATGAAATGAAAATATTATTTTTCTTTTTATTTATGTGTATTATTTTTTCAAAAAACTAATTGTTAGGATATAAAGATGTAGGACATAACAATATTTGGGTCTACTTAATTATCAAACAGAATTGTTAGGTATTTCTTTTAGCCTAGGAGTGCTATAAAAAATTCCTGATACATTAATCATGAAATGAGAATATTTGGGAACTTATGGGTTAGACAGTCAAAAAGGTAAATAATCATGGGGGCCGGCCCGGTGGCGCAGCGGTTAAGTTCGCACGTTCTGCTTCTCGGCGGCCCGGGGTTCGCTGGTTCGGATCCCGGGTGCGGACATGGCACCGCTTGGCAGCCATGCTGTGGTAGGCGACCCACGTATAAACTAGAGGAAGATGGGCACGGATGTTAGCTCAGAGCCAGGCTTCCTCAGCAAAAAGAGGACTGGCAGTAGTTAGCTGAGGGCTAATCTTCCTCCAAAAAAAAAACAAACAAACAAAAACAAAAAAAGGGAAATAATCACTGTTTGTTATTGAATAAATGACAAGTAGTATTTATTGTGTGCCTATTACTTAGAGGCATAATCTCAAAACTAAATACTCATACTTGCACACGCGCGCACACACACACACACACACATACATGAGATCTCTCTGCCCAAAGTGGTAGAAGGCAAGAATAATATTAAGATGTTGTATGTGCCAGGATTAGATAATCTACATGTAATCTCACGATATCTGTGCAAAAACCTGTGAGGAAGGTTCTCAGTCCTCATTTTATAGAACAGTGTCAGAAATAAGATACTTGCCCCAAATCCCACATCAGTAGTGAGTATTTGACCCAGCTCTATTTGATTCTGAAGCTTATTCAGCCTTGTGCTACCAGGGTCCTTGACTGTTATGATAGCAATATTGAAATAGCAGTCCATGTGTTTCAGCATAGATCATGCCATTTAGGAAAAGAAGATGCCATTTTTGGACTTCCATGACAATGCAAGTAACCGTGTACTCTCAGGCTACTGTTGTTTTTATTTTCCCGTGTTGATCACTTTGTGTGCGTACTTAATTCTGTATGAGAACATACATTTTAATTCTTTCTTTTCCCCCTAATTATGTGACTGAACCATTTCACCCTGAAACATTCCATTTGGCAGACAATAAATCACCCTTGTAATCTTGGACTTTGTGGCTTGTACCCAACAAAGTTAAAAAGCACCAAATGATAGCAGTTGTATTGTGGGTTGTGAGGTTGTGTGATGTTCAAACTTAACCCACAGCAATTAAAGCAGCTCAGAGAAGGAACTTTCTATTCAGACTAATGGGAAAAGACTATCTTGCTCTTTCCAGGAAACAGCTAAAATAATTCTGCAGAGAATTTGCTTTCCTGCTCTTTGCATAAGGAAAAACAGGCTGTAGGGTGGAAGCTGGCATGACGCTGGGCCTCCGTTGCTCTCATATATTGGCTGGATTAGGAAGTCCTTAACAGCATCTCAAAAAAGAGTTTGACTTTGTGGTCTGACATTTGTAT
The DNA here is from genome assembly GCF_021613505.1 of Equus quagga. Classification (NCBI taxonomy): domain Eukaryota; kingdom Metazoa; phylum Chordata; class Mammalia; order Perissodactyla; family Equidae; genus Equus; species Equus quagga. The sequence goes on along the minus strand of NC_060268.1, from coordinate 55,057,237 downwards.
AACGGATATTCTGTACACACATTCCCCAGATTTTGTTGATTCAGAGATTACTGAGACTCCATCCTGATAAAGCTGTATTTAATCTGGGTTTACTTAGTCGTCTGTTTAGTTTGAAGTGTGGAGAGTTGTTTTGGAAAGTGGGTTGCTTCTGGCGCTGAAAAGGCTTTTTGCTGACGTCCCTACCTGGGGAAATGGCAAGAGGTGGTTTCAGTAGATGGTCAAGCACTGGGCCAGATATCTATCAACCTGACTTTAAGAGAACGCATGAAAGACGGGTGGCTAAACACGGCCGGGTTATGCCCAGGAAACTCCCCGTCTGGGTGACTTACCTTTTATTACTAACTTTTTACCCAGTCACTATACTGGATTTCCCCTTTTTCCCCTCAGAAAATTAGTAATCATGTCATTTCCAATCCACATTTGTACATTTCAATCAGATAAGAGCTGTGAAGGTACCATGTCCATATTGGGACATAGACTTCGCCTTGCTGCATGATAATCTGCTTTTGACATGGCCAGGTGGCTGAATACAGAGTTCTGTGCTCTCCACATTGAGGACTTTTGAAAATGATGTATTATATTTACTGCTCTGAGATCCTAAAGCAGGATTGAAGAAGATGAGGTTAGAAAATGGCGTATGTAAAACATGTTTGCATATTGGCTGCCCTGTCAAGGCTAAGTCATGGTTTCTGTTGCATTGTGGACAACCCCTGGTGGTCTAGAGATGAAATACTGCTCCTTATTCCCCTAAGAAGGATGTGGGCCAGCCCTGACCCCAATGCTGGTTTACAACGACTTGAAGGTCCGTTACTGCCCATGGGACTCCTTGCTAGACGTTTTTGGAAGCTGCAGGGAATATCTCCATGGTGTCATCCTCAATAAGCCTGAGATCATGACTTGTCCCTGACCCCATCCCCTATGCCCTCGTGGCACATCCCTGAAAACTGTATACTAGATAGAGCTTCTTCACAGTAATTTTGAATAGTTGTTCTTGGAACACTTCACCATCCAAACCTGTGTGATATTTCTCACAAAGTATTGCCTCATTTTCTGAAGACTTCTGCCCTGCTTGCCTTCCTGCCTTCATTTTAGCACTCAAGGATCTAAGCTATACAGAGATTTACCAGATTTACCTCTGTTCATTGAGCCTAGAACTAAGCCCATGCCTCCAGTAAACAGAAAACCTCCAAATCCTAAACACCATCCTGACCCCACCCTATCCAGGCTTTGGAGTCACCAGAACTCCATTTGAATATTAGTTCTGTCACTTACTAATATGCAACTTGACTGAACTGAGCCTCTGCTTCCTTGGCTTGTAAAGTAGAAAAAATAATTCTATGTCATTGCGCTCTTACATGATATGTTAGATGAGTTGGTGCACATAAAATGCCTAGCACATAGTAGGCGCTCAAGAATTATAGCTTCCTTTCCTAATCTTACAGTTTCTTGACTACTGCTTAAGATCCATCTTCAACATTTGTTCATCCAGGATAAGGACAGAAGGAGGTAAGAGTGGAGGCAACATCAAATCGTTTCTCAAACTCGGTGTGGGCCTTGTCTATCCTTTTCACAGGGTCTTCTTCTCTTTATTGTGGGCACAGTTGTGCTTTCCCAATTGCATGACTTTGTACTTCAGAGGAAGCTTGAGAAGATTGAAGTGAATGAATTAAGATGTGGGACTGACAGTTGTCAACTTGTATGGGATCAAGTAAGCGTTGTCTGTGTAAGCATTATCTATGGAAACATAAAATTTCCAGGCTCATCTCTTTTATTTAAGCTTCATCTTTTCAATAAACGTGCACTTTCATAAGAACTTCCACATACGTAAAATTCACCAATCGTTTGGCAAACAAGGGCCTCAATTTGAGGCTCAAAAATATATCTTTAGCCACAGCACACCTATCCAGCAGATGTGGAACACAGAAACACAGATTATTCTCTGAGTAATAGTAAATCAGACTAATGGAAATTTTTATCCTCACCCCCCAAAATAGGCTTTCGTGGTCTCTGGACATGTCACCAAGATAGTTGGTTCACAGTTGTCTTTGCATATTCATCTAGCTTTCATACCACCTCCACTACAAGAAAAAGATTTGAGGCAACCGTTTAACTTGATCTTCAGTGAAGTGGAGATTTATTGTACATCCTGATTACTCATTAATCCCACAGACAAAGATCTCAAGATGTCATTTTTGAGACAATGAGTACAAGACCCTGATATGTAGTCAAGTTAGGGCAGGACTGGAGTGAAACGTGTAAACCTGTGGGTATTTGCTTTACAGGTCTGAAATCTGGCTATCAGCATATGAAGGGAGTAGGCCAATGGCCATCCCTGCCAGCCTCCTCTGATCCTCTCTCTCCTTGTTATGGCTGTTTCCTTGCCTCAGCAGCCCCATCTCCCTAGCGACTAGTATTCTTCTTGTTCCCACATCTGCCCATTAAATAACCATACCCACGCCCGTGGTGACCCATGCCTGGAGCTGCCCTTCCCAGGATATGCCATGTTTCTTTCATCTCTTCTCAACCTGAGGAGGATAATCTATCCTGACCTCACTCCCCCTGACCAGCCAGGCCGCGAGAAAAGGAGTCCCCATTATGGAGCACTGTCCAGGTGGCAGACCTCACACACTGTGCTCTTCCTCTTTCTTTCTTTACTCCTCCCTGGGAGGTATTGTTATCCCCTTTTAGAAATGATAAAGCTGAGCGTCTTAGAAGTGAAGGGACTTGCCCAAGGTCACAGTGCTAGGAAAGGATGGTTCTTGGATTCCCATTCACGTCTGTATCACCCCAAACCTAAATTCTCTTGGCTATAAAACCAAAATAAAAGACTTGCTAAATTCTCTGGAGTCTTGCTGATTAAATAGATTTAATGGGTTGCTGCTTGAAATAATTTATATGAAAAGGGTATTCCTGGACTTAAAATACTTTAAGGATGTTTCAGCAGTGAAATTTTAGGCATAAGGTGGATTGGGGAGGGAAATATTTAGGGATGGGATTTTCGGTCACCCCTTCGTATCACACTATGCTAAGGAATAGCCTTGTATATTAATGCCTAAAACCAAGTCTGTAACTAAGAATTTGCTTTATGGGTATCAGGAGAAGTATTTTTGTCTGGCAAATGGATGTTTTTAAGGGATCTAGTGGCGGAAATGGAAAATTTAGAAACAGTCTGTATCCGATGGGGTAAAATCAATCCTTATTCACATGTGGAGCATTTTGCAAGCGTGTTAGCTTTCCATTGATTGGCACCGATGATATCCAGGATGCATAGCTTTGAGAGCTGATATGAGAGCAAAGGTTTGGGCAGCAAAAGTAGAAAGTAACTGTCTGGGAGGCAAATATGGAAATGGCCTTGCCAGGTCACCCTTTTGTGGAGATAGATGCCAGAGCGTCTCTAAGTGCTTACAGTGTGAGTGGGTCTTTTCTCCACACTAGCTTAATAAACAGAGACAGACCTCCATAATCCGATGAAAGGAACTCCAGAAACGGCTCCAAAATGCAACACAAGTACTGATGGATGGTGTTTTGGGTTTTTTTTGATGAGGAAGATTGGCCCTGAGCTAACAGCTGTTGCCAATCTTCCTCTTTTTGCTTGAGGAAGATTCGCGCTGAGCTAACATCTGTGCCCATCCATTTTGTATATGGGATGTCACCACAGCCTGGCTTGATGAGTGGTGTAGGTCTGCACCAGGGATCCAAACCCACGAATCCGGGCCACCAAAGTGGAGCGCGCCAGACTTGACCACTACACCACGGTGCCAGCCCTGTGATCGATGGTTTTAAGAGAGTAAATAAGATGACCCTTTACTGACAGAATGAAAATGTGTACTCTTAGAAGGCTGCCGGTGAAACAGCTCAGTATTATCAATGTTTGCCTTTTCCAGTTAAAAAAGTAATCATCTACATGTGTTTGAGGAAGACGTTTAAGCTCTCGCCCTCACCTAATGAACACATGGAGCAGTTAAACCTTAAGGAAAGAGACCAAAATGCAAAGAGGTAAAAAGCTGAAGTAAGAGCATTTGCTGACAACAGCCATAGATTAATTGTTCTCAGGGAAATTGCCAAGAGAGGAAAGACTGTACTTGAACATGTGTGTTGCATGGGCAAGCCTCAGAAACAGGCACGAGGTGCCCGTAATGATTTATTTCCAGGCACTGACTTTGCTGTGAATGACAGTTTATTTTATTGTATTTTTTAAAGAAGCAGCCTCAGCCTAAGGAAATACAGTGTTTCTAGAAGATGCCAAGCTATTGAAAGAGCTGTTCTGAAAGGAGGGTGGGGGCAGGGGAAGTATATTTTCTAAGATTTTCCGATACTAAAACCCATTTACGACTGTTGAGAAAAATCTCTCTGACGGAGGATTTAGCTCTCGCTAATCCTTAAGTGACTTGTTTTGACAGAGCCTTTATAGGAGATTTTTCTCAGTAACTTTGGTTTGCTCTAAAGGAGCAATTACTGATTTGTCCTCCAGCACCTTCTTTTTGTAAAATTTTTCTCCTGGTTAGTGTATGGCAGTTAATGAACTTCATGTATGTGCCACAATAGCAAGAGAATCTGATCAGAACTGTTTACTGTAGAAATTCAGGAATGTTTGGATTTTCTTGGATCTTCCCTTCTCTTTCTTGCCTCCGGGTATCAAGGACCTGGATTTCATTTTGTGTGTCATGTGGCCTTCTCAGCAGATTCTTTGACTCGCGCTTGTGAAAATCGAGCCCTACTTTCTATTTACACTGCGCTTTCTCTACAAAAGACATTTTCTCCTGCTGGAGGAGCGAGCACGGGGACCCTGGGTTTTTAAGCCTCTCGGTGTTTGCTTTTGCTCAGGCCGGCATTGTCTTTTTGGAGGTGACTAACGGAGCTGGAGTACACTGCTCACCTCCCTGTGAAAGGGACCACTCGAGGGTGATGCTATGACAAGCAGGCCCCATGCAGTTTCATTTCCCGCCCTGCCTGCTGGGCCTATGAAGAGATGTTTAAATTCCACCCCACAGCCTATTTTCCACGATGTAATTAAGTTCCATCCCAGCAGAGGCCTGAGAGGGTCTTTCCTGCCCAGAGATTCTCAAAGTGGTCCCCGGACCAGCAGCATTAGCACCACCTGGGAACTTGTTCAAAATGCAGATTCTCAGGCCCCACCCCAGACCCAGTGAATCAGAAAGTCTAGGAGTGGGGCCCAGCCATCTGGGTTAAACGCACTGTCCTGGCGTCTCTGATGCAAGCTAACATTTGAGAAGCACCATTTTCCAGTCCCTTGCCCACCTTATTTGCAGACAGGGCTGCAAAGGAACCATCCTGCCAAAGAACTACCACCTGCTCCCTCAAAAATCCCCAGAATTGTGACTCCACATTCAATTTTGATTTGTGACTTTGAAAGCCTCACCTGCACAGTTAGGGTTTCTGGTCCTAATTTATGACTGGGTTCACGTTTTTCCCCCTTAGTGTCAATAAACCATGCCAGGGACTGGAGTGCTGTTAGGGTGTGGCAGGAGAGATTTATGAGTTTTCACGGAAGTGTACAAAACTCTAGACAAGCATTAACATATTGCATTTTAAATTATTCTGGAGTCTTTTTTGAAAGCTGTCTGCTTTAATCCTCTTGTCAGAGAGCTGCTGCGTAAAAAAATGATCACCGAAGCGGCTTTGCCAGCTTCACGGAAAAAAAGTCAGCTGTGAGAGCTCTTCACGGGGGGAACTGTCTCTGCGCCCATGTGGCTGATGCAGATAGTTTTTAGAGAGAGTGGGCGGCCATGACATTGTTTCTGAGGAGAGGAGCATTATGGGAGGCCTCATTGGAGTGGATGTGGGGTCATCTTATAGGTACTTTAGTGTTCAAATGGCTGCTAGGTGGGATGACAGCAGCCTCTGTGGACTGTGGAGAAGGTGCTGGATTGGGGACCCAAAAAACCTGGATTCGGGTCCTGGTTCTTCACAAATTCCGTGATGGTGGCTGGTTTGTTAGCGTTTCTGACTTTTAGTTTCCTCATTTATAAAATAGAGGAGGTTATACCACATGACCTCTAAGAGTCCTTTCAGCTTTAAAAGTTATGATTCTGGGATTCTTTCTCCCATCTGCCTCCTGCACCATCCTTCCCCTTGTGCACAGGAACAGTCGAATTTATTGATCCCTCAGAGGCTCTGTCACCCACTTCTCCTCCATGCCCCCTCTTCCCTTGGGAGCCTCTGTCTTAACAGGGCTTGAAGAAAAATATACAAACAGATGGATATAGTGGAATCTTCTCTTTTCAGCTGCTTGGAAATTCAGCTGCAAATTGGCTGCTTTGATTTCTTGTGGAGGGGTAAGGTGGGCACCCAAAGACGATAGAGTCTGGGTCAGGGTAGGCGTTTGGTTGTCCAGAAACCCTTCAGAGAAACTTGCAATGAAAACCTGTAAGACCCTCTGCCCTCAGAAAATCAGAGCTCTGGGCCTAATCCCATTTCCTCTTGCCCAGTCCTCTGAGGAAACCGAGCTGCTGAAAACGCAGGGAAGGTGAGACAAAGGACGTGATTGCTGATTGCCGTGGAGCATCCTGGGATAGAGGGTTTAGGGAATGTCCTATCTGCCTCTCAAATTTGCTTCCAGTTCTGAGAACTCTCTCCTCTTTGGTCAGAGCTGTGTCCGTGGGTAACCTGGCGAAGCAGTCATTTGATGTTCAAGCACTTAACGAGGGACACCTGGTGATTCGTTCCAGCCCAGTTCGCCCCGAACTGAAGTTTAAAGGTTAGATGACCCTTTGCAAGCTCGGGCCATGCTGGGAGAATTCAACTCTAATCTTCAACCCTGACAGCAGCGTGGGGCGGTTGGAGAAGGGAGGGGCAGGCGAGTGTTTCGTGTTTCTCAGCGTCTCACGGCTCAGGAAAGTGCGTTATAGAATCCTCTAAGATGTTCCAGTGAAAATTTAAGTCCAGCGGTAACGTGACAACTTCTTGTCAGACTGAGAGCATGCCACCTTTCCTTCCCATATACCTTATAAGCTCCTGAAACTGAAACCCACTGGAAAATTCCTTTCACGGTAAGACAGGGAAAGTGTTTATCCAATGACACCATTCTAAGCGTATTTCTTTCTTGGGAAAGTTTCGTCTTCCAGGGTGAGGAGTGAAAGATGAAGTCGGGAAAGGTGGCTTCACCTCCCTCTACCCCTCCTCCCTGGCACGGAGGAGCATATGTCGTTTTGATGGCATATTTGTGATATCGGGAGAGTCAGCTCAGAGTCTTCACTTTATCTTGGGTGACAGGCACTGGCAGTGCCATGGCGCCGACCGGAGAAGAGCATAAAGCAGGGCCTTGTGGAGGATTAGGCAGGAGAGAACATAAGATGTGGGTTCAGGTGAGTGGTGTCCCAGCAAAATGGCTAAAACTCTAAGTTTCCCTTCATTGGCTTCATCACTGGATAATTACCCTCCTCCTCTGAAAAGAGCAAAGAATCTATTGTTTCAATATTCCAGATTCAACATCTTTGAGAATCTTATCATTTAAAAGGAGCGCTTGGTTAGGAATCACAAGACCTGGAATTCCTATGCTGATTTTGCTGTTAACCAGCCTTGTAATGCGAGCAGATATTTCCCATCTTTCAGCTTCAGCTTCCTCATCTGGCTAATGAGGAAGTTGGTCTAGAGCGAGAATGGCAAATTTGGGCCCATGCCCTGAAGTGCAGGCATCCGTAACTGACAGCAGCATTCTTTCTGAAGACTTGACCCTTTACATGAAACCTCTTTGCCGTCTTCCTTAGGAATAAGCTTGGAAGCTGCCATGATGTCATCAGAGCATGTAGGAATGAAACTTAACCCGTCCTAAAGGTTTGGGGAGCAAGGAAGGCCTCCAGGAAGAGGTGACTCTAAAGCTAAATCTTGGAAGCTGAGATACATTATTAAGAGAAGGGAGAAAGGATTGTCTTAGGTACAGAGAACAGAAAGAACAAGGGCAAAAATGGAGAACAACACGGAGTATGCTGCATTTTTAATTTGGTGGCATATAAAGTATCGCATGGGGACAGGAGGAGAGGAGGCTGGAAAGACAGGCAGAGACCAGATCATGGAGGGTCTTAGAGGCCAGGCTTTGGAGGTGTGGTTTCATTGACCTGTCCATCTAGTCCTTCATGCCCCTGCCTTGCCCGCCACTTGCTTGCTGATGGTTTCTGAGTCTGTACCTCTCTGCTTCTGCCTCTTGCTGCCCATTTGACCCTTCAGTTGTCTCGGACTCTGACTCCCTCTGTGGCTAACATGGCTCCTCTCATGACCCGCTTCCTTATAACCTAACCAGGGGCTGACCCCCTGACCTGGGGCTCACTCTGGGTGCTGGTTTGTTCTTCCACACTCTAAGCAGCTCCCCATCCAGTTCCTCTGCTTTGTATATACATCTTATTCTTTGCTGCCCCTTCACCTTCTCCTACTGTGCACACACACGCACATGCACACACACACACACCCCAGATCTGAAGCTTACATCAAGGGCGCTTGGGAAATATTACATAATGACAGCTTCCTTCAGATACAGTTTGGGTCGGGTAGAAAAAGAAAAATGGGCTCATTTGCAGGATCATATCAGCTCGCACATGGAAGGGGGTCTTTTGAGGTTCTAATAGGCAGGCAGCTGATCTGACAGCCGAATTCTGGGTCCTTGATCTTCCCAAGACATCTCCCCCCTGTTTTGAACATTAGCTGTGGTGTGGGTCCTTCCCACGGAGAACTGTGAATCCTATTCAACCGCCTCCTTATGATTTGGACATGAACAGGGAGCTTTCTCTGTCTACTTAATTCCCTTTGAAAGCTTTCTCGTCCCACTATTGGGCACTTCAGAGAGAGCACTGCATTAATATCTTCTGCTCTGGTTTCAACTTGGTATGGTTTTGTGATCTTAAAATAGATGGAATTACCACGGCAAGCATTGTTCTGCCTTGAACTCAAAGTCTCAAGAGCAAGTACTTCTAAAAAAGTTAATCCTTTTCTTATTTGCAAGGATTTTGGACTGCAGTTTACAAAGAAATATGCTAAATTATTTATAATCCAGGATTATTGCAATACCAAAGATTTCCTTGCATAACATCCCAGCTCCACTAAAATGGCACAAGCAGAACAGCCCTGGGCCACACCTTATCACAGCTGCTCTCAGCGGCCCTGTGAAGGGACTCTGGAACACACGAGGGTTGCTGACGCCCTGACCACAGGAACACATGTTCTCTGAAGCATCGCTCTCCATGGCTTACATGCTCACAATTCTGCCCCTGGGACCTCTGGGGCAAGAGAGAAGCTGAGATGGTGTGGACAAGCAATACACCTCTTAATGGCAAATGTCTAATTTCTTTGTTATTTAAGATTTGTACCCTGTGTTCTTCTGAACAGAATTGGGATGATCAATGGTTAAATAGTCGTGTTAGATGAGATATTTTAGAAACACACAGTGTCCTAGGCCCACCTCTACTGCTAACTTTGAGAGAACTCATTGAGCTCCTAGTTTTCCCAAATGCAAAATAAGAGGGTTAGAATAAATGGTCATGACAGTGCCTTCAGCTCTAACATCAGATGACTTTAGGCAAGTCCTGAGATAATACAGAGATGCTTATTACGTGTATGGCACAGACGATTGGAAAATAAGACCATGGCCTCTGAGTCTCTTATTATAGGAAGATGGAGCCTGAGAAGCCTGACAGGGCCTGCCATGAGTAGCGAACCTTCCAGAGTTGATGTGCGTATGTATAAACATTTTCCTCTATTTTCAAAATTGAGAAATTACTTGATGCTCTTTTGTAATGTCTTCTGTAACATTCCCAGGTTTCAAAAGTAATCTTCTTATATTTTTAAGGTGTTTTTACATCTGTTGCCATCCAAAAGCACTGTCGTGATTTACATTCCAGCCGCAGTAGATATTCGTTTCTAAGGACGAGTTCCACCTGGTATAAATTTAACTCTGCTGAGGGGCGAAGGTGAAGGGGGCAAGACAGAAACTGCGTGTTTTCCCGGTTTGGGTCTGTTGCCCTTCAACATTTTAACTTTGGGCATTGTGTATCTTTGCCTGCAAGGCAGGCCACATCTAAATTCCAGCAAGGCTTGTGCCTTTCAAGCATCCTCCCCTATGCAGTGCCGCTCTCACTTCAGCTCGCGGGAGGCCTCTGCACTCGCCTATCCCGTGGCCACTCTCCACGACTGCTGAGCTTTGGCTGAATACACCTTGCATTTTGTTCTCTCCCAGACAAGTGCATGTCCCAGAACTCACTAGCAGGTCTGCAGGGCAGCGAGACCTAATTCACTGGGGTTCTGGGAGGAAAATGAACTAATGGATGTCAAACGCCTTAGATGCTCTCTGGCCTGTGGGTAATCCAGAAAGGTTGATTTCTTTCTTTCCCCTCCTCCCTTTCTTTTGAAGCACCAGTTTGCTCCTCTACAAAAGGAGGCTTGACTAAACCATCTGTCATTCAACAAACATTTCGTGAGCATCTCTCTCGGCTGGGAACTGTGCGGGGTCCTGGAAGCACAGCACTGGAGAGCTTAGTTCCTGCCATCAAGGAGTTCATAGAATCGTGGGATGGAGCCTGCTGTGGGCCAGGATGTTGGCGGGTAAACTTCAGAGGCCTTGTGGGTCCATGGAGGGCAGACCTAACCCAGAGTATGGGGCTGGGGGCATGGCAGGGTACTGTCAGGAAAGGTTGCTCTGAGGTGGCCCTCTTAATCTTAGGCATCTCTTACAGTGCGAGCATCTCTTAGGTTCCAGGGACTTTCTGTAGGTTGAAGACACATTGTCTTTCTTTCTGTGGTGAAGGGCCGTTCTCTGCTCCCACCCTCCTACCCCTCTGAGCAGAAGGAATGTGAGGCTCCAGTCTCACCCATCTCCCCCTTCCCCTTAGGGCAGGAGGCCTGCTGCTGTCTCAGGAAGGACTTGCAAAGTGGCAGGCTCATGTCACAGAGGGCACGGACAGCTTTTCTCTCTCTGCTCACTTGAATTGACAAGCATCCGCCTGAAATCTTAAAGGGAGAGAGAATCTTGAGGAGAGCCAGAAACATCAGGGCTGAAAGAGGCTATGGAATGAAGGACGTCATCAGCCACACTGTGCCCAGAAATTCCATATTTAGGCAGGCCACAGCTGCTGTTACCTGGTGGTTTGGCTTGATTTGATTCACTTGAGGAAAAATGGCCATGAGCTGCGGATGCTGGGAAGGTGGTCCAGGTGTGATGTATGTGCACATGCTGTGTACACATGTACACATGGTCTTCCTCTCCCTGCCTGTCCTTGCTCCTACCCAGTGTAGCTCTTCCACGTTACACAGGTTATCTGCTCCACGTTGAAAGAACTTGGTAGAAAAACCTACTCCAGAGATGAGTCACATTCGGGGCAAGGCTCACTGCCCTGCTACCATTGTTTCAGTCCAGTCCAGGGCCCCTGGAGGGGCATCCCTGACAGGCATGCCAGCCATCACCCAGCTGGGGCCTGAAATGCTCTCCTGGAGGTGATGGAGCAGGAGGACAGGTAAAACAACAACAAAAACAGAAAACACTTGCTCAGACGAAGTGCTGTGCATCGAGCCCGCGAAACAGACATGCGGCTGGGTGCGTCCGAGGCAGGGAGAGGGAGCAGAAGCTGCAGGTCAGGAGGGTAGTTGATGAGGTGAGGGTTGGGGAACCAGGCAGGGGTGGAGGGAGATGATCCTGGACTTCCTCCCACAGCAGGGCTGGGTTATCTAAGGAGGCCCTTGACTGGCTGAGTAGGGTTCATTTTTAGTTTTTCTTTGAGTTCTCTCTAGCCTTCTTTTTGGATACTCATGATTAGGCTACATGAAGCATTAGACTATATGAAGGATGGTGTGAGGAATCTGGTTGTTCTTAGGTGACACAAAATACCACTGCTGGTACCTTGACATCATCTCCTGCCCATCGCTGCAGCCAGGCACAGGACATGGTATGGTACATGCACGAGGACAGCCCCACAGCCTGTAGTAGTTCAGAACAACCACACTTTCATGCTAGTACCATCTTATGTCAAAGAGAGTGGGCTATTTTTAAAAACCCTGTCCCTACCCTCCGCCTGTCCAAATGCCAAATAACCCCAAACATATAACCACAAAGAAAGAAAGAGATGTCCCCGGAGTTACATCAAACGTGCACAAAAAGACATTTTTTTCTACCCGTTTTGTCGTCCTGCTTCTCTGCCTTTTCCTTTTCTTTCTTCCTGCTCCTCTGCTTTTGTCTATAATATGTAGAACACTTTGGTTTTCCGAACTTGGTTTAATCCTGGTAAGGGTCTTCGATAATGCTGAGACTTCTGAAATTCCTGTAAAAACTCACTTTGGCTCCCTTTTATCGTGAACCAGGTATGCACCCTAGTGACAGCATGACAGTCAGAGTAGGAACAAGAGAATGTCTTCACAACTGACCAAATAACTAGATCCCTTCAGGCCACGAAGGGTTGCAAATCTGATATGCTCTACATCTCTGTTAAAAGATCACAGAAGTCAGTGAGGCACTTGCAACCTTTTTTCTAATTCCAGCTCTCACTCTCTCGTGCTCCCTCTCTCCCTTCCCCTCTCTCTGTCTCTCAGCTCGGCAAAGGAAAGTATCTTGCTGACAAAGAAACCAGCTTTCTTCTGACCTGTCTTGTTTTCATTTGTGATAATCTGATGAAGAGCAAATCACTTCCAGAAACAATAAAAACTATTAAGGAAGGTGATCTTGTAGTCGTCCGTGAGCAAAAGGCAGATGGTCACAGATGATGCTGTTCCAGTGGGCTGTTAGGGTTAAATGTGGTGACCATAAGGCTCGTCTGGCCTTTGCCATTGGTAGGGATTTTAAATTCTTTCATTGTCTTCCAAATCTGTGCCACAAACACTTAGCAGGCATGCCACATCATTTCAGAAGGAGACCCAGTTGTCTAGGAAGAAGTTGTAGCTGTAAAATATATTCATTGCAAAACCTGGACTGAGGACATAGTAATTTTAGTAACATCTTAAGTTGTTCTTTAAGAGTCTAATCCTTTCATCATACTTAGAATTGTTTATGCAAGAAAAGTTGCTTTTTCCATTACTGTAGACCCACCTCAGATGGAGATCAAAGCTGTCTATGTTGACTAAGCAAATGCATTAAAATATTTTGCAGGAGGAATTGAAATCTATGGTTGTAACTGGGTGGCCCTTGGCAGGCCCACTCTGTAAGGAGTTTAACAGGAGCGAGTATAAGGAAAGGTTCCACAGGAACCACCCGGGCGTGGAACTTGGGTCTTTCATATGGGATATTCTGCTCTTGGTTGTAGGCAAAAGATGTTGCAGTATAAAGCCTTTGAGAGCTAGTTATGCCTCAACTCTTGTGAGCTGTGGGATGAGATGGAATAAGAGATACAGAGGGGTCCCAACCTTGCTTATCTTTTTCTGGTGACTTAACTAAAGTCCTATATTAGAAGCTTCTAGATCTTTTTCTTATCATCTTAATTCTCTGGGCCCCTCTATATCTTTTTTGTTTTTTGATGTCTATCTTATGGGTATTTAGATGGTCTGCATTCTGTCAGATCATGTTGTCTGATGGAGTCAGGTTCAGATATAAACAACACAAACAGTGAGGCAATCTTTCACCAGGAAAAGTCAGAGTGTCCAGGAAATGAGGCAGCAGAGAAACTAGCTGAGATTTGGAAACCAGAGCCTAAGGTAGGCAAGACGGTGCAGGAACATGGACTGTGGAAGCCTCAGCCTATGAGCCCGGTGCTGTGCTCTGTGCCTCACACTTGCTTTCTCATACCAGTCACAACAACTCCGTCAAGTAGGTATTGTTATCCCTGTTTTACAGATGCAGAAGCTGAGGCTCAAAGAGGTTAATAGTTTGCCTGGGTCATACTACCAGGTGAGTGGCAATGCTGAGATTTGAGCCAAGACAGATACCATGTCCACTGCATTGCACTGCATTCCATAAATAGCATGGACTATATTTCATCTCTTATTACGGATAGCTAGAGAGAGAGAGAGAGAGATAAACAGATAGATTTCTGAGGCAAAGCCAATATTGAAAGTGGACAGACATTATCACCCTCTTGCCTGAAATGGACTATCTATCACTGTATAACATGCTACCCTGAAACTTTGGAGCTTAAAAACAAAGCCATTTTCTTCTAGCTCACACTTTTTTGTGGGTTAGGAATTCAGGCAGGACTAGGCTGGGCAATTCTTCTGTTCCACATGACATCATATGGAGTCACTTGTTGGTATTCTACTGCAGCCAGGCTGGTCTGAAGGTTCCAAGATGGCTTTACTCATGTGTCTACTAACTTGGCAGGGACAGCTGGAAGTCTGGGGTCAGCTGCCACCCCAGCCTCTTTATGGGTTCTTATGTCATCTCCACATGGCCCTACCACAGAGTACTCGGACTTCTTACATGGCATCTTAGGATTCCAAGAGAGCATGGTGGAAACTACCAGTCTTCTTAAAGGCTGAGCCCCAGACAGGCATAGCATCACTTCTGCTGTACTCTCTCATCAAAGCTTCACAGGCCAGCCCAAATTCAAGGAGAGAGGACATCGACCCCACTTCTCACTGGAGAGAGTGCCAAAAAACTTACGGGTGTCTTTAGTCTACCACAATCACATACGCTGTTTCCATGGAGTCAAGTGAAAAGACTGCTTTTTAAGACAGGGCTTGCTGTGGGCCAAATTGTGAAGAAAACAGCATTCATTTTGGGGGCCTATTATCTTTTCAGTGACTCCCACGTTTCTCTCACCCTGCCCTTAGGTCCCTAAAACCTGCGTTCAAGAAAGGTGAGACACCCGTGACTCACATGCCCTTTGAGGGGGCATTTTCATCTTAAACTGTATGCCTAATTGGAGAAAGAAAAGATTTTTCTCTTGTTAAGGAAAGGTGTTGCTTCTCAAAGTTCTGGAGAGATAAAAAAGGCAAGAGAGAATGGGATCAGGCTGAGGGCCCTGGACAGAGCCAGTAAACTCCAGACCCCACCAGTAACTGCGCCAAGACAGAGATTGCTGCGTCCACTCAGTGTGAAAAGCTTTCCACGTCCTCTCTGTCCTCCCCTCGGGATCCCTCTCTTCTTTCTTCACTCTCTTTTACTCTCTCTCCATGCACACATGTGGATTTATGTTTTCAGATTTGTTTATTTTCTTCAGTCACCCCACCAGGATGACCACAAGTCGTCAAATATATAAAATCACCATTATTTTTTTCTACCTTGGTGACATAAGGATCCAGCCATTCCAGGAAAAGGGCGGCCGACATTTTTCAGTGTTGCAGCCCCAAGGAGGCATTTGTGAAAAGAAAAAAAAAAGCTCTACAAAGGATGTGAGAATTATATTCATGGGTCTGGGTTAACATTGGTCTTTTTAGGTTGTTCCAGAAGCTAGCCTCTCATGTCTGTATCATTTTCTTCTTCTTCTCTCTCTCTCTTTGGGATACTTTTTTCTGTTCTATTTTGAGCACCACAGCATAGCTCTTTTATTCCATTTGTCAGCCGCAGACGCACATCTAGTTGAAAAGCACCCCCAGCGTCCACCGCCACAATGCCTCTGATCTTGTGGCCACTGGAGCCTCTGACCACACGAGTCTGTTGATTTGTGGCTTCTCTGTTGTTTTAGCTCTTGGTGTTATCAGTGGGAGGAAAGCTCAAATGAGGGAAGAATGTTGAAAGAGTAAACCAGTTATGACAAAGGACTGCTGCCCGTCCAGTGGGTGATGTATAATCCCCATATTTTGAATCCATGGTAGCTGTATCACTGTGTCCTTTAGTTGCGTCACAGAATGGGCTTCCCAAGCACCAGATGCCCTTTCATTCGCCCTTACCTACGGCATTCCTTTTTTCCTTCATTACTTCAATTCTGCTATGTTCTTTTACTTTTTGCAGCAACAAAATAATCTGTATATTTTTCTTCTGTTTGTAAAGTAACACATGCTCATTGGAGAATCTTTGAAAAATAGAGAAAAATAAAAAGATGCTGATCATCTATAATACCGTCACTGACTGGTAACAATATTCATTGATTCATTTCATTCATTCAACAATAATTAGTACATACCTACTGTGTGAACTGCGTTGGCTGCCAAGAATGCAGAAGGAATCGAAAGAGTAAGGTCCCTGGCCTCATAGACTTTTGTTTCAAGAGGAGACCAACGCTGAAATAATAGAAAAACATGATCTTTAGCACCTCCATAACACTCCATCATTTGCATATATTTGGGGTTAGATTAACACTATCTTTTTGTATAATTTATATAGTTTATTAAGCCATACTAGAATTTATTAATCACATGTTATTAGATATTTAGATTATTGCCAGTGTTTCTTTATTATAAGTAAAGCGTCAGTTCACAATCTTGTACATAAATCTTTGAAACTCTTTCTTTCCTTGGGATAAATTTCTTAAGGGATGATTACTTGGTCAAAGACTGAAAATTTTTTAAGACTGAATACATGTTATCCATTTGTTCTCTAGAAGAATCCCCATTTGTACCACTTGCCTGTCCCCACCCTCCCACTTTATAACGCTGGTCTTGCCATACTCTTGACAGCAGTAAATATTAGTCAGTCAAGCTAAATCTTACTGCATTTCATATAGTTTTTTAAAATGAAAACAGTTTCTTGTATTTTTTTTTTGCTTATAAAAGCAGTAAATGCTTATTGTAAAAACAAAAATAACAAACCCAATAAATCCAGGCTGGACATATCAGAAGAAAGAAGAAAAATCAGTGTAATCCTACCATTCAGAGATAATCACAGATTACATTTAGCTGTGTATCCTTCCAGACTTTCTTTTATCTGAGGTTAAGTGCTGTTTTAAGAGTAAGTCCTTTTAGAAAAACATGCTGTGGGGAAAATGTATAGAATTGGGTAACCTGGGGGCCCTGCTTGGCTCTGCTACTACCTGGCTGAGTTCTGGGCAGATCTTAGCATCACTTCCCCTCTCATCTGTGAAATGAGAGGTTGGTCTAACAGATTTTTATGACCGTGTTTCCTTGAGACCAGGGTTTCTCAACTTCAGCACCATTGATGCCTTGGGCAGGCTAATTCTTTGTTGTGGGGGCCATCTTGTGCATTGTAGGATGTTTAGCAGCATCCCTGGCTGCTAAATACCAGTGCTAAATACCCACTAGATACCAGCAGCAACTACCACCCCCAGTCATATCAATCAAATATGTCTCCAGACATCGCCAAATGTACCCTGGGGGACAAAATCACCCCCAATTGAGAAGCACTGTTTTAGGCTGAAAACTGCCGTATTTCCACATCTAGTGAATTTTAATGGTTGCTACAAAGCAAAACTTTGGGTGACAGCCAGAGTGCTCTGTGTTGAGAGACAGAAGAGATGAGCTACGGAAACAGCAGGGCTAATGGAGGAAGAATCACCACCTGGTGCTGGCCTGGACAGCATGCTGGGGACAGTTCCGGAACACATGCACATGGGGACAATGCTCTGAGCCATATTTAAGTCTCAGGTGCCCATTCACGGTCAGTGGGTAGGAAAACAAATTTTTTTGGAGTAGTTATATCGTACGCCAACAAGGTGATGAATTATTGAATGGGTTCTTTTTCTATAAACATATTTATCATCTTTCTTTTTCATCAGTCCTGTGGTGAACAAGGGAAGGCAGAAACAGGGAAACATTTTGCAAAGAGCTTCAAATGTTGCCTCCCTTTGGTGAATGGCTCCCTGGTTTGAGACGTTATTTCCTTCTTGAGTGGTCTCTCTGCCTCAAGGACACCTTTTAATGCTGCTATTGTTCAGAAAGAGAGTCACCCTGTTTTCTAACAATTTCTCTTTCACTCACTCTCTTTTTTATTTTGGTGGTAAAAGGGGTTTATTAAAAAATGGGATGACAGCAGAGTGGCTATTTTGTGTTTTGAAATATGCTTTGAGCTTCAGCTGTAATGGCCAGCCTACTGGTTTAAGCGGGATCTTGATTTTCTGTTGAGGTTTATTGAATGTTAAAATGGTGTTTCCTCCAATGGGTGGGATGGGGATTTCAGGAGAGTGGAATATGTTGAGAACACCCTTCCGGAGCAATGGTGGGGCAGCACTGGGTCCCAGTGAGGCTGGTCGGCATATGTCTGTCCAGGCCCTCTGGTCTGGGGAGGGACTTCTCTCCAGCAGAGACAGCCATGGGGGCTGTGCCTAGACTCGGGGATTGGCAGGAGGGTTGCAGTACAGGAGGCCATAGGAGTTCGAGGTCCTAGGGGGAAGAGAGGCAAGTTCAGCCAAAAGAGCAGAGGCCAGGCTGGCAGTAATAAAGAGGTATCAAGGGTCTGAAGGTCATGATGAAGTTAACAGTCAGTAAGACTCATCGTGGGAAAGGCGGAGTGCAGGGCACTGTTCCCAGCTCCCTTGGAATTAACGTTTGTTTGCTTAGATCAGCATTTTCCAAATGGTGCTTTGACAAGACCTTAGGGGGTCCCCAGAAGGGGCCTCACGGTTAAAATAGCGGTGGGAGATGGTGGCTGAGGTGTTGAACGGGAAGCTGAATGGCAATATTTGTTTTGTGTATTAGTACCTGCTTAATTTTCACTTAAAAAAGGGAAGAAAAAAAGAAAGTTAAACTCATTGGCAGTTTTTTGTATTTCTGGTTTTCTCAGCATACACATACACTAAATTTAATCTTTTTGTTCCATAATTTTAATTTCTGTAACAATCAGACCATTATTTTATTTATTTATACCTATCTCCTTTTACAGAGACTTTAAGCTGGCCTACATCCTATCTATAAACAAAAAAATGGTAAAATAGATTGAATCAAATGAAATTATTGAAATTCAGTGTTTTGACCTACAAAAATGGCAATAGATTTAACCTAATAGAAATTATTGTTTAGAGATTAGGGCTAAGAAAAAGTTAGAGTGAAGAGAAAGATGCGAAACCAATGCCAGGGAGAAGGCAGGTGGGAGAACAGAAATGCACAGACCTGCGGACCTGCAGGGTGCTAGTAATTGAGCCTGCAGTGTTCCTGGAACTGAGGAGTGAAATGAGATGTCGTTGGTCAGATGAAAGTATTTCAATCTCTGAGGGAGGCAAATCTGCTCCTTACGCTTTTATCTAGAAGAAATTCTGTGTGCAGGCCCTCTTAGGGGACCCATGGGTGATGGAGTAGATTATTTCTTCAAAGCGTGCTAACAGGAAATGCAGTCCCGGATTTCATAAATCTCCTTCTTCTAACGACCCAGATGACAATTCCACATTCATGCTGATGGCTTGTATATTTGTTTTTAAAGGAAATAGGATTCTAAAATGGCACAGAGAGGTGGAAGTTTTATGTTTGTGTCTTATTTTACAAGTGATGAAAAGGAAATTATTTGCTTCTGCCAAATAACTTTTAAAAGCATTTCCTTTTAGTATATGAGGAATTTCCAGAACCCTGACCCTAAACCCCAATTGTATCAGTCTGTTTGAGATAGATTTTATTGATGTCCTCTTATGTCCGGTGTCCACCAATGTCACTTCCTATTATCTTAAAATGAGGCCTCACAGTTTGTTTCTGTAATCTGAATAATTAGTCATAGAAACTAAATGTTCTTTCAGGGGAAAATGCTTCAAATCATATAAATACTGCGTTTAGATGATGATCAGTTTGTATCTAAGGAGATGTTTGGTGAGTCATTTTATTGACTTTTGATAGTTGGCTTTTCCTCCAAATAACACTAAGAGCTAATACTTCTGAGCACTTGCTGTGTGCCAGGCTCTGTTCTAAGGGCTTTATGTGCATCGTCTCACATATTCTACCCAACAGTGCCATGAAGTGGGTACTATAATTATTCCCATGTTACTGATGAACAAACTGAGGCTCAGAAAGGTTAAAAACAAAAACAAAAAATCTCCCAAGCCAACTTGGCTAGCAGCTAGCAAAGCCAGGATTCAAACTCAGCACTGTGGGCCGCTCGACCCTCGTTTTTTATCACAGGACACCACAAGGCACACACAGATCATTGTTCTTTGCTGCTGCTTAGTGGAGGTGAAGCGTGTTCTTCTAACACATGGAAACAGCTTGACGTTGTCCCAAGGAACTTGGGCAGGAGAGGAACTGAGGAGCCGAGAGGGCCAAGGGAAGCTGGGTCTCCACAAACCATGACTCCTAGAGCTAGAAGAGTCAATAGAGGTCTTCCAGCCCCATCCCTAAACCTGCTCAAGCTGACAGGTGGCTAGATCGGGGCTTAAAGAGCAGAAAGGTCAATGGTGGAGGTCTGGAATCCAAAGAGCTCAGATTAAGAAAACAAAACTAGGGTCCGGCCCCGTGGCCCAGTGGTTAAGTTCGCGCGCTCTGCTTTGGTGGCCTGGGGTGTCACTGGTTTGGATCCTGGGCACAGACTTGTCACCGCTGGTCAGGCCACGCTGAGGCGGCGTCCCACGTGCCACAACTAGAAGGACCCACAACTAAAATATACAACTATGTACTGGGGGGATTTGGGGAGAAAAAGCAGAAAAACAAAAAAGATTGGCAACAGTTGTTAGCTCAGGTGCCAATCTTTAAAACAAAAAAGAAAGAAAACTAAACTAAAGATTACAGGAAAAGGTACTAGTTCTGGATACCTGGAGGGAGGGCTACATAATGGGAATTTTCCTTTAACCAACCCACTGCAATAACTTGGGAAAAAGGACCTTACCTCTGGGCACATGTTCCTTCATCTGGAAAAACAAGCACAGTAGGTCACTGTAGTGATGTTGCTTCTGATAGCTGCTGCTTCTGTGGGGCCCAGGTTTTCAAACAGACGTCTGAGCAATGATAGGAACTCAGGATTTAGCCAGGAAGCTTAAGAGAGTGCTCGGAGGGGGACCGAGCTTTCTTGCTAGCAAGGGCTTTCTGGGACCAGGACTGGCCTCAGAGAATGGCCAGGACTTGATCACTGAGGGAGGAGCAGACCAACCCTCAAAGGAACGGCGCAGTTTCAACATGTCTTCTGTTTCTGGTCTCTGATTTCCCTCCCGTCTGAGCTGCACCAGCCACCAGCAGCGAGATGCTGGATTGGCAGCTCTGGTTACCTCCTGAGAAGGTGAGTGCTGGCGAGGAGAAAGTCACTCTGTCCTCCTTAACGTTGGAAAATTCTATTAACTTAATTTAAGCTCCACACACTTGCTTCTTCACCAGCCCAAGCTCACTTCAACGGAATCCGTTTTTCAAGTTTGTCTACCATGGTGAGCCGTTAGAAGTAGGGCATTTTACATGTTTAGTTTGCCTTGATAGAAATGTAATCCAAAGTTGGTCTCATTAGAGTAACGCCGGTGTGTGATTTACGCAATTTTACCATTATCTGCAAGGAGAAGAAATCATGGATACATTCAGACGTAATTCCGTAGCATAAAAGTGAAATCTCCCTTTTATTGCTTTGACTGCTGGATTTTATGTATTTATTTCACTTGCGCTTCTGAAGTAGCAAGCATCAGGAGCCAGTGAGTATGATCGCGAATTGTTAATGACTTTTTAGACCTTGGAATGGATTAATGATTTTTAGGGTGAACTTTGCTGTTTGGTTATTTCCTGAATTGAGGAAAGATAGTGGCTTTTTGATAATGGTGAAAAATTGTTTACTGAATTCCGCTCTGGAACAAGGCCTGGGCAATACACCATGGAAAGAGACCAAAGGGACAGTAGACAAAGGCTGCCCTCAAACAAAGTCCCCATGGGCTAAAGTTGCAAAAGAGAAATCCAGTCAGCAGGTATGTTGCTATGTCTTCAGCTGGCGTGAAGTAAGTGTTCAGCGACATTCACTACTGTGATGGTAACAGTCATGTTAACAATGACGCTGATAACATATACCGTGATTTTTTTTAAATAACAGCTTTATTGAGATATAACTCACATACCATAAAATTCACACTTTTGACGTTTACAATTCAGTGACTTATTCACAGAGTGTGCAACCGTCACCACCATCTAATTGCAGAATGTTTCTATGACCCCAAAAAGAAACCCCAAATCCACTAGCAGTCACTCGCCATGCTCCCCTCCCTTTAGCTCCTGGCCACCACTCATCTACTTTCTGTCTCTATGGATTTGCCTATTCTAGACATTTCCTATAAATGGAATCATATAATATGTGGCCTTTTGTGACTGGGTTCTTTCACTTAGCCTGTTTTTGAGGTTCATCCATGTTGTTACATGTGTCAATGCTTCATTCCTTTTTATTCGCCTAATAATATTCCATCGTATGGACATACCACATTTTGTTTATCCATTCATCAGTTGATGGATATTTAGGTTGTTTCTGTTTTTTGACTATTATGAATAATGTTACTATGAATATCCATGTACAAGGTTTTGTATGGACATGTGTTTTCAGTTCTCTAGGGTATATACCTAGGAGTGGAATTGCTGGGTCGTATGGCAAAATTATTTAACATTTTGAGGAATTGCCAGACTGTTTTCCAAAGTGGCCACACCATTTTACAATCTTGCCAGCAATGTATGAGGTTTCCAATGTCTTCATATCTTCTCCAACACTTGTCGTTGTCTGTCATTTTTATTTTAGTCAGTCCTTGTGGATGTGAAGAGGTATCTTATGGTTTTGATTTACATAATCACTAATGATGTGGAGTATCTTTTCATGTACTTATTGGCCTTTTGCATATCTTCTTTGGAGCAATGCCTATTTAAATCCTTTGCTCATTTTTAATGGAGTCATTTGCCCTTTTTATTGTAGAGTTGTAAGGGTTCTTTATATATTCTAGATTCAGATCCTTTTTTTGATATATGACTTACCAAATTTTTCTCCCATTCTATATGTTGTCTTTTTATTTTCTTGATCGTGTCCTTTGAAGCACAAACATTTTTAATTTTGGTGAAGCCCATTTATCTATTTTTTCTTTGTCACTTGTGTTTTTGGTGTCCTAAGAAGCCATTGCCTAATCCAAAGTCATGAAGATTTATTCCTATGTTTTCTTCTACGAGTTTTATAGTTATAGCTCTTACATTTAGATCTGTGATTTGTTTTGAGTTAATTTTTGTGTACGGAGTGAGATAAGGTCCAGCTTAATTCTTTTGCATGTAGATACCCAGTTGTCTCAGAACCATTTGTTGAAAAGACTACTCTTTGTCCATTGGATCAGCTTGAAATCCTTATCTAAACCTTGATTGTTTTTTATTCACCAGTCAACTACATATCTCAGGATCATATCAAAACAGTCCCAGTCCCTATCTCCAGGGAACTTATTATCACCTAGCAAGATATGTTTGCCCCAAAAAGGACATAAGAACACTCATTCATTCATTCAACATCATTATTGTATTCTTACAAAATATGAGGCACTATGTTAGGCCCTGAGTAGACAGGGATTTATAAGGATAAAAGCATACCACACTGAAGCAGGTGAAGGAAACACAAACTTCCAGTTTTTAATAAGACCACCTTAGGTCCCAAAAAGTTTTAGAATCTGTATTTGTGTTTGCACGTGCTCAGCTTGTATCCATGTCCTCATTTACTTGCCTTAGTGAACTACTTCTCACCTTTGGATTCAGATGTCGTTTCTTCTAAAAGGTCTTGTCCAGTATCCCCAGAGTTGTAAATACTGCTGTAATAGCACTTAGCACATTGAATTGTAGCTCACTCTATTTGGTCTCACTAATCCTCGAGGAAAGAAGCATGTTTTCATGACATCATATACTTTATAATTCTCAGGCATAGAAGATGTCACATTCATCTATATTAAACAAACGAATATGGAGTTGCTCTTTGAAAACTTCCTGGAAGTGCTACTTTGCAAATCTTCCAAATGATTTAAGAAAAGAAAATCAACAAAAATCTCAACAAGCACAATACACTGTGTTACAAGTGGACTGCAGTCATGTGACTCTCTCACATGGCCTTGATCTGATAACAAAGGTTTTAAAAATGGATGAGAGATGGTGTGGATGGGCAACAGTGCAGTGATATACAGGACTTCCAAAGAGAACATTGTCTTTGGCTTGGGAAGAAAGACCTTAAAGTCGAATTCAAGCCCAATATGACCCAGATGTCTTCAGTCAGCAAAACCATTTGTCAAAAGGATACTTGTACTGACTTTAACAGTGTGGTGGTCTTTTAGTCCTCCTACTTCCTGTCAAAACCCACAAGTGATAGATCCCAGAAATCATCAACCTCCGAAAAAACACTTTTTCTTTTTTTGGACCAACCTCAGGAAATTAATTCTCTGCGCTCTAGCTGTCACATTCACGATTAATTAGCTTAAAGTTCCTTGAGAGAACATTTATGCTGTTGTGGCTTGATTTGCTTGAAATAGTAGAAATATGTGGGTCTTCAGAAGAGTGAGGTGGTAGGAAACCCTTGGCTCTCGCAGCTCTGGTTTTTTCTCTTTCCCTGAGGATAACTTACATTAAATACGCTGAAAAACTGTGGTCTTCAAAGAAGTTTTTGGAGAACCTGATCCTTAAGTGGAACAAGCAAAAGGTTGAAAATAATTACCATGAAAAATAATATTTCAAAGGTCTCGTTGGGTGGTCTCCTAGAGCATGCCACCAGGTGGAAGAAGCCAAAATGTTTAACCTCATCCAGGCATTCTGGTTCACAGTGAATCTATGAAGGCCTGGCTTCCTTTGTGTGTGGAGGGATTGGGTTCTCTCATCCACCTTAAGCATCTACGTCAGAATTTATTCTCTAGAGGACCATATTCTTCTCCTGGGTAATTTCCATTAGGAACCTCACTATTGGACATACCAATGGGACAACAGCACGCACATTTCTAACACGAAAGTTTAGGGTAGGCCTATTTCCCCCAAGTCCCTCTCCATACATCAGAGGGAAGCCTTAAAATTCCCTGGAGAACTGAACTGAGTGACTCCTGCTACCATTTGTAGACATGTCCAGTTTTTATTACTCATGGATCTTGTGGTTTAGATGGGACCTTGTCTTGGGAGGTATAGTGCCTGGGTTCCCATCATGACTCTGATACACACTAGTAAGGGACCTTCTGCAAGTCATGTCACCTCTCTGAGCCTCACTGTTTTTGTTGTTACCATTATTATTGTTGTTAGTGTTGTTCTAATGAATAACTAGAATTTGCTGTGAGTTTCCTGCAAGCCTTGTACCCTGATAAATGTTTACCTAGATTATCTCAAGAGCCTCCTGAGATGGAGGTCTTATTATTCTCTTCCTTTTTTTTTCTCCCCAAAGCCCCCCGTACATAGTTGCATATCCCAGTTGTAGGTTCTTCTAGTGCCTCTATGTGGGATGCCACCACTGCATGGCTTGATGAGCAGTCTGTGGGTCTGTGCCCAGGATCCAAACCAGCAAACCCCAGGGCCACCGATGAAGAATGCATGAACTTTAACCACCCGGCCACGGGGCCAGCCCCATGTTCTCTTCCTTTTATGAATAAGAAAAATGAAGCCTAGAAACATTAAACAACTTGCCCCAATCACTGATGGTAAGTGGAAAAGGGAGGATTTGAACCCTGGCACGCTGACCTTAAAGGCCACACTCTAAATCACGATGCTACCACGTGAGAAGAAAGTAAGGTTAAAATAAGTGAATGTCCTTTTTCAGCTCTAAATTGTTATAATTCTATAAATCATTCCATAAATTCTATAACACTATTATTTTGTCTCAGTGATGTATAAGAAATTTCATGAACTGGAACAGAAATTGGCAGACTACAACTTGCAGGCCAAATCAGGCCCCCTGCCTGTTTATATCAATAAAGTTTTATTGGAACACAGCCACATTCATTCCTTTATGTATTGTCTGTGGTTGCTTTTGTGCTACAATGACAAGGCTGAGTATTGCAAAAGATAATCTGGGTGCAAAACAGTAAATATTTACTCTGAACATTTTACAGAAGAAATTTGCTGACCCCTAAGCTAGAATGTAAGGCTGTGATGCTGGGAACTTTATTCTGTTTACTGCTATATTCCTAGCACCTAGAACAATGCTTGGTACACAGTAGGTGCTTGATACATAGATTTTATCTCATTCATTTTTTTCAAAACTTTTGTTTATAATTTCTTCTACTGTGCCCTTGTAGACACAGCTTCAGTCTGCAAATAAACAAAATTTTAGTATAAGCTATCCCCCTCAAAACCCAAAACCTCTAAAATTTAATTTTCAAATATATAAATTTTATGAGCAGTAGACTCATAAAATAAGACTTTTATCAGTTTTCTTGAGCACTTACCAATGGGGGAGGAAAGGAGGATGCTAGATGTAAAATAAACAGTTGGCAGACGTAAAATAAACAGGACCTGATGCCTTGGCTTGGTGAAATTAATGTTGACATTGAAAACTAGTTTATTTGTTGAGGTGGAGTTCCTGTGAAGTTAACTGGCAAATATTCCTGGAAGGATAGACAGACTGCTTTGCATTCTATATGTGCCCTTTCTGTCGTGAATTATGCAAAAGATAAATTCCCTAGTATTTTACACCTGTCAGTTACCTACAAAATTTGCTTTTTGCTCCAGAATGTATTATTTGGGGATGTTTAAAATGGCAACTGGGTATCTCTAGTTGTATCTCAATTTAACAGAGCTAATACAACTAATTGGAGGTGGGAGTTGTTCAGTGGCAGGTACTTTATATTCCAGAACAAACTCAGAATAGCTATGGTGGCTTTTTTTTCCCCACAAGTTTTTACAGTCGTTTATCTTCACAGTGAATTAATTTTTTTCATTATCTGGTACTTAGTCCTAAAATGTTTTATTCTCGTTATGTCATTCTGCAAAATGCTCTGGACATATTGTTAGTGCTACTGAACTGTGTCAGCTCACTGCTGGTCGTGTGAGTGTGTTTGGAAATTATTCTGGTAGAAATAATATTTAACCTCAAGTTCTCCTGGCCTTAGAAATACGTGCATACTTCTAGAATAGATCGAAGTGGCTTGACCATTTTATTCATTGATTCATTTACTGCTCTAACCTACTTTGTGCTAAATACTTGGGTAAATGATTAGGATACCGGAAACAACACACACACGTACAGCCTTTACCCATAGAAGACCACAGTCTGGTGTGGATGACGTTAGGGAGACGGTTAGAATATGGGATGAATAATTTGATCATGGGTTGGGGGAGGTACCAGCTGAGGCTTAGGGAGGGCAAAGATCAGGGAAGAACCTTTTGGGACTTAACACTTGATGCAAAGCTTGGAAACCAAGAAGGAGGGACAATGAGAAAGGGGAGGAAGCCGTAAATAGAGGACGAGGATAAGGAGAAACAAAAGAAAAGGTGAGTAGGGATTACCCGGGTGAGAAAGATATGGAAGGACATTCCAGGAAGGAGAAAGAGCAGGTGAAAGGCATGTAGCATTAAGCAGCATGAGTACTTAAGAAACAGCAGTAGGTGAGAAGGGCTGGATATAAGGAGGAAGGCACAGGAGAGGAGCAAAGTGATTGATGTGAAGGACCTGTGTGCCATGCTAAGGAGTTGAATTTGATAGTCTTACGTGCTGGGGAGCCATAGAAGAATGACCAGATGTTCTGCAATAGGAGGGAACTAGTTGGAATGACAATCCAACAAGCAGTGATGCTGGCATTTGGGGCAGCAAGAGTCCGTCTGCCTATGAATGAACCACCGCTTCAACCACTAGATATTGAGGTGATTCTGCTCTGGAGCTCCCGAGCTCCCAGGAGATGCTAAAGAAAACCTTTGCTGCTGTCCCTGCCCTATTTTACACTTGGTCACTGAAACCCCTCAGTGTGTCTCAAAGCTGCCCTGATGTCTTCTCTCATGTACCATTTGAAAAGTTTCCCTTGATGCCAACTTCCAGAGTGGAGAGCAAGCTATATCTGCCTATACATTTGCCCAGAGATCATGTGTCTGTATGTTATGGAGATACTCAGTGGCTTGTTCAGATTGCCTTTCAAGTTCATTGTGCTTTTAGGTTTTTGGTGAATTCTCCAAAGCCTCTTTCCATTTGGTCCTCATAATGCCCTTATGAGAGATGCAGAGCCTCTCACAGATGCAGATGTCCATTCTACAGAGGTTAGATGGCCAGTCCCAGGTCACGGCTTTAATTATAGGTAGTCCTGGGCCTTTGCCACAGAGCTCCTACATCCTAGACTAGTGCTCTCTGCTGTGCTACGCTTGCTTTCTGGTATGGAGATTTCCTCAGAGCACTGCCAGTGAGTTAAGCATAAGTTCATGCATAAAGTTTTTGAATAAACTGTTTATTTGGGGAATAATTTTAGATTTGCAAAACGTTGCAAAGATAATACAGAGAGTTCCCGTATACCCTTTGCCCAGTTTCCCCTAATGTTAATGTCTTATGTAACTATGATTCATTTGTCAAAATCCAGAAATTAACATTGACACATAACTTTTAGCTAAAGTCCAGACTTGATTTGGGTTCCACCAGTTTTTACATTAATGCCCTTCTTCCATTCCAGGATCCAGTTCAGGATACTGCGTTGCGCTTATGCATTTATTTACTGCACTGCATCCTTAAAGTTTTTAATTATACCTGGTTGCGGTAGATGTAAACTGACTACTGTGTATAAGAGGCTTTGAACCTGGCAAGACTGGGAAGGAGAGAGCCATTTCTATAAAGGGAAAGGTTTTCTTTTCTGTGGAAAAACCACCCAGCCTTTGGGATGTAGGCACGACATTCCCTTCCTCAACTCTCCTAGGCGGAATGGTTTTAACAAGGCAGAAAAGAATCAGATGAGTCAAAATCTGACTTGGCGATATTTATTTGATGTGTGGCATTATGGGTAGTCTGGCTGGCCATGACCTCTTAAAAGAAATAGTGCTCATAAAATCCTTCAAACCTTGTGTAGATATAGTCCTCTGGTCCCATAACCAATGCTTTGTTTGCTAGGGCAGTGGTTCAATGAAGGCCATTATTTAGTACACCTTGGGCTTGTAAGCGGAACTCCAAATTTAACAGGAAACTTACCAAATACTTAAGTACCCTTGAAGAGTTTGGCCTCCAAATGTGTGCTTTGGTGTGGTTTGGGAAAAAAAAAAAACCCCAAACTTTGATCTGCAGCAGGAATGTAATTTGGGAAAGTATGCAAGATTTCTGTTGCTTGGATCTCCAAGCCATCTCCTTTCCTAGACCTGAGATATTGTGCCCTGAAATCCATTCTAATTACCACTTTGTATCCTTGTTCTGATGGGCCCTTTCCAAAAGTTCTCAGTTTGGAGAAAAGAGGATCAGGCTGTGTTTTCACAGAGTAACAGAGCCTTTCCAGCTTGAAATTTTCTGGCAAACCAGTCAGCTATGGTGTATCTTCATAATAGGGCTAGTGGAGTAAAGGAAAGCGCTAAGAAGTTGTTGAAAAAATACTTCTTAGCAGAAGATGATATTGATTGTCCTGGAAAAGAGCAATATGATTAGGACTTGTCTCCTACTAGGGCCAGAGGCAGGCATGTTCTAATGTCGCAGGGACACCTAATCAACTCTATAAGTGACCCATCTATGACTGTGTGAGTGAAGACTGAGCTAGCATAAAATGCATGTAACCGTTGAGAACCAGAATGCTCAATGAGGAGGTGGAAAACTCAGGCCTTTGTCCAGGTCTTATGTTTTTGTGACACCAAGCAGATGTCTATGCTGAAGTGTTTGAGCATCATCACACACACAGAGTCATAAACTGACTGCCTCATGTAGTGGTAAAGTGCCTCCTTAACCTTCAGGACACAATCATTTGCTGGCCAAGACCCCTCTGCCCTATCATTGCTGCCACCGCCCCACCACCTTCTCAAGTCCGGATTCTTTTTATCCATCAAGGACCAGCATAAGAGCTTCCTCTTCCATGCAAGCTGGGAGATACCTGTAGGAAGAAGACATCATTCCTGCCACTAAAATCCCAAAACTCTCTGTTGGTGGCTCTTAGCTGCATTTCTCACTCTCTCATTATATTAGTAGATCTCTCTTAATTCCTTCTCATTTAGTACAATTAATTTGAGCAAGGGATTTATGTTTAATTCACCTTCGTATATCCCCACAGTGCTTAGCATGCTGCTTGGCACATAACAGAAGTTCAATAAATATCTCAAATAGCACCTGGTTTCTGCAGCCAGTTAACGCAGCCAATGACAGAATAACCGTAGCCTTGCTCATCACCTTATGAGTGAAATCATGAATAATAAGATGTCCTGGCCAGATGTCTGATTGAATTCTAATGCCATTGTTGCAAAGAGCACTTCATGGAGATCTTTTCTTTGGCTTAATCAACCATGATGAGCTTTCAGCAGCAAGTGAGAAAAGATAAGGAGGCAACCTTGGAAAAAGAGGAAGAAGAATCTCAAAGAAGACAGAATCCCAAAGTCACTTTTTCTTGACATTGCTGCAAATTCAGTGTCTTACACTATATCCTAGCCAAGTTTCTCATCTCTATGGGGTATAGGGTAGGGACCGTGGAGGGAGGAGGAAAGGTGACTCACTAAAAAGACAGACGGGACCAGAGGAAGATGTCATGGGTGCCAGGGCCAGCATTTTCCTTGAGGACAGCATCCCTTAAGCAATTTCTTGTCCATTTTCTGGTTTTCCAAGGGGAGGGAGAGCGATAGTTACCTGCTTGTCCTTTAGTGTTTCTCCACCCTCCCCCCAGAAGGGTTTGTGAAAGCCCTAACCTGGGATCAGCTGAGGCAACTTGAAACTTTTAACAAAAATTTATAGCACCTATTTTGTGGCTGGCCACGTGCTGGGCACTGCTTGCCACCAGACCTGCCTACTCACATTTCAGGAGACTCTACCAACAAAAATTGCTAGTCCTGTTTCCAACCAAAGTGTTAACTGACCCAGGAGTATTAAGTTGAAACCTGTCCTTTATTACTGAGACTGCCATTTCTTCTTCACTTAGACATAGGTGCACCTGGACCATGGACATTGTGGACTACTTAGGGTGACCTTTGTAGTCCCAACTTCTATAATAGATGCCCTTCCTGGGATTTTCATAGAAAAGAAAATCCCTCTTTAAAATCATGAGATCCATCTATGGCCTCTAGATTTCTGGAGAATTTCCCACCTATTAATTCTGCCCCATTCAGGTGCCTGACAGCTCCTTAGACAAAGGTCAGTGGAAAGTGGTTACCATGTTTGCGTTGGGGACCTGCACTATTATGCACACTCCAGCCAAAATGTAGAGAGCTGATGTGTCCTTTTTCCTAGATGTGGCACATTTTCTGAAGAGTACCACCATCAAGATACTGTAAAATAATGGGGATGCGTAATGGAGCGATTAGGTGTGAGGCTGACAGTAATGAAAATGGAACATCCATTGTGTTCGGCATGCATTTTGGACAGCTTTGTTGTTTGAAGTGTGCTGTCTGTGCCTTAGTGGAAATAATCAGCTTGCCAATGTACGTTTGGAAAGCCATGGAGAAAGCAGCTCTTTACTTACAGATAGCAAAGCATGAAGCGCTCTCTGACATTTTCTCACCTCTCCTCTTCCTGGGCGTTTTCCCTGGGAAAATGCTTTAAGATCCAATTGATAAGGTCCCAAATGAAATTTACACATGAAAGAAGAGAGAACTTCTAATAAAATGACACAAGAATCCTTTTTCTCCCAACACCCTTATGCTACCTCTGATTGTATGGATTTCAAACCCGAGTATCATGGTCTTTGGGGTTGGAAAGAAGCCTAAAAGTTACCTCATCCAGCCCCTCGTCTGCTATTTAAATGCCCCTCACAGTAGCCACACAAGCAGGGTTGGTCCATGACTCCAAGTCTATGATTCTTCTGATGACTGAGAGCTTGCTAACCCAAAGAATGCTCGGGTTTGGAAGTAAACTCAAGCTAAGAAAAGAGCTTACAGTGCATGCATTCTCTTTAATAATAATAGCAACTTTTTTCAAATGCTCGCTATATGTGTCAGACACTGTGGTAAGAGCTTAAGTGTTTGACATGCACCAACTCATATACTATTCACAACATCTCAAAGGGAGAAATTATTACTTGCATTTTATAGTAAAGAAACTGAGGCTAAGTTAGTCGAAGTGCATATCAAGTTTATTCACAGATACTTCCAGTGATAAGAACCATGCAGCTCCTTAGGTAGCTCTGACTCTCAGAAAGGGCATCTTTAGTCTGTCTCCCCGTAAATCAAGTAGTAAGTATTTGTTGAAAACCTGCTAAATTTCAAGCATGATGCTAGTCATTTCAGATACAAAGAAATAATGGACTTTATTTATTTATTTATATTTCACTTTATTTTAAAGAATATTTGGGGCAAATTTAAAGGAAACTTCTGATAGACAACAATGGCAAAATATAAAAGAGACCAGAGAAAGTATAAATAAAATGGAAAACTATCATGACCAAAATAAAAATATCCTATACAGATCCTGTAGAACAAGAAAGATTATATCAGTTCCTTTCATTTTTGGACCTGGGCTTCCTGGTGGCCAAAACAAAAAGGGAGACACTGTCAGTTCACAATTTTTGTAATTAAATGATCATCAAAATAGGGTAGCTATATTCGCAAAATTAAGTGGTAAAAGAAATCTCTCT
The DNA here is from genome assembly GCF_021613505.1 of Equus quagga. Classification (NCBI taxonomy): domain Eukaryota; kingdom Metazoa; phylum Chordata; class Mammalia; order Perissodactyla; family Equidae; genus Equus; species Equus quagga. The sequence goes on along the minus strand of NC_060268.1, from coordinate 55,024,904 downwards.
CACAGGACTTTATATAGGGAACATTGAGAGATTGACTTGGCTATAGTCTCAGCTGAATTCCTATAGAATATGCATTAATATACCTAGTGCAGTTGTTTTTGCAGCATCTTTTATTAGAACCCAAGAGCAAAGCGTTAAAATAAACTTGGCAATATGGGTCAAATATGTAGCCTATGGCCTTCCATCTTTATCCTCCCCAAAGCATAAAACGTTGCCCCTGGCACAGAGGATTTTCATTATAGATCTCAGACACCGAAACAAATAGACATGCCTAAGTCCCAGACTATAAATGATAAGAGTGTAAAGAGCAGGAACTCTTCTGAGGTTCAGATAACCCATCACTGTGGGCCGAGCCTTAAAGGGGCCATTTCTAGGAAGCGTTGGCCTTTGGACTGAGCTGGACTGAACAAATGTGGGAAGGAGATGGATGAAAGATGAGTCAGGCTGACCATGACTGATTTGATTTGTTCTTTTCACTTAAACTGTGTTGTGCCTCAGTTTCATATGTCTGTGGAGGATACTCACCCTTGGCACCAACTAGAAAGTGAAACTGCAGGGCGTTCATGGGCTCTGGCCAAGGAGCCATCAGCAATCCCATTACCAAAGCTTAGAGTGAGTCTCTTAAGGCAGATTTGGCTTCAAGCACAATCACAGCTCTATTTTCATGAAGTAATTTCACTTGTTTGCCCCAGTTAATATTAATAAGCCCAAGGCTACGTGCTTCTACTTATCAGAGCACAAAGATAATAGCATAATAGAATGTTCAAGCTGAGATGGACTTTGGAGATCCTCTCATCCAAACTTCTCATTTGATAGATGAGGAAACAGAGGTGCAAGGAAGTGAAGGGCCAAGTTGCAGAGAGTCAGATTTACAGCCTGGGCTGGAGTCTAGTTTCTCTGACAACCAGCCCTATACATGGTCCATCAGATCTTTCTGACATCTCCCTACCTCATCCCTGAGAATAGGAGTGTGGTAGAAATAATATTGGACCAAACAGTGGGAGAACCAGGATAAAAAAATATCTTCATTCATTTTATGTTGAGTTTCTCTAGCCTCTTATTTCCTCCCCACAACCTCAACTTCATTGTGAAAGCAGATGCCTGATACTGTTCCCCAAAGGAAGAGAAGAGATAAAGCAAAGTGTCTGGAATACTGGCAATACCGTGGTCCTTTTGAATCAGCCCAAACTTGGGATAAACCCAGTGCTGGTGGTACTTGGCACTCTGTACCTTTGAGCACAACTTCTAACCTCATTGAACCTAAGCTTCACTGGATTGTTGCAATTACTGAGTGAGTAAATATATACAAAGCACCTAGTACAAGGCCTACCACTGAGATGCTCAAAACATGCTCATTCTCTTTATTGTGGGCCTGCCTGCTTCCTTCCTAATAGACCACATGTAAGTCCAAGTGTATCTCATGGGACATGAATCATCCAGAACTCCATGTAGTGAGAATGTAGAGTAATATAATGTTCTGAAGTTCTTACCTCTCTCCACTGAATAAGTCAGCCTGAGAGTCTCATTTCCATTTCTCTTCAACTATCCAAACATCCATTTTCACCTACACGGAACCTTCTACTGGTCCAGGGACAAATAAATCACATTTCTAGTGGTCCCAGGACAATTCAGCTTTAAAGAAAAAGAAAGGATGGCAACATGAAGGACATTTGCTGTGTTCAGCTGTCACCAGGTCCCCATTGGAACCATGAAAAATTATGGCCAATAAAATAACATTTTTCAAAATGTGACACTACCCTTAAATTTATCTTGGGAAATCAATGTATTTTGAAGAGAATATTTGAGGGCAATTCATTTTTCGAGCGCTCAGTAACACATCATACATGAATTGCATTATTAATTTATATTGGAATAATTGTTTTGTCTCACCAGTCATTTTCATAAGCTCTGGCATTAATTTTCTCTTTCTTTTAAATCATCTCAAAATATTAGCACATACACCACCCCCAGCATGCTACCCAATCTTCTCCACCTCCTCCTACAAATATAAAAATTATTCAGCCGTGTTGCCATGCAGAATCTTCTGGCCATCCTTCTGTGATAATGAAAAGAATAAGAACAAAAGCAGCGATCATTGATTGAGGTTGACTGTCTGCCGAATAGAGTATAGAACAGTTTAACTGTATTATTTTAATCGTTCCAACAATCCTATAAGGTAGGTGCCATTATTATGCTAATTTTACATATGAGGAAACTGAGGCAGAGAATCCTTTTCTAAAGCAGAAAAATAAACACCATCCCCATATATGAGGTTTCGTGAACACAGCTTCCCTAAACTAAGTTTGCTTAAATCAGGATGTGTTTGAGTGCTACAAAAAATGTAACTCTCGTCTTTAACTGTATTCAAGTCTAAGTGGTGAAGGGCAGAATAAAGTACCTATTGAGTTAAAACCAACAAAACAATGTCTTTGAAAGGAATTCTTTTCTTTTTTTAATGAATGAACCCATTGGGTTACTTGTCTATGTCATAGTGTTACGATGACTTTACCATGACGTGTACTAGTGTTTTGATTGTTTTGCTCCTGGAGAGTCAGGACACTTGGGTGTCAGCCCTGGCTCTGTCACTCTCTGTGCCACATCAGGTAGGTCACTTCATCTTTCTGAATTTCAGTTTTCTCAATTACAAAAGATTGACCCTACGACCCCAACATTCTCAGAGGTTATATTGACCACAGGGTAGATCCAAGCTGTTTACAAACTAATCCTGAAGACGATGAGGGAAAAACACCCATCTTTAAGGCACTGCATTCAACATACAAAGACTCAGCCTTGCATTTCAACCTGTCTGAAGGGAGAACTGTATAATTGGACTGCAGAGAGGAAAAAGCCTGTATGAAAGCTTAATAATAACAATAACCGGGGAGGGGAAAAAGGCAGTCTTGAAGGATCACAACACTAAAAGCTCATTAAGATCTCTGTCCCAGCTATTACACTTCTAATTGAACAGTTACACAAATAGATGTACAATACAATCACCTAATTAAGGCTCCGACCTCAGAATCGAGTGAAAGCTTGTACAGTTCCTGCACCCCCCTTTAAAAAGCTGTTCTGGCAAGCTTTACGAAGAGAAACTGTCCTCTTATGACTTCACTAAAATAACAGGAAAACTCAAACAAGTGCCTCTTTTTTTTTCCTACCCCAAACCCACCTCCCACTCTCCTTTTCTTTCCTTTAACCACTGGGAGTGTGTTCCTTTGGCGGGAGAGGATGCAGTTCACTTACTCCGATGGTGCCTGCCGTATCATTTTCAACATTTTTTCTACCATTTCAGTGTTTTTCTACCATGCCCTCCATCAGTGCCTTGATCCACAGGACTCCGGGTCTGAGAGAGTCTTGTTCAGTACTCTCAAGCAAGGTTCTCTCCCTATTGGATAATTGGCTGTCTTAGCTATATATGGGTTTTACTTTCTCTTGCCCGCTTGTCCTTGCCCATATATACATCACAGCTAAGAATTTAGCAGAGACATAGTATTGAACTTCTCTGTACTTTTCCCTCTTGTCCTGACCTTTGTGAAGCAGAGGGATGCCAGGACCCATAGGAGGCAGCCTTGGGGGGAGGAGTGAAAATCAAGGGTTGCCTTTGAAAATGGAGAGTCCACAGGCTTAGAAAAATTCTAAAGGGAGTTAAAGATTTGTACATAGAGGATATTCATAAAGTGTTCGTTTCCTATCACTCTGGGCTAGTTGCTTTCCATGTTAATGGAAGTTGGAATATTCATCAGCTGGAGCCAAGATAAAATCTAGAATGAAAATAATTTGAACTTAAAGTTGACCACCTCCATAAATTATTTTCCTTCCATCCTAAAACTAAGCACCTATTTTGAGGGCAGCTTAATATACCTGTTGAGGAGAGCTCAGTGACCTAGAATTCCCTTAGAGCCTTCCGTCCCCTTAAATTTGAGTGGTGTGGCCTTCTGCAGGGCCACTTAAATGAAGGAGAGTCTAACACACCAGGACACTTAATGTCAAATTACATAAAGAGGAAGGCAGTTTAGAGAGATGCTTCATTCCTCTGAATTCCAAAAAAGTATTTCTAATGCTTTTTAAGTGAGGAATCGCTGCCTTTTGCTTGACCGACAGCACAGTGTAAGAGAGTTCTCCTCTCAACCCTGCATATACTAGCCATGTCACATTTCGACACCACCAGCTACTCCCCAGGGTGACTCTGAGGGCCCAATGAGCACACATTTATGAAGGTGCTTTTAAATGGAAAGGTGGCTTACCATGTAAATGGTTGAGTCTACAAACATCCCCAGCTCCTCTAGTGGGAGGTGATGTACAAAAATTAAGAGGTAAACACATTTTTATGAGATACATGATTGACATTAAACCACCTCTGCTATGGATGGTAGACCTCTTTATCAACTGTGATATGCATATGATTCACTCATGAATTTAAATTCCAATAAGGATAAAGGATTCTGAATGTTGTCTTCAGGATCTGGTTTTATTGTTGGCATCCTCACTAACAACCAAAAAGTCTTTTTCAGAGACTCAGGCTGGAGCATGATTGTTAAGGACATCCCTAAAGACTGTGTGCACATCATTATTAAAGGACTTTTCCCACCATGTTATTGGTTGATGCATCCATCACTCTCAACTGGGACACTAGGGGCTCAAGGGAGAAAATCTCCTGCCCCACGCCTAGCACAGTTTTTGATACCCAGTGGATGTTCACTAAATATTTGAAAAGAGAAAGGCAGTGAGAGGTAAAAAAGAGTGAGTTCTGCACTAAATCCTAAATACTCAACATTTCCCCTAGCACACAGTGAGTGCCCAATGAATGCACATTGAATTAATAGCTTTGATATCTGTAGCAGATATTATAGAACTTTATACTTAGATAATAACTGATACTTGTTGAGCATTTAGGGAATTTAGGCAATAAAGCTGAGGACTTGGGTTTCACTGCTTGGATTTTGACAATATCTCCATTCCTCACTGGACTCTGGCTATGGGTTGCTATTTTATGAACCGTAGGTGGACTACAGTCTTCTGGGGCAGAAGGCACTGCTTCAATTGTTTTCCTTAACGCTCTAGCAAAGAGTTCAGCCAGTTTTAAGGGACAGCATAGTCTATGCCTGTTTGTGCTGGATTTTGGGTCAAATGGCCTCTATTTTCCTCAGAAGGTGTGAGTGAGAGCCTTTATTATTGGAAGCTTGAGGTTTGGCACAGTCTCGAAGGTGTCAAGTTTCTTGCAACTTTTGACCTTTGATGCTACACTTAGATTTTCCATTGATGAGCAAATTATGCATCTGCGATTAGAGAAATGACTATATGCTTTTGGATTGGGTGTACGGCAAACTAAAACCGGTGATCAACACATTTAGAATGGTTTGAGAACACAGATTTGGTTTCAGTCCCCATCTAAAGATTTGGATGGTTATCTGAACTTGACTCATCTCATCTCAATCCGGACCATTGAATTTGCAACACAAAGCTCGAAACCTCAAGAAGGAGGACTCCTGACATTTCTGGTCATGCCAGCTTCCCATCAGGCCAGCCACATTTCAGTGAAATGTCTTCAGGCATTTTGGCACGTCCAGTTCTGTTCCAGGTCCAGGTTGTGGTTTCTTTGAAAGTAGTAGGTGTAGGTGGTAGGTACATGGAAATAGGCCACCGAGCTCTGCAGAGTTCAGGTCAAGAATCCGCTACTGAGCTGAGGAGAGAGGGTTGAAGAGTCTGCATTCCTTCAGCTGTTTGCTGTGTCCTCCTGGAGGAGAGAGAACTTCAGCAAAAATAACCGGCATCCTTAGGTAAATTCCACAAACACTAATTAAGTGTTCCCCACCCCAATCCATCCAGTGTCTTAAAATTGAATGCGGTCACGAATTACCTGTGGATCTTATTAAAGTGAAGATTCAGATTCAGTAGGTCTCAGGGGAGCCAGAGACTCTGCACTTTTCACAAGCTCCAGGTGGTGCTGAGGCTGCTGGTCCATAAACCATAAGTATTTTGAGTAGTAAGGCCCCATGTGCGAAGACTGTAACAAGCGTAGTTAACACAAAGGTGACTACATGAAGACAAAGCCATTACCCTTAGGGAACCACCTTGTGGTGGGGAGACAGACAGGTAACAGTAACCATTCCACAAGTGCTCAGGGCAGAGATGGAGGTGAATGGAGCCCTGCCCTGGGCCTTGGAGGTGAGTAGGATGTGAGCAGATAGGGAGGCCAGAAAAAAGTATTTTAGGCAGAAGCAAGAGCCTGGGAAAGATGAGAAACCAAATACAAGCTTGTCATCTTGCTGCAGAGCAGACACCTAAAATATTGCCCGGTTCATTCCCAAGCCCCAGGGGAAAAAAATGAAGCATATGAAAGCACAGAACATTCCTGTGGCAAGTAAGCAATCGCTCGCATCCAAGAGCACCAGGCCCTCTTTCTGCCGCACAATATAATTAGAGCGTTCGAGATGTGGAATCAGAAGAAGCACCAAGCTGAGGGTATTGTGAGCCAGCTGAAGCTGTGAGAGTCGAGTATTCCCATTCTCAGCGCTATTTGCGGCCTTGCTGTTACTTCTTGTGGATTGACCAAATTAGGATTTTGCTTTTTGTTAGCAAAATTTTCTTTCTTTTTAATGAATCTGAAAACTCAGAGTGAAACTCAAGCAGTTTGCTCTATTTCCCCAGGTTTTTTCCTCTCCTTCCTGTTGCCCACCCCTGCTTTACTCCATCCCTATGGTCCCTTGGAATTCCACCCAGAAATGAGACCCGTTGGCATTGCACATACTGCAGATCTCTTCTCACATTTGCTCTCCACACTGGCCCTTCAAACTTTCTGATCCCGACTTGGAGAGTCTAAGCATTGCAATCCAACAGTTGCCCAGAAAAAAACTCACCTGGTCTTTCTCTTTCACTAACCAGCAGCAAGGCGCAGAACATGTCTTCCTGTAATGGTAACAACAGCTTGCTCTGAAATGTACACAGCTCTCATTTTCAAGCCCTCCACTTATCCTGCCAAGTAATTAGGGAGGGTACTAGCGTTCTTATCCCCATTTAGCAGGTGGAAAAACTGAGGCCCAGAGAGCCACAGCTCATAAGTCGTGGACCAATGAAGTGAATCTAGTGTTGTGACTCTGCATAGTAGCATTACGTACTTACCATGGGCAGGCCCTGCAACAATCTTCAGTCAATCCTCACAGCAATTCAGATTTCAGAGAGAAAACTGAGGCTTAGAGAGGCTAAGGAACTTTCCTGAGGTCAGTGAATTCCAAACTTGGGGTGCAAACCCCAAATTGTCTGATCTCAGAGTCCTCGCTCTTACCCTGATGCTGTATAGCATCTTAAATCATTCCACAGTCCATTCTGCCTTCACTACACCTCCCTGGGCCTTCTTTTCTCATCTGTGAAATGGCGGCGCTATCTGTGATCTGTAAGACCTCTTCCCAGCTGTAGGACACTGTGAACCTGTAATTTCGTCTCAGAAACCAGAGCTCTTCACTGCCAGCCTCTATTCAGTGCTAATCATTTTGCTTAATTATGGTTAACTCCAAGTGTGCTTTACCGCAGCTGTCAACACACTTCAGTTTGTTATGCTGCCGAAGTTGATAGCTGGATGATAGCACCTGTGTGCCACTTTGCAGGGCGTATTCAGCAGCCAGGCAGGCCTTCTACTTGGCTGCGTGCTACCATGTTCCATCTTGATGCCAGCTTCGTTCCTCTGTTTATACTGGAAAGAAGCGAGCATACCTTCAGCTACAAATGCCCGGTAAGCAACCTCAGCAACCTTTGGCTGAATGTAAACTGCTCATTGTATTCCAAAGCCTAGCATGTTGTGTCAATGGGGTGTTCAAGGTGAAGAGAAGCAAAGGCTCACAAATAACACATTTGCTCCCACGTTGGGCGCAAGAGCAAAGAGAATTTCAGTCTCGGGCTTGTCCATAGCTCCGCCTCCTGGGTAGTGCCCCCTGTGGTGGAATTCTCTGCTCCTTGTTTCCCTTCAAGCTTCAGGAGGTGCCATGTTATCTAGAAAGCTTTCCCTGACGTGTTCTGTCTGTGCTCACACTTTGCCTGTGTGTCCCTGAACTGCCATCCATCACAGCCCTTGCCCCACCGTAATGAAAATGTCTCGCATTATTTTTCTGGCTGAGGGTACCAGCCATATGTCATTCATCCCTGGATGCTCTCCCACTGAATGTTTATTGAATGAAGAATGGATGAATGAATGAAGCCATAATGGCTTTCTCTGTGTTCACCCTCCAGTGTTCTACATACAGATGAGGAACAAGATTTTCCTTTGTCTTTCTGGCATTCTCCTGGTGTTCCTCCTCCTTCCTCTGTGGACAGATTTGCTCCGTTCACCCAATTGCCCTATCTCTCCTCCCAGCCTTCTCCCAAGCTCATCGACATCCATACAGCATCCCTTCTCGCTCTCTTTCCTTACCCCGTACACTCCTTTGACGCGCCAGGCTCTCTGTCCTCCACCTCTGAATTGACACCTAAAAGTCTGCTCATTCTCTGAGTGTTCTCTGGCCAGAAAAGAGGCAACACTTTGTCTGTTGCCCTATTTGAAATAAATATGCAATTTCCAGGATTAGTCTATCTCACACTCTGCAGATACTCTTTTCTTTCCCTTTGATCCATACACAATGTAAAATTATATATTTATATTTTAAGTTGTAAAGTATCAATCCATTTGCCTCAATGACTTTTCCAAAATATGGTTTGTCTACCTGATGTTTTTATACTATCTGAGAACCCTCCTAGTTCTAAAAAAATTAAGTCAGTAATTCTATAAATCAGGGATGGATGTCACCCCGAGAGATTACATCCAAGAGATTTGCTGCCAGATCTTAAATCTCAATAGGTGGCTTGTTGGTCAAACGGAGACGTGGCCAAGGTGAATGCCGTTGGGTGTTATTGCTAGGGAGAGAGTTAGAAGGGAAATAAAATATTGAATGGTGGAGGGCTTCCTCCTTGAGAGAGAATCTATCATGCTGCTTAATAGTGGCCTCAAGTGTGCCAGGAAGGGAGTTTTCCCTGAGCTTTTCTCCACTTGATTATTTTCCACTGATATTTTCCTTCTCCACTTGATCGGTTTCCTGGGTTGGTGGTGAGGATCTTCAGACCTGTTCAAGGCTGTGGTTGGTCAGGAGGGATCAGCACAGCCATATTTAACTTCAATGGGTTTAACAATTATTTAACATTGCTAAAAGTTTAGATTCCCAGGCCCTTCATCAGGATTGCTGATTTAATGTATAGGGAGTAAGCCCAGAAATCTGCATTTTATTTAATTTTAGTTCAAATTTAATACAGGAACAAGGTTTTTTTTCATCATCGTATATTACAAAAGAGTAAAAATAAAATGTAAGACACCATACATTTGCCCTCCAAGACAAGAGTCAAATTCTAGCTGCACAATGGGAGAACCACGGCAGAGTAAACTGAAATATAACTCTGCTTCAGTTTCTGCCATTGTCCTCCTTCATGATTATGTCACTGAATCTGACCAGTTCCACCGGGTGGAATTCTGCACTGCTTCTTCACTTTGGGGGCAGGTTAGAGAAGAGTGGCAAAGGCCTCTTGGAAAATCTAGTGAAAGCACAAAGATCTTAAGCCCAAGCATGGATTCCTTTGGCGAGGGGGAGAGAAGAGGTAGGGGTTCCATACATGTAGGGGTTCCATACATGCCAAGTGAAAAATCTTGCCTTTGACAAGAATTTCTTGGCTCCTCAGTAGGGCTCCTTGTAACTGTAGAGAGCAGAAGCACCCAGGGAATGAGTCAGAAGTTATGCAGGCGCCCATACGATCTGTCATGTGGTTTCCATATTACTGTAAAAGTTGATCCTAAGTTTTAGCTGCCCTGCCGGGCCATATCTCTCTCTCTTGTTTGCAACATGAAAGGCCAGGAGACCTCTCATTCCTTTGATACCCAGTGCTCCTGGAAACTTTAAAGAACAGATTTCTCCCACATCTTACCAAACAGCTTGTGTCTACCAATGAGTTATATACAGGCCAATAAAGTGGACAGTGCCAGAAGCATCGTCAGTGTGGTCAGCCTCACAGCCAAACGTGATCTGAAGCTCTGCCCCAGCCTCTGAGCCTGAGTCAGCTACTTCTGGATTGCTTTGCTTTGCTTAAAACTACTACAAACATTTTTTCTAGACCTGTTCACCAGGGTCAGGTACTGAACTTTAGAAAGAAAACTCTTATTGCTACGTTGAGTGATTGTCTATGTTTTGGAGTTATTGCTGATAGTACAATTGATTTCCTTCTGGTAAGGAAGGGGGCAAATATTTTGAACTACCAAACTATCATTCCTGCTTTGTCCTCTATGCTTAGCGGGTTTGCCCATCAGATTCTCCATTACTGGATGAATTGAACAATGCCAAATGCCTTTACTAGAGCACACCTTGTGGACCAATATCACATCCTAATGTGATGGTGTTTTTAGGGATAGTCATCATAAGTATTTGTGATTTACATATTTTTGTTGTTAGGAAGCTTAGCTGAAGTGCCACATGTTGCTAATTTTGTTCCTGATACCCACCTACCAAACGCCACACTCGGCCATATGCTCACGTATGTACAATGTGCCTTAGTTCACTTTTCTTCTAGTGTTTTATGTATCATCCCACCTAAATAGGTGTGTATGTCCCATTTCTTAGATTCCATTGAATCATCAACAACAGAAAAATCTTCTCTCCTAGGAGACTCTAATACAGAAAAGCAGCATTACCTCAGAGTCTATAGGGATAGAGATTCTCCCAGAGTGGGTGTTATTCTTAGCTAATAATAACATTGATTGCATTTATATTGTCCCTGATCATTTATAAATGATCATCTTTTCTCATATTTAATCATCACGAAGACCTTATGCCATAGGTATTCAGGTCATTCCAACTTTCCAGATACAAAAACTACAGAATCACAGTACAGGAATGATAAAAGATGATATAAATTGCCCATCAAATACGGACAATAATTGAGATTTGAATGCAGGTCTATCTGACTCCAAGTCCAGTGTCCTTCCAGTTCATTCTACATTTAAATTTCCTGAAATTCTGCAAATTAGATAGTGGTATTGTTGTCCATGCTGGGCCGCAGTGATTGGACTATTCATGGGACCACGTGGCTAACACCCTCCACTATTGTATCAAGACCTGTCCAGATATATTGTGAGCCTGTTTCCACACTACGGTGATGTCATGAGATGTTTTAATCGCCAGCTGCTTCTTCTTTGATGTCTTCTTGTTGGCAATGGTATAGCCATTTGTTACACACCCAATTAAGTCAGCAGTCTTGTAGTCTTTTGTAGAATGTGGAAACTTCTCGTTTTATGCCTTGTGACTCTGCTTCATGGAGCCAATAAGGGAGATGACGGGAAAGGTTACAGTCACTCCATTTCTCTATTATCGTCTTCTACTGAGAGCTTATCACTAATTTCGGTGTCAGAGCAGTAGTCATTTTGAGGTCTCACGAAACCCTACATACTCCACAGAAATGCAGACAGCCCCCCTGACCTTTGCGACTGGAGATAATGGCCAAGGCTGAGGCACAGTGACCTTTAGGCCAAGAGTGGGTGGCAGCACTTTCTTTTCTGTGACATTCATTTTGCTTTTGCCTCTGTCTGTATTTTTAATTGGAAGCATGTACAATGTGAATCTGCCTGCTTCCCCTCCGCATCCTGAACTCTGAGTAGAAAGATTGTGTCTGGCTGGCTCTTGTCATAAAGGAATGCTCTCAGCGCTAAGCTGGGGGTCATTACTAATTGACACAGTTATAGACACAAAGGATATTACATGCGACCTTTTAGGGGGAGATGCTGTTAGCAGTACAAGGCCTTTGTACCACCTGGCCCAGCCCATGCTTCTTGCTCATATTCATTTTACCCCCATCATCCCTTGAGATGAATCTGGCACTTCGATTATTTTTTTTCCCCCAAACGGCATGTTTTATTGCAGCAGAATTCTTATTATGCAAGGAGAGCCACAACCACTTAAACCATTTCTTCAAGTTCCATCTCAGGTTGGTTTCCTCCATGAAACTCTTCCCTGCAGACTCACCCAGCACCCTTCATTCCCGCTCTGGGCTGAAGACCCATGCTCTATGCTAGCCCATCCCAAAGCTCCTGTTATTTATTCTATTTAGTTCTTTATTATTTGCTAATTCTATAATGTCCCCAGATTACTTTCCACGTGTTCATCTTGTTCCATCAGATAGGTTTTTTTACTACGTGTCACCCAGAAGCTGGTGTAGGGGAGGAAGACATTTCCTCTACCCACCGTGGGTTCTTCTGGCCAGAGAATGAATTAAATTCACATGAGACAGAATAACAGGAGAAAATTAAACAAAGCTTTATAACATGTATACATGGGAGAGGCTCAGGCAACCTGAGCAACTCGCCAAAATGGCCAAAGCCACCACCTTAAATATCATCTTTAGCTAAAGACAAAGGAGGATGTTGGGAGTGGGGGGGAGTTAGTTACAGAAGGTTACCAGACAAGTGCAGTAAACAAAGGGTCAGGTTGTTATTGCAGATTTGAGTCCTTGCCTTCTGCATTGATAAGAGTTTCTAGAGATAAGGTCATTCCCCTTCTTCCTGTACAGAGAGGGAGACACCTTTGCAGATGGAGATTTCCTTTATAATGTAAATGTTTCTTAACAAAGGGTAAGTAAACTCTGCTTTTCAGAGTTTCTTTCCCATCTGCAGTTTTTAAAAGTAACCAGCCCAAAATAATCCTCATGCCAAAGAGACGTATCTTGGGGTGGCCAATTCCAGTCCCCCACACTGGCTACCAAAATTTCCTAAGCACCAACCATGTGCCAGGCCCTGTGTTAGATGCTTCATACATAATTTCATTTAATCCTCATAACACCCCAGGCAGTTAGATGTTGCTTCCCCATTTTATAAATGATAGACGGGAACTTCTATACACTCTGCGTGTTATAAGCTGCCAGGAGTCACACACAGCTAGTGAGCAGAGGAGCCAGACTGCTGTACAGCAACCACGTGCCAAGGCAGGGAGCCAACTGCTGGACACCATTTGGGATGGGGGCAGGGGGCCTCCAAGTATGTACAATGATAGGCTCCTGGAGGCCCCCAAACCCAGATTAAATTGCCCTGTTTCACATACTCCACAGTGCCAGGTTCGTGGGTGGTGTTCACTAATAACACCCATGGTGGTATTCTTAAACATGACACACTTCTGGCTGAATTATGTAGGGACAGGACGCCTAACTGAGGTTCATTCACCAGCGCATGGTCAGGGCAGGAGTCCCTCTGACAGGGCCCGACTGGGCTTATGCAATTGCAAAAATGCTTGTTGCTCATCCATCAGCTTGCTCAGCAAATACTTACAATGTTGGCACATGCTGGGCACTGGGGAGACGCTGTGGGAAATGTGGCAGAGTCCTGGCCCTTGGGGAGCTGAGACATTATCAAGAAACACTGACTTCTTCTTGAGAACCGTCCAGTGATCCAGAAGAAAAGTTCTCACAACTTATATCTAGTTGGCACAGTGACCTTTCTGACAAAAGCTGGAGGGAGGAAAACTGTTGTGGGGGAAAAAAATACACACACACACACACACACACACACATGCACTGCTATAAACCAAAGCCACTGAATTGTCCTTAAAGGAAAACTTACAGAATGCCAAGATTTACTTTGTCGTCGTATTTGAAATTGCCTCTCATTTTCAGAAAACTCAGAAGAGGAGACAATGGTTTTCTTTTACTTTGAGTTGTATGATTTGGACAGCCTGGGACCTAGAACACCCCAATACCCTAGTCCCTCAAACTTTCCCCCACTATCCAGGCATGTGGCGCCCACCCTCCCAGCCCACGCCTTTTTTTTTTTTTAAGATTTTATTTTTTCCTTTTTCTCCCCAAAGCCCCCCGGTACATAGTTGTGTATTCTTCGTTGTGGGTTCTTCTAGTTGTGGCATGTGGGACGCTGCCTCAGCGTGGTCTGATGAGCGGTGCCATGTCCGCGCCCAGGATTCGAACTGACGAAACACTGGGCCGCCTGCAGCGGAGCACGCGAACTTAACCACTCGGCCACGGGGCCAGCCCCCCAGCCCACGCCTTTTACACACACGCCCAGGGACCCCAGTATGTCAGCAATAGAGCAATCATGCCTTCTTCCTGGGAGACAGGAGGAATGGCGTTTACAAGGTGGCAGGATTGATGCCCAAAATTGTAGAAGGGGATGACAGGGTGCCAACATCTTAGAAGAACACTGTGCTTTTATGTTCTGCCGACTTTTGAAATCCAGCTCCTGCCCGTAAATCATCATGTAACCGTGTCAAGGATTATATAGGGTTTTTATGTTTATACGTTTGTGTGCATTGTTGTTCCTGATGATTCAAGCAGTGGGGCCCGCGGGGAAGCTTGGTCCACCTTGCAGAGCACTTAACAAGAGCCCCGACAAGAGCAATATGTTACCACTTTTGTTTGTATGGCATCTTCACACCCACTCACTCAGCAACAGCCTGAATGAGATGCGCTCGGCTGCTTTGTGTGGGGGGAAAAAGAATGAAAATAATGGCCATTCAGGGAAAATAAAGCTTTTTAGTGCTTTTCAGAAAGCAGTCTTGTTTTCATTGTTGTCCCTGTGTTCACATAATGGCCTTATCCTTGTCCTTCATTGAAACACGCCCAAAGCAAGGAAAACATCTCACTCTGCACATAGATAAATGCCTCCTCTTAAAGTGATCAACGAGGAACGCGTGGGCCTGCGAGGGCTGTTGGGCCAGGTGTGTAGAGGGTGAGTGAGGAAAGGGCTCTCTGGATGGAGCAAGGGCAATGAACAGGTGACTGGGTAGCGGGAAGGGGCCTGTTAGGAAATTAGCTTTGGAAACTAGGTTCTGTCTGCAAGACCTTGAGAAGAGGAAAAACATGGTTTTCCCCATTATCAACACCATTGTGCGCTTTGATTGGGCACTCACTGTGCTCCAAGTATGGTGCTGGGTGTCCTTTATGCATCATGTAGTCCTCACAAAACTCTCTGAGGAAGATGCTATTATCCCGTTTTAGACATGAGGAACCTAAAGTCTAGCAAGATCAAGTCACCTCCCCAGTGTCGCTTACCTGGCAAGTGGTGGAGTCAGGATTCGAACCCAGGTACCATGTGACCATGCACACCAACCTCTTAAACTCCACCCCAGCATCCTCGGAATCAAATCTCCTGGTCTTACAATTTAGAGGGGATGACACCTGGACAAGGATGGGAATTTTAGGGAGAGTTACTTTGAAAACCTTAAGTGGTGGTCCCAAGTATACTTGATGGCTCATCCTCATGCTAGGACTGTGGGGAGCTGCATGTTGTATCAATCAGTCAAACGTACAAGAGGTGGAATGAGTGAGGGCATCAGCCTGGGTTCAGGTCTGGGTGTCCCATAACCAGCTCAGTAAACATAAACTTTTCACTGCTCCTCCCTGGGCGTTGGTAGCCTGAGCTCTCAGCTCTACTCCATGCTCATTAAAATCAGTGCTGGGCTGGAAAACTATCAAGGTCCTCCCCACAATAAGATTCTCTGCTCCTGCCTCTCTCCAGGCAGCTCTCTTCATGGTGACTTCTGTTAAGTGCTTATTTCTGTTTGTCCTCATGACAGGAAACCCACTAGAGCTACAAGACCCACTCCACCAGCCCTAAAGAGATTCTTGCCTTTATGGGAACCATGCACCCTCCCTTCTCCTGAGGCCATCCTCATCCTACCAGCCCTTCTAGGTCCAGTTGAAATCCTACCTCCTCAACAAGACCCTACTCGCGTATAGCTCTTCCCAATGCCATGTTCAGAGACATTACAATAGTATCTTGAAATTCGTCATTGTAGGAACACTGAAATTGGCAAGCACTACAAATCAGACCTTTGTTATTGTTGTTTTGAGAGCTGGTTTCTCAGCATACTACAGCTCATACCTAATGCCCCACCACTCGTTTGACCCCAACCATTTAACACCCCCACTGGCCAGTGTTTATCATGTGCCCATGCATCTCTCTCCACAGAGACTGTGGGAAGGATAGGGTCATTGAATTCTTTGTATCTCTGCAGCATCGTCATGGTACCTTGTAAACAGTAAGCACTCTCCAGTATCTATGAACGTTGTTTAGTCAACTTGGGTATACTTTTTCTCTGAAAGTTTTCAGATGATATCCATTTAGTTAAAAGAAAATTTTTCAAATAGCCAATTGTCATTCATTCATTCTTTAGCTCATTAACCATTTATTGATACCAAGGAGCATTTACTATGTGCCAGGCACTGGTTCAAAAGGCAGAGTACCTAGGTAAACACAACAGAGGGGGTCTCTGCCCACAGGAAGCTCACATTCTAGTCAAGAGAGACAGAAAATAAACAAGTAGACAAATTAACAAATAAATTAGATACTGTCTGATAGCAGTAAATGATATGAAAAGAATAACCTAGAAGGATGCAGTAGAGGAACTGGGGGCTGGCTGGTACACCGTCTCAGATTGGAGGTGTATTAGTTTCCTATGCTGCTGTGACAAATATCTACAATTTTTTTTGTCTTAAAACAACACAAACTTACTATCTTACAGTTCTGGAGGTCAGAAGGCTAAAATGGGTTGGCAGGCCTGTGTTCCTTCTGGAGGCTCTAGGGAAGAATTCCTTTCTTGCCTATTCCAGCTTCTGGAAGCTGCCTGCACTCCTTGGCTCTCGGCCCTGGATCCCTCTGACCTCTGCTTGTGTCATCACATCTCCTTCTCTGACTCTGACTCTCCTCCTTTTCCTTATAAAGACCCTTGTGATAACATTGGGCCTGCCCGATAATCCAGGATAATCTCCCCATCTCAAAATCCTTAATCATATCTGGAAAGTCCTCTTTGCCATGTTAGGTAGCATAATCACAGCTTCCAGATATTAGGTTGTGGACGTCGTTGGAGGCCATTATATAATAGGCCTGCCACTGGTAAGGAAGGGAAGACCTCTCTGTGGAGGTAACATTTGAGATGAGACCCAAATAATAAAAACATATAAGGAAAAAGTATTCCAGAGAGAGAGAACAGCCTGCAAAGCTCATGAGCCTGGCCCAAGCCCGGAGTTTCTGAGGAAGATGCCAGCATGACTGAAGTGAGCAACCAGAGGGAGCCTGGAGACGTAGGTGGGGCCCAGGTACCTCAGCATCACAGGGGCCAAGGTAGGAGCATGGATCTCATGCTGAGTGGGATGGGGGGTTGGTAGAGGACTCAAGGGTTGTGCTTTCCACTAGATTCATCCATATGTGAATGGAAGCGACTTTTCTGACAATTGTATAGAGCAGTGCTCTCCAGTAGAAATATAATGCGAGCCACATTTGTAAAACTTGTAATGTTCTGGTAGCCACCTTTTAAAAAGTGAAAAGAAACAGGGAAAATTAATCTTAGTAAAACATTTAATTAACCCTATACATCCAAAATATCATGTCAGCATGTGATCCATATAAAAAAAACGAGACATTTTATTAATGAGATATTTTACTTTTCTTTTTAGTACTACATCTTCAACATCCAGTGCGTGTTTTATGCTTAAAGCACATCTCAGTTTGGACTAGCCATATTTCAAGTGCTTAATAGCCACCTGTGGTCTGTGCTGACTATTGGGGCAGTACGTGTTCAGACACTGTCCGCAGAGTCCTGTGCAAAGTCTGCTCAGGCAGTGAACAATGGGATGTCACAGAGAACTTGGGGCACATGTCACTCCCATTAGCCATCTCCAACTTCAGAGGCTCTGAGAAGACCACAGGAGGTGAAGGATGGAATAGCAGATTCCAGAAAGGAATGTGTCCCCTGGTGGGACTGGTGAGGCTCAGACCCAGATCCTGAGTGGACTGCTGCCTGGCTGGAACCTCCAAGGAACACCTGTCTCTATCGATTTGACTGGTCTTTATGTTCACCTCTGTGTGCCCCCCTCACACCTTCAATTCCCTGGGGAAGTTTTAGCTAAAGCCAGACCTTTCCCATTTCTTCATAGACAGGGCCATTTGTTCAACTCATTATACCAATATTACTGAAAACAAGGGCAGAGGTCAGGAACAGGAAAAACTCAATGAAGCAATGAGAGGGTATCAGTTGCTAGGGTAAGGACTGTTTGCCAGGCACTTTCAAGCTATCCCAATGCTCTCTTGTGCCCTTGCAGTGACCCCTATATTAACCACAAAAGTCTAGCCCAAAAAGCTTGGTACCAAAAGAACACCAGGTATATTCATTTAGATTTTTTACAGTGATATTAAATTAAAAGTGTTTATAAAACAGAAAATAAAGATCTGAATTAAACATATAGGTCATGGTAGTTTGCATAAAGGCCAGTTTATGAGGAGCATGTTCAATACTGCACAAGATAATAAAAATAACAGCAACGTTTATTAGACTATCCTGTTTAGAGACAGCAGTCTGTGCAGCACACTCATCTTTCAGGACAAGGGCTGGCGCCGAGTTCCATTCTGACAATGGATTCGGTGGGCTGGCATCTCAACCCTGACATCTGGCCTGTGGGTACCAGCAGCGCCATCAGAAGGCAGCTTGGCCATTTTCACATGTCGCAACAAAAGCTCTAATGTGCAAGGACAAAGGCGACTTCAGTGAGTGCTTTGGGGCTTTAGAGCATCAGTCAAATTACCAGTGGCTCTAATTAGTGTGCCTGCAATCTGGAGCAATCTATATCTGCATTCCAAAAAGGGGTGGAATGTTTCCCTCTGATCACACATTAGCACAAGTCCTTCTTGGGTGAGTTTTCCAGAATTTGAGGACATGATAGCATAGGGAAGAAGCAGTGAAGAACCTGTTGCCTTGAAAAGCAACAGTGATCTCTGCAATCAGGTGATTAACAAATATTTATCCAATACTACGAAGTGCTACATTCTGGAGGGACTTAAGCACAAGGTCCCTACTTTTCAGGCCCTTAAGACCTGCCTGGAAAAAAATACTATGCAATGATAAATAACAGTACATGTGGTACACAGGGTCAGGCTGTGGTCTGGGAATCAGTAGACATGAGATCTGCCACTTACAAGTGCTGATACCTCCCATCTAGTCATCATCTAGCAGGGGCAATATCTACTGGATCACCCAAGACTCATTTCCTTGGGACAAGTCACCTTACTTCTCTGGACCTCAGGTTCCTCTTTTAGAAATTGAGAGGGTTTGGATGGATTATAATGGTGGTGATAATAACAATAGCTCCATATCGTAGTGAGTTCAAACTTGGTACTCATGACTATGCTACATACTTTACATGAATTCACTATATTTATAAAACAAACTTAACTAAGAGATGGGTTCTTTTATTCCCAATTTATAGATGAGAGAGCTGAGGTTTACACTAAGTAACTTACCCAAAATCAAAGAGCATTGAGTAATGCATAGCTGAGATTCAAGAGCAAGTCTTTGAGCCTGTAAAATTTGGGATCCAAATGCCCTGAAGTGCATCCCAGCTGTCACATTCTGTAGTTCTGAGGACCTTAAAGAATCATGGGAAGGTTGCTTAGGGGACTAAAAAGGGTGAAGACTGATGGAGGAAACCATGTTGCAGTAAAACATGGACCAGGCATGAGCAGAGCCTCGGAGAGAAGAACCATCATCTCCACCTCAGAGAATTCAGACCTAACTGTATCAGAATACCATGATGCTGAAATCAGTATCTCGTTCTGGGATATACTGATCAATCAATGCTGGTATCTCAATTTGTGTTAATGTAGCACTGGTCATTCAGCAAGTGGGTCACATAGCAGGTGAAGTCACCAGAAGGGGACCTCAAGGCTGCTGCATGACAACGATTCTCACCTTTTCAACCTTTTCATTTTATACCAGCCTCAG
The DNA here is from genome assembly GCF_021613505.1 of Equus quagga. NCBI lineage: Eukaryota > Metazoa > Chordata > Mammalia > Perissodactyla > Equidae > Equus > Equus quagga. The sequence continues at coordinate 55,005,129 of NC_060268.1, read as the reverse complement.
CCACAGGTGGGAGAGCTGTGAATTTCACTTTAGCCATAAATTTTGGTAAGGACACACACACACACACTCAAATTGGCACCCACAAAGTCTTCACTTTGAGACAAGGGTGGGTTCAGTTTCCTTCACTTACATGACTGATGCCACCCGGGGACACTTTGGTTTAGATGGCTCACTGGCCACAAACTGTTTCGTTATGTGTTGCCCAGTTACCTTGGCTTCCTGCACATTCTCTTGAGCAGATGGTTCATCTCCTTATCTCAGAGAATTGTTTCCCCAAGTGTAGCCCCAGAGTCAATAGCTTTGATACCATCGAGGCAAGAAGGCATTAAACCACCCTTTTTATCATTGTTTTAGTTGTACTTTTTCATGTCTGCTTCATGAAAAGATGATGTGGTTAGATTTAAGCTGGGCCTTGCCGAGGATATCATTTATGCCTGGGGTTACCCACATCGTCACGTGGCTTACCTTCTTTTGCAGCATGGTGATCTTATCTTCTTTGCTGCATCTTGCCATAGAGCACCCAGCTCCTTCCAGCTTCTGTGTGTGTATGCATATACACACGTGTGCATTCAGGCATATATGGAGGTTTGCTCATGGCAGCAGCTTATAAAATTAGACTTTACTCTTCATCTCTAATGAGGCCTTTGCTATACTCTTAGAAAGAAACCTTTCCTTGGCTTTTCCACTTGGGAATTTGGAGCAAAGTTTTCCTTAAGCACACACTGTTTCATTTAAGCTGGTAATTCTGTTGTGTTCCTTGTGTACCAGGAACTAAGCTAGCTACTCAGGGTACAAAGATGAATATGACTGAGCTACTGTCCTTGAGAGAGCCTCAGTATAGCCACAGAGAGAAACTGTGTGAATAAATAGCTAGAAGGGCAAAGGAGGTGCCACGGAGGGAGTTCTGAGGGAAGACAGATGAGGGGGACCAGAGGGAAGGGCCAGGGCAGGCTATGAAAAGGAGGTGGCATTTAAACTCCATGTTCCAAGTCGAGTACAAGTTTTCCAGTTAAAGGGAAAAAATATCCCTGGAAGAGGGAACAGCAAAAGAAATATTTGAAGATGTGAACATGTGGACTATGTCCGTATATGAGGGTAAGGCTGTAGAAAGATGGGCAGGCCCAGCCGGGGAAGGACTGACTTTGTGCCTCGTCCCGGGACTTTTGGCACTTGTTGTATGCATTAAGACTTAAACCCAATGAGTGCACCCGAGACCCCAGGAAAATCAAGAGGAGACCTTCAGGGACCTTGCCAAAATGAAGAGCTTTACTTCCCCAGACAGACAGGGCTGTGCCTTCGAGTCTGACCCTGGTTCTGACTCAGCCTGTGGCTTTCCTCTCACAAGTGACTTCACCTTCCTAGTACCTGGATTGCTGTGGTCAGAACGTGAGTCTTCAAAGTGTCCTTGACTCCTACTGACAACTGAAAAGACGCATGGGAAGAATCGCTTTTATATCTCCTCTGGCCCCTGGGAAGCCCATTATTGGATCCCATAATAGGAACCAGTGTTGGTTTGTGTGGCTGCAGCTGCAAGGTTGTGGGGAGAGGGACGGAGCCCTATGCCTGGGAGACTTGGGACTCATGGTCTTATCTGGGCTCTGCCACTCTCATGCTGAATGACCTTGGACAGGTAATTTCTCTCCAGGCTCCAATGAACTCATCTGTAAAATGGGGCTGGACTCTGTGATGGGCCTCATCTGATTCTGCATTACCTCTTCAATTTTGAGGAAGTCAGAGTGGTCCATGATGGAAGTGCTTCCTCTTAACAAGGGGCCTCTGGGGGCTTTAGTGTTTTGGGCAAGAATCATCTGGTGGCCCAGTGAGGATGCCTCTCCTTCTATCTCCCTTTGCAAAACAGCAGGAGAGGGAGGGAGTTCAGAACTTCCTGCCTGCGTAGTCCTTGGGATGCAGCTTCACGAGGGAAGCAGGGGGTGAAAAAGGAGGGTGGAGTGAGAAGGAGGTGGCTGCAGGATGCAGTTAATGAGCCTGTGACTCCAATGAGTACAGCCAGCTCCAACTCTTCCATCACCACTCTCCCGCAGCAAACGCAGTGGGCGTCCTCCCACGGCCCATCCACTAGAAGCTTCCTCGGCTGCATGCCATGTTTTCACCCCATCTTCTACTTTGAAGACTGAGAATTTTCAACTAATATGCATTGAGGGCTCCTTAGGGCTCCTCCACACCAGGTCCTAGAGGTTTTGGAGAGGGTGATCCACGGCACTCCCAGACTTGTGCTGAGGGCAGGGGCCAGGAGCATTTTGGCCACAGCACATTCAGGCAGAAGGGGCAGTGGAGAGACGTGGTCATGAGCGCAGGTTTTGCCATCATAAGACCTGGGTCCCAGCGCCGGGCCTTCTGCAGTTACTTCATCTCTGTGGGCCTCATTTTCTCATCTGTGAAGGGCAAGTACAGGACTTTATAGGATTCTCATGAGAACAAACTCACATAAAGTGCTTAACCCCATGCCCGATGTGTAGTAAGTGTCCCATAAATGGTAGCTTAAAAAAATCTATTATTATTCATGTCTAGCAAAGTGAGTTAGGGCCGGAGAGGCTCCTGTCTGCCAAGGCAAGAAATTTGGACTTTATCCTGCAGCCTGTGGGCAGCCGATGAAAGCACTCCATCAGGGAATGGTATTAAAGAAATTGGTGTTTGGGGAAATCTCCACCTGTCATCAATTTGGGGCGCATCGGAAGAAAGAAGCCATGTTGGCAAGGAGGCTCTATGAGTGTCCAAGCAAAGTGGATGAGGGCCCAGGGAGGTGGCAGAGGGAATGGAATGGAAAGAATAGAATCAAGAACTTTAAAGAGGAAGATGACTGCGGAGTAAGGAGTGGGCACTGAGCTCGGAGGCAGAAGAGGGGAATGAAGGGCAATCAGAGATGTGTTTTGAGGATGTACAATGATGGCATCCCCAAACTGATCTGTGAGGGGAGGAAGGGCAGGGCTCTTCTCTGTCCTGGAGTGGGCCTGGAGGGGAGCGAGGCTGCCATCCCCGGTCACTTGACCCAGATCCCAAAACCCCAAGGCTGGTTTTTGGCACATTGATTGGTTTATACATGCCTGTCCTCAAAAAGGGTTTGAGATGGCTTTATACCTGATGGAGTTGGTGGTTTATACTTTCCTCATAAGTAAAAATGAACTGAGACAGTAATAACCAAAGACAAGAGGAGATAGAGTAGTAATGACGGCGAGTCAAGAATGAGCTATAAGATGACTGACAAAGGGGGGTGGTTAGTCCCAAAATATCAACTCTTGGCCTTGAATTAAGACGCTATCACTTCTAATCCTCTCCCTTTCGGAGGGAAGAATCCCTCCCACAGGGACAGAAAAACCAGGTTCTTTGACCTCTTTTCTAACTTCCAGAATAACACTGGGGTATTTCTCAGGGATTTTCAACCTTCCTTTTCTTTGTAATGGAAGAAGCAAGAGCAGGTGCTCCTTCTCCAGAACCAATACAACTCCTGGGAAAGGATGGGAGGGAGGGAGACAGAGAGAAACTCGTGGCCGGTAGGCACTGCCAGGTGACCCACTGGTTGGATGGCGGTGACGGTGGCTGCCACAGAGCCATCCAGCTTGTGGCTTTGCTTCCTCTCTCTTTCTCTCTAGAAGCACAGAATCACTCAGCCCCACGTTCCTCGGGCTTTCAGAACCCAAGAGGTCTGTGAGGGCACCTTGCGATGCCTGAGGCCCCTGGGAGGGTTCACAGCCTCCGCAGAAGGTTTGGAGTCAAGCTGTTCCTTCTGGAGACGGGGTCAGCTGCTGGCTGGGGAGGCACGGGGAGAAAGTCAGAACAAGTTGTTTCCTGCAGGTCTCTGCTGAAAATGCTAACGGAGAGCCGCTCAGCATTTGGTAAGTGCAGTGAACGTTTTTACTTTCAATGCCCAATTTCTCTGGCTTTCGTCAGGTATTGTTGTCGAGGAAGAAGGTGGTATTGTCGCCGCCCTCTCTCGCGGTGTGGTGTGACAGCGCAGAGATAGTTATCTCGACACCCAATTCAGCGTTGTTTTCTTTGGGTAACAGCTTTCGAAAAACTGTCGACTGACTTCCAGGGCAGCGGGAAAAGGCAGCTTTCTTTGTCAGGCAGGCTCTGGGAGATCAGGAACACATCCTCTCCTCGTCACAGACCAGAATCTAGGCCCACACATTCCCGGGACATTCCAGAGAGGGGCTGGGGAGAAGTCTGCTGGTTAACCCAGAACTCCTGCCCTTCTCTCCTCTGCCAGGCTGGCAGTGGCTGGACACATGCACGGTCCCTTTCTGGAGACGAAAGCAGTGTAGCAAACGTCTAGCTCTCCTGATCTTCTTCCTGATGGGAACCTAATTCCCGGAGTACCCAATACTTTCCCAAGGTCAAGTCACTGCGCCTGGGGCTGAAACAGGATTCGAGGTGTCATGGCTCTGAATCCAGTGTTCAGAGAATTCTTGGTTAAGTGCAAAGAGCCTGGCTTTGCACCCAGACGGACCTGGACCAAATCCAGCCTAAGGACCTGGGAGATTTTACCTTTCCCCAGTTCCATGCCAAGCCCTCCTTCTCCACCACGGATGCCGCAGAGCCCTCTGGGACAGATGCCGAGGACATCTTATGAGAGCACAAGGTACCTAGAGCCAGTGAGTCACAGGAACAAGCACCCCTCTCTCCTACCATGAGCAGGCCCTCCTAGGCTCAAATGGACCACCGCAGAATGGGGCCGCTGAGAGAAACCAAGGCCTCCTGTTAAGGCAGCAGTTGGCAGCATCAATCCCTGGCAAGCAGGGTTCACCCCGGAAGCAATTCTAACTGCTCTGCAGACACAGGCCTCCCTTTACCCACTGGGAGCCATCCCAGGGGCAGGCCCCTTCTCCTTGTTACAGGTCACGTCCCTCAGATGGTCACCCTGCAGGGAGGACTCTCCTGCCCAGCCCTGCCCCAGCCTGCTCACCACGGCAGAGCCTGCCTCTTAGTTCATCTTCTTCCAGTCTGGGCCCCCTCTTTCTCCATTTACCTTTTAAAATGTATTCATTTCATCAGGCAAGCAGCAAAAATGTAACCTCCTGGTTTGCCAGCCTCCATATTAGACACTACTGCTGATGGAAAGACATGCACAGCCATCTCTATATGGGATTTTTTTCCTCCCATGCTTCTAGTGCCTCTAAGTGAGCCCAGGTCAGGGCCGCTTTGTCTCACAGCTCCAAGGGGCGTCATTTTCCTTGTATCCTCTAGAGCTTTGCTCCCACAGGTACCAGTCTCATGGAATACCATGAATGGTACTCCCCAGAGTTATGAGATAACTGTATAGACCCAAGGTCCTCTCTGCCACAAGTCCTGTGCAGATATAGGATGACATAATGCAGTGATTAAGTGTATGGTCTCCAAACTCAGACAGATCTAGGTTCAAATTCGGGCACCACTATCTATAAGTTGTGTGGCTTTGGGTCAGTTACTTAATCCTTCTGAGCTTCCAAGGAAATAATAATTGTATTTATTTTTAGTGTGATTTGATAAATTAAATGAAAAATACAAATAAAGAGATTCTTCAGGGAGGCACATAAAAGGTCAATACATATTAGCAGTTATAATTATCATCATCATTAATATAATTATTTCTTAGTCTTACTGTCATTATGTTCCTTAAAGGTAGGATATACTGTGCTGACAATGTCCAGCACATTAGCACTTAATAAATACGTGTTGAATCTATGTTTTCAAGGATGATCAGGTAGAACCCAAATGTTCTCTTGCAAGAAAAAGAAGAAAAATGTCCGGGGGAAATGAGTTAGAACCAGAAGACACTGAGCTTTTTAATGTGGTTTTGGTTAAATCGTGTCCCCTGGGAACTGAAAGCAGAGAGGGAAATCTTGACTTGTGACACCTACAAGTATGAGGCCGTTATATCTGGTGTGGGTGGGACTAGTTGTGAAAAGACTGTCCCCCTACCTTCCCCCCATGCCTATTTTCTAAAGGAAACTTCCAGAAGGAGAGCCTTTAGGTCTGCAGTCTTCCTGCCAGATTTCACCCTGCCCAGAGACAAGGAGGCAGCCCTGGAGTGCAGGAGTCTGACTCCACAGCCAATATGGGGCACCAGCCAGCTGGGCCCTGGGACCTGCTGCCTTTCTGTTTGGACAGCATTGGTCGATGGGGCAGGTGCCAGGATGTTCCCTCTTCCCTATGCCAGACATCTGGATGTCTAGAAACAGCTGGATAACTTTTTTTCCCATTATGTTCCACATGCTTGGTGCTGTGCACACAGCCAGGGTAAAATCCCCACCCTGGCCCTTTCTTGGTCAACCTGTGTTCCATGAGGAAAGCAGGGTGAGGGTCCAGGACTCTACAGGCCAGGCCAGGTGCAAATCAGCAGGTTGGGCCAGGCCCAAGCTGGTGGGGATGAAAACTCTCCTGTTTTCCAGGGTTGTTGGTAGATTAAGCAGACTGTGGGGTGTGGTTCCAGAGGAACTTTGTGCTGGGGAGACGGACGTGTCAGAGGAGACAGCAGGGTCGGGAACCCAGATCATTCCGCAGCCTATGAAGGCTCGAGTGGATCTCAAAAATCAACACAGTTAGTAAGAACACAATCTCTGTTCAGAGGAGAACTTGGAAGGCAGACCTTGAATGATCTAGAGGGTCAGCTCTGCTCCACCTCACAGTACGTGGCCTATGTTATTGCTCATAAGGTCCCTTCTTGAGCATTCATGGAGGTTTCCTCTGGCAACCGCTAGGAACAAGGACACAAAGATAAAGAAGACAGCCCTGTCCTTCAGAAGGGACCTTCACAATGCCAAATGCCTGCATACCGAGTGAACAGCTAGTAGCTTCCAGAGGTTTCCAGATATCCAGGGTTTTGCCTTCTTGAGAAGAAACGATCAGGTGCTAACTTGTTTGGTGGAGCCCTTGTGATTTCAAAGTGATTGAGGACAATGAATCCTGTGCCCCCAGTTAGCTCCGTGGAAGAGTAAGTGGTACGCTATCTCTAACTTTGTGGTCCACATGGAAACCAAAAGCAAGGCTACGGGCCAGCCTGAGACGTAGAGTGGGTGCCTCTCTCCACTCCGACGGGCCCCCATGGAAGGCAGGGAAGGAGGTGGCTATTTTCTTGCTTTTTGTTTTTCACATGTTAAACTTGTAGTACCTGCGACCAAGCTTGTGTTGACGTGTACGAGGACGGGTGGGGTTGGCAGTGTGTAGTGCCCATTGATTGATATACGTGCATCCTCATCGCGGCATAATTATTAGAGCCCCACCTGTGGCTGAGCGAGTGTTAGCCAAGCTCCATCCCACATCTGAAATCACCTCAATCAAATTGGCCTCATTCTTCTTCCTAGTCACTTTCTTTTTCTATTACAGTGCATTGACCAAAAAATAGGAAATACGCAAGAGAAAAAGAACAAGAAAGAAATGGGTTTTGTGACAAGCATTCAAGATGGGAAGATAAGTTTGCTGGGCTCTGGCCCAGGGTCTGCCTCCAACATGCCACGTCCCTTCATTGTCCTGTTCTCCACTCAGGGAGCCTGGGGAAAGGGCAAAAGATGAGGTTATAGAGGACCTTAAAAGTCAAGGTAAGGACTTTGTACTTGATCAGGAGCATAGGGAGCCATTGAAGGATTTTTCAACAGGAAGATCCTGGTCAGACTGACCTTTTTGAAGCCTCGCTGACTGCCATGTACACAGGGGTTCGGGTTGTAGACTAGGTGACAGACATGGGGGCCCTGACCAGGGACAGTGGGGGTGGGAGGGCAGAGAAGGGGACTGACTGGGGAATCTCTAGGAGAGAAACCCTTGAGGACTGAGTGACTGATGACCATGAGCTATGCTAGAGCGGGTGGAGTATGGAAAGATTCCCAGCTTTCCTGCTGGGCTCGAATGGGGTGTTTCCAGCTAAGATGGAAAACCCAGGAGGCAGTAGATTAGGCAAGAAGGCCGTGGATTCTGAGAAGCCTGGAGCCCCCACTGGATGTGGGGGTGGAACTGTTCAGGGAGCCAAAGGAGATGGAGTCCAAAACTGGGAGGAGAGCTCTGCTCTAGAGATTGACGTTGGGGGTTTACTGGTTGCCCGGGGAGAGTGTGGAGCATGGGGCTACCAGCCTGCTGATGAAGGGAACCTATGGGACCAACCTCAGGGACGGGTGGGCGAGGGGGAGCCTGTGGCGAAGATGAAGAAAGAACGGTCAGAGAGATTCAAGGATAGCCAGTATAACCTCTCAAGTCTCCTCTCCTTCTGTCATTATCATGTATGAAAACTCAAGAGCAAGAATGAAGTACTCTTTTTGTTTTGTCTCCTCTCTCAGTTGGCACATAAAGCAAAATGGACCAGCGCAAATTTTTAAGTGATGTTTCAAGCCATATGGTGGTTCTGTACAGGAATGTGCCTTTCTCATGGGCTGGCATTTATACCAGCGTGTTCTGGCTCAACAGGCATCACACCAAGTCACCTATATTTTCAGCTGAATGCCATTTATTTAAAAAACAAAACCTTTTAAACCAATCTTGCCTATCAGCTGTATGACCAAAGTTTAACCATCAGAAATATACCCATTCGTGGACATATTAAAAGAGGTCAGTGTAATGGAGTGAATAAGTGGTTGGGCAACACCCTAGGTATTCTTCTGTACCTGGAATACCACTTGACATCCTTTAGACAAAAACAGATAAATAGCAGGGAAGCTGTTTGCTTTTAAGTGGGTAATAAGTTTTCATCTCAGTGCTAATTTTTAGAGGTAAAATAGAATTCATAATTTTTCCTGCCTTTGGAGGTGAATCACATGATGCAGACCAGCCATCTTCTAGGCTGCACCTGACGATAGAAAACTGAACGAGAGCAATGTAGTGATTCAACAGACAATTCGAGTTTACGATTTAATAAGCTACTGAGGAATTTGTAGAAGGAGGTAGGCGTCAGAAGACTCGGGATTAGGTTTCCCTCCCTCACCTCCCTGACTCTCAGGCTCCTCATCTGTAAAGTAGGGATGATGATAAATGGGAATCAAAAGTTGTCAGGACAATTAAGTGTGTATGGCAATTGCTGTGTTTTGTGAAGTATTTTGGACACAGGTTGATTTTATTGGTATCTTATCTTGTGAGAAAGTCTTCGCTTTCAGGTATGTCTCAGGCCCCTGGAGGGCCAATCGGAGAGCTGATGGTCTTTCTGCATGTTATGTTTTTGAAACCTTCTTTGGCCCACACACTTTTCCCTTACCCTCTCCACTTCACGAATGTCAGAAAGATTATGTGATTGACTGATAGAACACCAGCAACCCGGAGAGATATTGTACCACGGCCCAGGGCTATACTTTCCATTTTTATTAAAATTCTTATTAACTCATAGCCCAAGAGCTTTTAAGCCAAGCCTGATCTCCTTTAGGGCCCCTTGATTTGATCAGAGCAATTTGTGTGCAGTGTTCTGGTCCCACTTTGTGGAAAGACAGCGAAGACAGCAGCCAAATGCTGTTATTCTGAAGATGCTGGGGGCCTCTCTCCCTCCAAAACCGCTTTCTCTTACACTGCCGTTGCCACCTTGGCCGTGTAGACACTTGAGCTCCACAAAGACAAATCCACTCCCTGGGTGTAAGACTTCTGGTCCATTGGAAACTCGAAATATTTCTGGGTTAAATAATTATTGGTCATTTGTAGCTCCACAATGCTGAGTTTGCAGGCTTCTATTCTGAGTACAGAGATAGCTCTTTGTGGGGAAAAGGTCCTTCCCGGATGAGGGTCTTGAGGAAAATATGCCATCACAGGGTGTGAGAGGAAAAGGAGAACGAGAAGGGAACCTTGCAGCATTGGGCCTCACTCTCAGCCTTGTTGACTGGCAGCTGTCTCTGGGAAGCTCTGTCACTCTCTGGTGCTGACAAAGTGGCCTTCTCTCAACAAATGAGCAGGAGCTATGCATCTGTAATGGGATCAGCTCCATGGTCTGAGCTGTTGGGTAAAGCTGCATCTCTCTTCTGCCCCCATGGGCTTCGTGGTGATTTTTATCCTTCAACTGGTGTTTGCTTAAGTGGCCTCCCTGAATTACTCACATTTATCTTTCCATTAATAGGTAGTCTTAAGCTTAATGTCATCACCTTGGTAATCTGCTAAGCTATAGAGCACCTGAAAATAGCAACTCTCTTTGCAGCTTGCTAAGTAGAAGCCATTTCTTTCCTGACATAAAATGTGTGGGGAGCCTTTCAGATTTTTCCTCATGTTCGTGTTGAGGTATGGAACACGCAGACTTGAGGCTGAGAAGGGTGGAGCCCCCGGTTCATAGAAACTAGCCTCGCATCTCTAGCATTCTTCACTTAGACTTTATTGCCATGAATTCATTAGTAACGTAGATCTCAAAAACCACTCAGGAATGAAACCTCGGTTTGATATATGCCCAATATGTTGTGCCTTCCTTGCATCTCAAGGACTTGATGTCCAGGCAGAGCCTTATTCCTTGGAACCTGATAATATTTAAGGAACTGTTATTTTTACCTTTTTCCCCCCTCCTTTATTTATTCTACAAAGATTCATCAGCTATCATTCACTATGTCCCCGGAACTGTGGTCAGCCTGCTAGGGATGTCTGGTGAGTATTAGAGAGAAGACCAGTTCTGAAGAACAATTAACATGGTTATGGTGCTTGATGATTGATGCAGTATTCTGATGGTATCTAATCTCACAACACATTGCAATAGGCAGAAGAGTTACTATTATCACAGCCACCTTATAAATCGCGATATTGTCACTCAAGGTCACCCAAGCAACAAGTGCTGGAACTGAAACTTGAACCCAGATCTTCTAAACCCTAAGACATGTTCTCTCAACCATACTGCCTCCCTTGATCTTAGAATGTTCCCAGGAGACAAGACTTAAACGTATAATCAGATAAATGACTGCACAAAGAAGTCTGTGATTAAACATCAAGTGCGTGATAAAGATGCTGCCAGATTCCAGAGAAGGACAAAATCGTGGTTGCCAACAATGGTAAATGAGATGGAGCTTGGTGGGTTAGGTTAGCTGGAGAGAAAGTAACAAGATAAAAGCTGATTTATCTTTCACATGAGTGTCTGAGCTGGTGTGGCAGCTGTGCTATAGCAAGCTGGCCTGGGCCCAGGCTCCTTCTGCCATTGCTGGGCTTTCCCTTCATATCCATGTCCAGGATGGCTCACCACCTTGCCCATATTCCAGGAAATGGGCTGAAGAAAGGGGCAGTGGGGAGAGAGTGATCCAACATTCCACTTTTGCCCAGAACTAAGGGATTTTCCAGGACTTGAGACTTTCAACACTAAACCAGGAAAGTCCCTGGCAAACGAGCGGGGTTGTCATGCTAGTTTTAGGACCCCACCTGAAAGTTGCATGCTTCACTCATAGTTAGATCTCATTTGCTAGAACTTAGTCACCTGGTCACACCTAGCTGCAAGTGAGGCTGGGAAATATCTTTATTCTGGGTGGCCATGTGCCCAACTGAAGTCTTTATTCTTATGGAAGAAGGGGGTGATAGACATTGGGCCATAACTAGCTACATCTGCCATAACACAAATATTTTTGCTGGTAGAAGAGAATAGTGTTCACAAAAGTTAACAAGCATTTGTGTGACGGTTGGTATTGTATCAACCATGGGAGGTCTGCGAATATTGTCTCAGAAAGCCAGGCTGTGGGCTCTGGGTACATCCTACCATATTATCTGCCACTCCACCCTTTTCCTACTCCAGGACGCATATCTGAGAGTGGCATTTTATAGGGATAACCTTGGACTCTACTAGCTTGTAAAAAAATACATATTAATCAGTCACAAATGTTTTCTGTGACATCCTCACAATTGATTGCAACACACCAATGTGGCTGGACATGGAAAGTCAGATGCATTCCAGGAGGTCATCAGAATGGTTTTAGTTCAGGAGTCATGAAATGACATGATGAAAAAGTACTTGAGAAAGATTCATCTGGAGGGGCAGGGTGTTACTCTGTTTCATCCCCAAATACTTAAATGCGGTGGGGACAAATGCATGGATCTAGAGTTTTGTGTTTAAATATTATCAGAGACATCTAACTATGCGCGTCTAGAAGACTCAGCTGTAGGGATTTGACGTCTTGCCTCAACCTTGCCTTCTGCAGAAGACTATTCATTTACCTAGCTAGTTAGCGCCCCAGATCAGCTTTCAGAAAAAGGTCTGCTGCATGCCCCACACTCTTAGGATGTAATATCCACCCAAAAGCTGATCTGTCACCAGAGAGGGAACTGGTGTACACAGGGTGGCCGCTGAATGGTGAGGGTAATCAGTTCTGCCCTGCCAGACATGTCATCCAGCCTCGTCCTGGCTGTGCTGGAGTGAGTTTTCAATGCAAAACTCTCCTCGTTAGAGTCTCAACTTCACCTTATCAAATGCTCCAGCTTCCAGGCAAAGAAGATTAGATTGGGGTAGGATGAGACCTAGGGCATGAAAGAGACTATGGCAACATTTGGAAACCAGTTGTTCAATAGAAGAGAGCCCAGGACACAATGTATTTACCGATTCCCAGTCTGGTAAAGGCGCTTCATCACCTCCTCTGTCAGCATAGCCCCCAGGTACTCTCAGTCTCCACACTGATGGGATGAGCCCGTAACTGTGTCTACTTTAGATTATTCTTTCTTTTCTTGATGGCTTAAGATAGTTTTTTTTAGCAAAATCCCTTTGCTGCAGAGAGCTAAAATATTTCTGTTCATAAATTGAGGTGTGGTCCCTCATGCCCAAGTAAATCTCGAGTGTTTCGTGAATCAACTAGACTTTTGCCATGTGTTTCTCATCACACTCTATGTCTGTTTTCTTATGTACCCTGGAGCTTCCAACTTGAAGAGAATAAACATTCCAAAGGCATTAGCATGCTTGTATAAATTAGTAACTTTGAGGAGGGGAAAGCGGAAGATGAGATCCGGCCACACTCGCCACACTCGCAATAGCTTCACTTGCCTGCAAGCATTTATTTGTCATTTTGTAAAGGTTTTCAGTCTGCCTCAGCAACTACAATGGTTCTAGAAGCCTGGGAACAATTTTGATTGTGCAGTGATTCGGGGAGTTATTAAGGACAATAAATGTGCGTTAGTTAAGAATTGAAGAGCTATAATGTAATATTATGCAGCCATTAAGCGTAACGTTTTCAAAGAATATTTAATGTTGTGGTAAAATGCTCATGATACAATGTTAAGTGGAAAAATCAAGATTTAAAACTGCACATACAGCATCATTCCAACTTTGTAAATGTGGAAATATAGAAAAAAGACTAGAAGGACATGCTCCAAAATGTTAACAGTGTTGGTGAGATTCTGGACAATTTTTGTCCTTAAAACAGTCTATCTTTTCCCCATTTTCTAAATAAACAGCCATTCCTTCTATTTTAATGCAAATACACACTACATTTATAATTATGGAAAGTTGTTTATTTTTAAAAGGAGAGAGATGAAAATGCCATTTTATGAACATATGGAGATACCAATAGAAGTAGGTAATTTTCTACAAAAGTCCAAGACAAATATTGTCACTCCTCACCTCTGAATGAGTTCTAACACAAAGTCATTTGCTCAGTGGGGTTTCTCTAAATGTGTTTGTTTGTTCATTTATTCATTCACTCATTCATAAGCTATTTGCTGTGCTCCCACTCTGTGCCAGGCACAGTGCCAGACTGAGCAGACCTTGTCAAGCCTGCAATACAGTAGGGAGATGTTAACTACTAATAAGGCAACATGGTCATTGTCTTATAGTGTTGTGACTGAAGTATGTGTTTCCTGAATGAATTAAAAGATGGATCAGGGGGCCGGCCTGATGGTGCAGTGGTTAAGTTTGCACGTTCTACTTCACTTCGGCGGCCCGGGGTTCGCCGGTTCAGATCCTGGGTGTGGACCTACGCACCGCTTGGCAAGCCATGCTGTGGCAGGTGTCCCACATATAAAGTAGAGGAAGATGGGCATGGATGTTAGCTCAGGGCCAGTCTTCCTCAGCAAAAAGAGGAGGATTGACAGCAGACATTAGCTCAGGGCTAATCTTCCTCAAAAAAGAAAAAAATAAAGAAAATAAAAATAAAATAAATAGATAAAAGGTGGACCAGTTAATGAATGAACAGAAGCAAGATTCTGTCACCAGTAGTGACTTTTCTTCAGGAGTTTTCCGGTGCTCTGTGAGATTTCTCCCATCTCCCTGTAGGAATCTCAAGTCTCTGGGCCCTACCCTTTCAGTTGATTGCTTCATAAAATGACAAAGCATCATGGAAGAACCGACAGGCTCTTTCCATGTGCTGTCCTAGCAAGCTCGTACGATTAAGGAATGGATGACTCTGGAAGGAGTCAGCGTTGGAGGCCTCCAGATGTGCAAAGTTTCTCCCTAGTTAATGCAGGGTTCTTTGGGACTAGAACTCAAGCTAGAGATGTGAACAGACCACTATTTTTTGGCAGAATTGGGTCCACCAGGGGATAGAAGTTGGTATCTCTAGGGTGTGATCTTGAGGATCCTGAAAAGGCTCTCTGTCACCCCCACCATTTCCTGATCACTGATACAGGAACTGAGGACAGTGTCTTCCACTCCAATGAGGGATTAAGTTTAACAGGTCAGTGTCCCAGAGAGTAGCAGCCCTCGGAATTCCATTAGCCCTAAGGTAAAAAGGAATGCCAAGGGAGACAACACTTTCTGCTGGGGAACTCCTTGGGGCATGTCCTTTCTCCAGACCACCATAATCCAGGTGAGCAAAGGTGAGGTCTGAGCCAGGTTGGGCCAGAAGAAAGACATCCCCTCCCTGGTAGATTCTGACTGAAGGCTCTGTCTGACTGGCTGTCTCACTCTCTCCACCCCGCAGTGGGGCTTGCAATTCTTCCAAAAGTCTTGGGGAGAGGGGGAACTCCTAATGTCTTCTTTGCAGGACTCCTGGAAATCCTTAAAGTGATCTAAGTAAATGAGTAACTCTTTGGATATTGCAAGATGAAAGTAAATGAGTTGCCCTGAGACTATAATGAATGCAGATGAATTCTGCACCTTTGCACAGGTTTGAGAGAGACTAGAGGAGCTTCTGGTGGCGAGACGTTGTCTGAACATGAGAGAGAATCAAAATCAATGGGAATCAGGAAGGAGAGGGGAGGAAAATGCAAAGTGTTAGTCCTTGGAGAAGCTATTAACCAAGACTTGGCTTTTAATACTTTCTTCCTAAGGTTATAAAAAACTTCCTGGATGGTTTCTGCCCAGTGCCTCCCTAAAGCTTTCTCTTGGAGGGTCCCACATCCCGTGTGGATCTGGACCGGGGTAAGGGGTGCATCCATTTGCCCTGCAGACCCTGCAGAGGGAATGGCCACTCCACATCCAGTGCGCCTCAGTCATTAGCTGCCTGGAGGTGCCAGAAGGGAACAGACTACCCCGAGTGGCTGAGCCCAGATTTGACAGCCACTATTTCTGCCTCCCCTTCCATTGTCCTCCTCTTAGACTCTCTTTCCTTCTGGGAGTCTCTCGATGCCCTCTGGGCCCCAACCCAAGCCTTCCTTTGCCTGAGACAGATCACTAGATTGGCAGGACCAGCTTCCTCACCTGTCTGCCTCTCTTCTGCTTCCAGCTCAAGGCTGAGAGGGTAGAGGAAGTGAGTCGCTCACATGCTTCCTGCTCCTCACACTTGCCACCACTCCTTGGCTGTCTGCTCTGTTCTCGGCTCCCTTCCCATCTCCCTCATACCTTCTTTAGGAAGCCTCTTCAGCCTGTTCCCCTTTGCCCACTGCTCCCGGTATTGCCTGTGCTTCACCCTAGTGACCCTCTACAATGAAATGCCCCATGTAGTTGGTACTGGCTTGTCTCTGAAATGTACCCGTATCTTTCTTACTTCATCCAGTTCTCATTGAGCACCTAATACATTCCATCTACCGTCCCAGGGGACAATACAGTTTTCTAACTGCTATAATGGTGGTGGTTGTTAATGCCATCAAGTCAATTCCGACTCCTCGTGACCCTGTGTACAGCAGAACCCTGCCCGGTCTTTTTGTACCATCCTCTCATCTTCCAGTGCTATGTTAGACAATACTCTGCTGCTATTCATCAGGTTTTCACGGCCAGTTTTTTCAGAAGTAGGTAGTCAGGATCCTCTTCCTGGTCTGTCTTAGTCTAGAAGCTCCGCTGAAACCTGTTCACCATGGGTGACCCTGCTGGTATTTGAAATACTGGTGGCATAGCTTTCAGCATCACAGCAACCACAGTATGACAACTGACAGGTGGGTGGTGTGGTTCCCTGACCTGGAAATGAACCCAGGGCATGGCAGTGAGAGCACTGACTCTTAACCACTCGACCACCAGGGCCGGCCGCTGTGATGGTCCTGACTGCTATAAAGGAATCTTCAAGAAGACTGACTGGAAGAGCAATAATAAGGAGCAGTCAGTAACCCTGGGGTCCTGGGGAGCACACACCCAGAGATGAAACTGGCCTGTTCTCAGGGGCTGACACGGGCCTCCTTCCCACCCAGATTACTCCGAAGACCCCCTCTCTCCCAGGGCAGCTGTCCATCCCCGACGTCACTGCAGCAGGAACACGGAGCCTTGGCCCCCAGGCTGGTTCCTCCTGAAGGCACTTTCCTATGGAAGCCTCACCATGAAGGGTAGTTTGGGGGTACCATGAGGGTTATACTTCAAGTACATTATGATTAAAACATACTTTTTTAGACTGTCCTCTGGGAACATAACCACACCTCCATAATTTTGCATTTCTGGGGAAAAGCTTCCAAACAGCAAACGAACAAATGAGTTCATTTTGGATTTTATATACACCAGACATTTTCTACTTCTTCAAAACTCCCGTGTTCTCAAGCCTTCATTTCTGTAAGCTAACTCATCTTTTGAAGTCATTTATGGCAAGGTATTATTGGGTTAATATGTTACTTTCACAAGTAATATGCATTCTAGCAGAGTCTTCTAATAGACTAATGTCTTAACTCTCAAAAAAAAAGAAAGAAAGAAAGAAAAAATTTCTTCCTTACAGCAATTCTCTCCATAGCTGTAATGGAGGGGATCTCAGATATTAAGGCAAGCCAGTAATAGAAACATTTGGAAAGAGGGTATTTGGGGCACTCTGAAATCATATACTTTGAGTCCGGTACCCAGGATATGTAAACACATCATTAATGTTGTTTTCCAGTAAGCTTAATGTTATACTCCTACAAGGTACTTGGCATTACATCTGTATGACAAGTAGGGGAGGGAGGGGGTGTTGGTCTACCTAATTAGATGCCTCTAATTCTGAAGTGTAGTTGAAGGTTGTGGAGCTTGTGAACGGAGGCTGCATACCTTTTCCTTTCTGTGGTTGCGTCAGGGCTTAGGAACTAAAGCTAGAGACAATAAATATCTTAAGTTTGAAATTTGATGGGAAGAAAAAAAAAAAACGAGTATGCCTTTAAAAAAAAGAGAGCAGGTAGAATAATGTCCCCAGGCCAGGAAAGTACCAGTCATTTTCAGATAAATTATACCCTCCTCCTCCTCCATGGGAAAAAATCATACTCAGACTTAACTGTCCCTTTGGCACTTTTGTCAAATGAGTTTTAGTAGCAGGAGCTGCTAAAAATATAAGCCAATTTCTTTCTTCATTTAAATCAAGTGCTTAAAAAAAGTGTAGCGCCTAGAACTGGTGCAGGGCTCAGCTCAGCGGCAGCTGGTCTGCCTGAGTCCCTGAATAGTCCTCGGTGACAGCCCAGCGCCCTCTCGGAGCTAAGGGAAGTCAGCAGCGAGGCTGGAAATTGCCCCTTGAGAGCGGGGGCTGTTTTTAGCACCTGGGACTCAAGTTGAAAAGGTGCCCTTGGGTACATATGACCAGGCCAGATGCAAAAGGTACTTTCTAGAATACTTTCTTGTTTGGGCATCAATCAATCCTTTCCTTTCTTCCTTCCTTCTTCCCTTCCTTCCTTCCTTCCTTCTAAAAGAACAAAAACATTCCAAAGTACCTAGCATGTGCCAATACTTGTACAGAGACGAGACTTAGGACTAGAAATGAGACATGGTCCCCAGTCTCAGGTGGAATGAGATTGGCCCCAGCCCATCCAGTGTTCTTTTCCCATGAGGCCTTTCTCTTAGTCATGTTTGGAAAGCAATCTGACAATTGGCCCTGGCTTTAAGGTGAGAACTAGTAAGGGCTTAAGTTGTTTTCAGAGTTCCCTGCCTTTTAACAGAAGACTCTTAAGAATTTAAAAGCCTTTGAAGTCCAAAAGAATATATTTATAATGGTAAAATGTCGGGGACTGTGGTAAGGAGAGGGGGAGATATTTTTTCAACAGGGAGACTTCTCATGTTATCCTATGTGGTACCTGATTGTTCTGCCCAGGTATCATGTAAGATATATGTAAATTATGCATATCAAAGATCACCTTAGATCCAAATTTTAGAAGTGGACAGGTCTTAGAAATTAGCGAATTCAATTCCCATATTTTTACAGATGAGGAAATTCTGGAAGAGTCAAGCTCGTTGTGTGCATTCTGCTCTTCTTTCTCCTTTGCTATGCTTTGCACTAGGGGGAAAGCAGCAGCACACCACTTCGAGGATGGAGATGTAAGATGGGGAAGTGGACCTACTCGGAGCTCACTGTGGATTATGCTAGGCTTTCACTATAGTGCCTCCAGTTCTTGGCCACGGGACTTGTAAATGAGGCCACCTTGAATCAAACCCCCTGTGGAACTTCAGTGATTCAAACAAACCTCCTAAATGAGTCTTGGAGATAGTTTGCCATAGTTCAAATTCTGGTCTCTAATGAATGGTGAACATAGTTATTAATGTCACAGTGACTTCTGCAGAAGAGCTACATTTTCACCACTCTGTCAGACCTGGCTTTCCTTTCAATCATTGCATTACTGCCTTCTGTGTGTGTACCTGGTGCAGATATAGAAGTACCTAAGCATGTGCTAGAAGCAGTGATGGATTGTGATAAGCCATCCCCACTAGGCTTTCTTCCAGTTCTACTTGGTAACAGTGGCACGGAAATTTAGAAGGCTGCTCAGATATCCCTGTTACCATGGCACAGGACGGGAGTCAGCTGATTCCAGTTAGGATTAACTCTGTAACCCTTTGTTCTTTACAACATGCTCTTTTCACCTGAGCTAATCCTCAGATCAGCACTAGACAACTCCAGGAGTTCCTGGCTGCACAGTCCTACTTTAACCTGTTTGGACCCTCTTTATTTATGATGTTTTATATTCCACCACTGAAGTCACCTCTATGACCTTTTCCATAAGTATCAGATTATTTTGTCCTTGGCCAGCTGCTGTCCTGTCCCTTAGCAGAGTTGCAGTTCATTTTGGGTGGTCTTTTGGATAAGCAAATAGATCTGAACGCCACACTGCATGTGTTTGAGTTTGGTTTCTAAATACTGATTGCTAACACTTCTGTAGCATTTCTTACATGTCAGGCACCATTCTGAAACTTTACATAAATGATCTCACTTAATCTTCACAGCAACAATCATACAAGTGAGGTATTATTATTGTCATTATCCCCATTTTACAGATGGGGAAACTGAGGCAATAGGCAATTATAGAATTTGTTCAAGGTCACACAGCTATTAAATGGCAGAAGCTGAGATTTGAATCCAGCCGGTCTGGTTTAATCACTACAGTATACGGCCACGAGCACGCTAAGTGTTGAAACTTGGCTTTTATTATTGAATGTAACACCCTAGTTGCTGGCACTTTGGGATTCCGTTTACAAGGGAAGATGTCTATGAAAAGAGCCAGTTGGCCTCTATCAACAAAACTGTATTTAAAGCTCCCAGAGACAATTGTTTCTCCTCGTTTGAACCCCCAAATCATATCCAAGAATCAAATGTGTCTTAACTTCATAGATTAGGCCTGGTCTCCACGCAAAGCTAGGGAGAAATGTGGACGATGTTCGTTTCCAAAAGCCTAGCTGGGTCAAGAATGTTTCCGAGTCTCAGACCTCTTCCTCCTCCACAAAGGCCCCCCTGATTTTGCCAGCACATCGCGTGCTCTCCCTCTGTGGATCTCTTCCTTGGATCTCCCTGAACCTAAATTAGGATAGCTGATCTGTGCACCAGAAATATATGTAAGCCTTCAACAGACCTGCATATTGGAAATGACACTTACTCCTTGCTAACGTGTTATCCTTCATATAATTCCACATCAATGAGCTCTATTTTCCCAATAAACTTAAACGCCATGAAGCATGTCTTAAATTTCTTTATTTCTCACAAAGGGCTTATTAATATACTGGCCATCCCCAAGATGCATTTAATAGATATTTAGGGGCCTGACCTAAAGAAGCAGTAGTGTTTTAGGCAAAGCCACTCTTTTGGCCAAAGTTATTACATTGATTTTTTTTCTTGTCAGTATGTGTTCTTTAATTTTTTTTTTTCCTTTTCCTGGTAGTTGTCTAAAAATTCCTGGTTACCTACTACATTGAGTTGAACTTACTTTCTTATTTCTGGGAGAGATAAAGACTATGTTACATATGCTTGTGTTCTATCTCTATAAGACCACAGCATTACATCTTTTTTTCTTTTTTAAATATGGGCACCTGAGTTAACATCTGTCGCCAATCTTCTTTTCTTTTTCTTCTCCCTCTCCCCAAAGCTCCCCCAGTGTGTAGTTGTATATTCTAGTTGTAGGTCCTTCTGGTTGTGCTGTGTGGGATGCCACCTCACCATGGCTTGATGAGCAGTGCTAGGCCCGAGCCCAGGATCCGAACAGGTGAAACTGGGGGCCACTGAAGCGGAGTGTGTGAACTTAACCAATCTGCCATGGGGCCAGCCCACATTAAATCTGGAATAATGAAAAATTCAATAATATGTCTTGCCTGTACATTCCTAACATTGATTCATTCACTCCTTGAGTCTGTATTTATTGAGTCTCTCCTGCATGCCAGGCACTCTGAATAACATGACAAACATGGTTAGAACCTCCGTTCATGAAGCCTACTGTCTGGAGGGGAGGTGGGTAGGCAAAGGACATTAAATGAATATACGTGTAATTTCACATCTTGCTGAGTATTATGAAAACTGAAAATAGAGTGCTATGAGAGAAACTGATAGAAGGTACCTAAGGTAGAATTTGGATTTCTAACAAGTTCCTGGGGACTGCTACTGGTTTAGTGACCATGCTCTGAGAACCACTGCCCTAGGATATTATGAGTGGAGGACATTTCACTTGCCTTATGGATTAGTTTAGCACAGATTAGAATCACCTGGAGGCCTTTTAAAAAACTACTGATGCCTGTCCCCATCCCAAGAGATTCTGTTATAATTGGTCTGGGCTGGGGCCCAGGCATCACCATTTTCAAAGCCACCTAATGGGCATGGGAGATAAAGAACCACTGATGCTCGATGGCATGGGGGGTGGGGGGAGCTGTTGATTGCTCAGCGCTGGCAAGTGTATATATCCTTGGGTGATTTGCAAGACAAACGCTGACTCACTGGCTCACCAGGCAGCCTGGTGGTGGAGAGTCCTGCTTTCGTCCAGTGTGGATCTCACAAATCCCCACTGGCAATGTGATTCTGTAATTCTACCCACCTGTCATATGAAAGAGCTGGATCTTAATGGACTTGCTTGCCGTGAATTTGAGCTCCAGCATGGAGTGTTTCTAACAAACTTGAGTCATGGACAGTTGGACTGTCTGTTCCTGAGCTGAGAAACCTGGGAGCAGAATGTGGTGGGGGATGGGCTGACGAGTGGGTCTATGTCAGTGCAGCTGAGTCAGGAGACCCAGGTTTCCTTCCAGCTCTGCTCTGATGAGGTAGAGATCTTGGCAAGTCATCTGTCTCCTTAGGCTCCAGCTTCTTCCTCTGCAAAAACGAGGGCATCGAACTAGGAGCTCACCATGCTTCTTTTAAAGGATCAAATTCTAGCAATTCTAGTTGTCCAAGTAAATATGAAACTGAACCCCAGTCTCCTCCTCGTTAAAATAAGAGTTAGACTCATGACTTCTAAGGCTCTTGTCAGCCCTGAGTACTATGATTCTACCAGTAATGACAGTAGCTAACATTTAAAGAGCGTTTCTCTATAGCAGGCACTGTTCTAAGAAATTGACATTATCTCATTTAATCCTCGCAACAAAACAATGAGATAAATTCTAGTATTATCATCCCATTTTATAGATGAAGAAACAGAGGAACAGTGAGACTCAGTAACTTGCCCAGGCTCACACAGATAGTAGGCGACAGAGTCGTATTCTGAGCCAGCCATCTTGTCACAGCCAGGACCCCTAACTGCCACACTGCTTTACCTCAGACACCTCGTTTCACTGCTCTGACCCTCAGTTTCTCCAGCAACAAAATCAGAGTTTGAACTAAATGGTCTCTAAGTTCCTTTTAGCTCCGAAATGCAGTGCTTCTATGGAGACTTCCACTGGCTCATTTGTTCATATTTATTTATTCAGCAAACTTTGAATGAGCTCTTTCTCTGGGACTCGAGAGTCAGCCTGCTTGGATTCCAATCCTAAAATGACCACTTACTAGCTGCGTGACTTTGGTCAAGTTACCTAAAGTCTTTGGCCTCATTGGCCTCATTTATTCAAGTGGGATTAATAAAAGTGTCCATCTTGTAGGGCTGTTGCGAGGAGAAAGTGGCATATTGCCTGAAAGCATCTAGCATGGTGCCTGCCGAATAGTAAGCACTCAATAAATGTTTCTATCAAGTATCAGGAGGCCCCACACTAGTAGTCAGGGGATGCAGAGGTGAGGAAGACACAGTCCTCGGCATCACAGACCTTACAGCCTAGGCATGGAGGAGAGATGGAGGCAAATAATTGGAATATGATGCGAAACGATAGGAGAAGTGTGTCCCAAGCCTTTGGAGAATGCAGAGGAGGGAGCGATTATTGCAGGGGCTGGGGTGAGCATGGAGTTACCAGTCATGTGGATACACTTTGGTGGTGAGAGGAAGAAGGGAAGGCTACTCTTTTAACCTGCGCCCTGCCTTCTGGAGGGCCACAGGCTTTAGGGACCACCAGCACTAGGTGTGAGCAGCACATGGAGTGGACCCAGGGTGAAGCACAGAGCCTAGGAGCCCCTGATCCAAACAGCCAAAGAGGCAGAGAGTGTCATGCTGATCAGAGAGGCAAGGCAAGAGTCAGCCTGAAAGGGATGGGCAGGCGGCAGGGAGACAGAAAGAAGGTATAGCAAGAGGAAATTGGCTGGAAGTGGAACAGACACCACCACCAAGGATCAGAGAGCCTGAAGGTATCAGAGGCATCTTCAGTGGAAGATAAATCCCTTATACAGCCAGCTGGCCCTGCTTTGGGGCCCTTCTTTAGGGCTGGTGGGAGAAGCCAATCTTGGCCAAGGCCCTAAGCCCTGCAGGGGACACCTGGCAGAGGTGAGGTGTACTCTGGCAGTGGGGTAGCTGTAGTTCTGCTGGTGCTCCTTTCTAGAGAGTCCAGAATCGTAGAATAGTCAAGCGGGGGCGGGGGGCGGGGTCTGGAGGGGGCAGGGGTGGGAGTGGGGATTAGAGATCAACCATCTCCTTTAGCAATTACCAGACCACACTCAGCATCTTTCCGAGCTAGACCTGGGAACCGGCATTTTAACAAGCTCTCCTAGTCGTTCTCATGTCTGTAGTCTGCGACTGTACTTTGAGAGACGCGTGGTAGAGGGAAGCTCAGTTAATGAAAAACCGAGACTAGGCCGACTGATAAATAGGTTGGGACCTCCAGATTTGCAGTTTTCACAGCTTAGGGGAAACCTGTGTTGTTTTCCTCAAAGTTTCCTGTAAGACCCGTACACCTGCCCCTCCACCCCACCCTCTATTCTCATTCTTAATGTGAAAGCTACAGGCCAAGAGAGTAACATTTAGCTTAAAAATCATTTTTAAAAATTTTACGGGAAAGAGAATGTACCTTTTTGACCTGAAATCTTAAATCCCCTTCACGCAGTGCGGGCCTGGTTCTCACCAGCCCTTTCCCATGTGTGAAATGTGTAGTCAGAGGTTCCCTCTCTCTGAGACCTCCAGGCCCGCTGAGAGCTGGGGGCCTCTGGACCTTCCCTCCTTTTCTCAAGCCCTTGAAAGCCAGCTGCTGATATTGTCTAGTCTCCTAAAGGAACTGGCATATAGCTTTGATTGGCAGTGTTTACCTATCTCTGGGAGAGAAAAAAAAAAAAGGCTACTTTCAAAACACATGCTAGAACCTGTGCTGAGCAAAGAGAAACCCTATAAATTCCCTGAGCCACCCTCAGGTTGCTGGGTGGTGGAGGGGAGCGTCTTCACTTGCAGTGTCACTTATCAGCTTATCCCAAACTATTAGTTTCCCAATCACAAGATAGCAGGGACTGACTGCTTCAGACCTCTGTGGCCCAGGGCAGGACCTGGTAGTGTGAAATGCAGACAGGCACAGTTTTAGTTTAGATCATCGAGGAGGGGAGGGGTTGTGTAAGAGAGATGTCCTTCCAGGTTCCCCTGAGGCATTCACAGGGGTGGAGTCACCTGTCCTAGAATCAGGCCAGGCTCCTCCAGGAACCCTTCTTCCCATGAGGATTTGCCCAAGGAGCGTTTCTCCCACCTCATTTAGGGTGCAAACTCCTCACTCTGAGACTGGGCAGAGAGGCAGGCCAGGAGCTCCACCCAGGAAAAGGCAACCCTTTCTTGTGTGTGTCTGGGTTTGACCTCAGTCTTGGGATGATAGTCCCAAAGCTCTTGAAAGTCCCTTACTGGAATTCAGCTGCCTAGCCAGCCAGAGGTCGGAGGGAAGAAGGAGGGAGCTAGCACTGTATTCCTTTCACTCCACAGACAAGCCCCAACCTCCAAAGGACCCTGGCAGCGGCCGAGACGCTGTGGAAATTTCTCTAGGGAAATCTCACAAGCCTGTAAGAAACTTGACCTCATTTGCATTTTCTGATTGAATCACAGATAGGTTTTGGTTGTCTCTCTTCCCTTTACAAAGGCAGGCCCAGGAATGAAGAAAGGCTATGTTACCTAGTATTTTCAGGAGAAATGTGTTCTTATTGATTGTCAACTTGGTTCTCTTACACATGATATTTCTAGGCCTTGACTAATTCCACAGTGGATGTGTGTCTGTATCGTGTTATTTAAAAGTCTTTCTTCCCTTCTTGTACGTCATTGTTTAATGAAAAGTTCAACAGCATCAGAGCACACTCCTGAAGGATTTATTAGTTAACTGAATCTTCGTCCTCATTATAGTAGTGATGGAATTTCTTTCAAGGACCACACTTCCAGTAATAGCATAAATCAAAGACAAGACAGTTGCTTCCTCTGCACAAGACTCTCGTTTTTAATCTCATTCCCCAAAGGGGGGGAAATTTAGATGTAGAAAACCAGAGAGTGAGACAGAGTTATTTAGATGTCAGGAAGCATCTGGACCGCTGGAATCGATTCATTGGTGTCACAGAGTCTTCAGGAAAGGCGAACAATGATGGAGAGTTTGTTCTTCAGCTTGTCTGTTGGGCTTCTTTGTGCTGGTTTTGCTGAAGTCCATAAGCACAGTTCTGTCTGCCAGGCCCAAATCGTGGCAGAAAATATTGCTGTGATGAGGATTTAACAACTTGCTTGCTAGGCCTGTGTACACAGAAGGACTCTGAGACATGTACCTAATAATAGGAAAGACAAACCAAGAGCCAAGGAAAATCAGTTCAATTCATTTTCGTTCTGCTCAAAGAAAATCAGAATCATTTCTTTTTTTAATGCAAAAGTAAGAAACCGTTCTTCAAAGTGCAGCATTGAACACCTAACTGAGAGCTAAGTTCCTTTTTCTTCTTGGTTATTAGTTACTCCCTTTCTCTTCTCCATCCCAAAGAGAAGGAACAAGGATCCCAGGGTCCCGAGGAAGGATGCTCCATCAGTGGAGCAGACATCCTACTCTTCTAAATAGGCAGGTGGGATTCAGGTACATTTGAGTTCGGTGTTAGGCTCCGCCACTTATTAACTGTGTGACATTGGTCAAGGGACTCCACCTCTCTGAGCTTCCCTGTCTTCCCCTGTTAATATGGCTCTGATTATGTCTCAGAGGGTGAGTGTGAGGAATTAAGGAGAGAGTATTTGTAAAGAATCCTAACAGTCCCCCCTGTGCTCCCCACTTCTTTTATATGGAAAATTTCTGAAAAAGAACATTTAGGGATGGTTTTATTTTTAGCATCTTAACATATTAGAATTCTTGTATCTGCTCCCTACTTTCATTTGAGATTCTCCTCTCTCAAATAGCCCTCTTCTCTTCTCACTTTGCGTTGTTCCTGCTCCCTTCTGCCTGCAATATGTCTCTCTTTTCAGAAATCTACTTTCTCTTCTTTTGTCCTTTCTTTATCCATTTTACTTGCTTGTGATAGGGGAGGGGTAGAGAAGGATTCGGGTTAGAGTCAGGACAGAGAATAGAAGAGGATGGAATATGAGAGAGAAACCATATTCCTTCATTCATTTAACAAATATTGATTAAGCCCCCAATGTGTGCAGACTCAGTGCACAGGACTGGCACACTTCATACTTCCACAGGGGTCCGTGGGCAAACCTGGAAGGAACAGGAGAGGACGATGCTTTCTGCCAGTGCTTTGGTCCAGGAAACAAAGGATGCTGTGGGCACGCAGGAGGGGCCTCAAGCAGGGAAAGAGGTAACACCTACCTGAGAGCTGGAGGTAAAGACAAGGAGAAAGGGTGTGCCAAGGCTGTGGAACAGCATGTATAAAGGCCCCAGGAGAGAGAGAACCTGGTGTGTTTGAAGAAATAAAAGATCAGGATGGAGAGCCAGAGAGTGCGAGGGAGAGTAGCTGAAGATGAGGTGGGGGGCAGTCGGGGTGTAAGGCAAAGGCTTTGCCTGCCTTGGGGAGCAGTTTAGCCTTGACTCTAAAAGTCAGAGGAAACCGGTGGAAATAAACGGGGGCCTACAGCAATCAGATTGATGATATGGGCACCTTGCTGTGGCTGCAGGGTGGGAAGCTGGGCCTGCTGATCTTTTCATAGTCATCTGTTGGGCCCTTAGAGTTACCAAGTCCTCCGCCTTGAAAACAAGCTGCCTTGCTGAAGTTAAGTGCTTTCAGGGGTCCATGGAACTAAGATCAAAAGAGGTCCCCCTTGGCCAGGCACTGTTTTAAGGACTCTGCTGAGGGTTTAAACCGACTGGTTTTGAAATGTAAGACAAACCATAATCACCGGGCAATGCTCCTTGTTTTGCCAGGGAGAGACATTTATAGGTATTAAACTAGATCCAGAAGGCCTGTAATGCAGTTCCTTAAATGCAATAATAACACAGAATTATTAGGGGAAACTATTATTATTATTCCAAGTAATAACATAATTTTGTGCCCATGGAGGGCATCCAGAGTGCTAAGAGAAATGAGCATTGGTTAATTAAGCCTCGCCACTCTTCCATGAGTTAGGCAAAGCATCATTAAACTCGTTTATAGAGGAGTAAGCTGAAATGCTGTTGGGTTAGTTGACTTCCTTAATGTCAAACTGTGGGAAGAGAAACTGAGGATTTTTATATTTGATCAACCCCTTTTGCTTCGTGCATCCTGCATATGAACATAGATTCGGATTTTCTTAGTGCCTAAGCAAAGAATATACCTTAAGGATTGGGAGAGACCTTGGAGGAAAGGAGGAGAAGCACCCAGAAGGAATCCTGGTAACTGTGCCCCCTACTCCTGCACATTCTCCTCGACCTGTACAAAAATAGAGAAGCTGATTCATCGCCATCCCCCAGCAGCCCTTCAGAGGAGAATCACAGCCCTGGTCAGACATGACGAACAAAGCCAAATAGCATGGGGATGGACGAAGAGAGAGGTCACTGTCATCAGGGGCTTCGTGTTCTGGTGGCAGGAGTATAAGCTCCAGAAATTCTTAAGCATCTGCTGGTGCAGCCCCTTTCTTCTCTTCCACGCATTTTCTTCAGCTCTGATCTCCTGCTTCCAAAATTCCATTAGAAAGATGGGATTATTGGGCTGAGAACTAAGAGAAAGTCCTCTGTGCAAAAGGAACAGCCTGGGCAAAGGCATGGAGACATGATGCCATACAGGGTTTGGAGGCCATTTAAAAACTTCCATCTTCACTGCATGGAATTGTCCTTTCGGACTGGAAGAGCTAAATTAGTCCCTAATTATATATTCTCTCCTAATTTTCATAGATTGTTTTATAAAATGTAGTAGGCCTCTTTGTCAGATAGATTACAAATTGCTTAAGTTCAAAGACCTTGTTTTTCCCCATAGCACAGAACTGAGCGGTATTGAGTATCTAATATCTACCTAAAACACATAGAGGAGAAGTCAAAGTCAGACACAAGTTAGAAGACCTAAATGCAAAGGTCACTCCTGGCACCAGCTCCCTGAGTGATCTTGAATTTGATGCTTCTGCTCTCTGATGTAAAATTCTCTCAGATGTAAATTTGTGATCATCCTGCTACTTACCTCCCAGGATTATTTCAGAAATAAAATAAGGCAACAAAGGTAAAATACTTTATAAACTATAATGTATAAAATATTATTATTAGGTCTTACCTAACGATTAAAATATATGTATAATTTTCTAGAATAGTTTCTCTCTATTTCCTCAACTGTCACCAATTAGAATCTCAAAGTTCAGCCACAAGGCAGAACTGATGGGAAGATGGGCAAAGGATACAAATTGAGTAAGGCTCATTTTGAAGACCAGCTTTCAGTCAACCAATTCTAGACCCCACTCACCACTAGGGATGGAGCTCCTACCACATTACTTGCCTAGATTCTCACTGCCCTGAAGACTGGGAGGGCTAAGCACACAGGTTTTGGGTCTTATCCACGTATAGGTTCCATGGGACTTGAGCAAAAAGAGACTGGTGGCCCACCATGCGCAACCTTGGATGCTCAGTGAAGAGATAGAAAAGTGGTCCCTGGAGAGAGCTGTTGACTGTCCAGATAGATCTCCACAAATGGAGTGACCCAGATGGGGCTCTGTACTCACCACCCTGTCTACTCATCCTGAGCATGCAGGATATGACATTTCCCAGTCTCCTCACAGTTAGGTTGGGGCCATGAGACTGCGTTCTGGCCAATGGAATGTAAATGGACATGATAGAAGTTCTAGTGCAAGGCATTTGAGAACTGAGATGACTCTTCTGTCACCCTTCCCTCCTGTGGGGACCTTGGAGGCCACGTGTTCCAGATGGCAAAGAAACAAGATAGAGAAGGACTGTTGATCTGCATCAGACTTGGTGGAATCAAGAAATAAAGGCTTCTCTGTTAAGCTGCTGAGATGCGGGAATTTCTTTGTTACCACGGTTTCCAGCCTCTTCTGATCACTACATTGCCCTGGATGATGTTTCTGGATGATGTTCATCCATTCAATGTACACATTCCATCAATCACATCCCACTAGGTCTCTCTGACCTGAGACCTCCTTCAACCTAACTTTGTGCATTTCTGCTTGACCCTACCTACACTCTAGGTGCTGAATTTACAGTTTAACCATCAGATGACACTATTATTTTTCTTGTATCATTGAGCGGTGAGGCAGTATCTCATTGTCAAGCCATACTTACACTTAATGCATATTTATTGACTTTATTCCTAAGTCCTTAAAAATATGGGACAATAGTGAATAGCATTAGCTAACAGCTGTTGAGCTCTTTCTATGTGTCAGTTCCTGGGAAAAGTGCTTTAGCCGTATATTATTTCATTTAATTTTCACAATAAACTTATAGGGTAGTTACTATTGTTGCTTCCATTTTACAGATAGGGAAACTAAGGCAAAGAGAGTTAATCAGTTTTCCCAATGTCTAACAGAGGGCAGCAGAGATTCAAATGTAGGCAGTGTGATGCCAGAGGCCATGCGTGTAAACTCACAATGCTTTTCCACAATGTGCACAATTCTTGAAAATTAAAGAATACTACCACTTTATTCAACTTTGGGGTTTTTAAACAGGTAAGGAATAACCATTTCAGAGTTAAAATAATGAACATGCAAATGATTCAACTTTCATAAATACCCTGAGATGAAAAATTATTAGTTGCCCAGGAGATGCTAAATGAAATTGACATAGTTTGGTCCTTGGCTGGCTTTGCATATTGCTCACCATGGATTAATGGTCAAATAGACATTTGAAAGGCTTAGATTATAAATCCACTGGGCAGGACCAGGCCTACAGATATATACTAGGCAGAAATGAGAATTGAGATATGAGCAATAATAAATGACATAAAGAAACTGTCAGTTTTCCAGTGGATTAAGATTTCTTTCCAGACAATGTTATTATGTTATTGGTCCAAAGTATATTTGACAATTTTACTATGTTAAAGACAGAATGAAGGAGCTTAGACAAAATGGTTAGAGATAGCAGATTAAACTCACACATTTAATTCTGTTCTCTCCTCAAAATCCACTAAAATGATTTGTAAAGAGTCTTTTTAAAGTATAACGTACAAGACCACATATGAGAATATATCGGCCACAATATTTTGGAAGTGGGAAAGCCACCGGAATAGAGGTGACTGACTTACCGGGCATGAGAAAGCTGAATCTCAAGTCAGCAATGGGGAAAACCTAGAACGTCACAGAACCTACTGCTACAAAGGTTCAAGAACTGATGGCACCAGTTACCTCTCAAAGTGGGGTAGAACATGGGCTAACAAGAGAATATTGATTAAAAGTCTAAGTAGCTACTTGATCCCAGATCCCTCTGAGAAACTTCCCCATGCCTTCTCTGAGTAGAATTATTCTTTGAATTGAGTATCCCTCGACTTGGGGCACCATGTGCAAACAGTGGGGTTAAGGGTACATTCATATATTTAACTGAAAATTCCCTTTCTTCTTCTAACTTGGCTCCCACACAATGGCAACCAGATATATACCTCTTAGCAGGAACTGGAATCTTTGCTGCAGTATCTGACTAGTCTAAGAGGAACAAAACACTAAAAAAACTGGTACTGGAGTTCCCCAAGGACATGGCCCTATCAGTTATTCTAAAAATAGAATAACTGAATTCTATTGATAGAATAATAGAATAACTGAATAACAGAAATTCTGAATTCTATGAATGAACCCCTTTCATATACTCAGAAATCATAATCAGCTTTTTAATCCCCGCTCTTCAATATAAGCGGGCAACAAAGAATTACAAGACATTTGAGGAAAGCATCTAATATGAATGACAGAGTTTTTTTTTATGTAGTAGAAAATTAGAGGAAACAGAAACTCTGAACAGAGAAAAAAAATTGGGGGAGAGGGAAATACTTCTGTCTTTAACAAATGCAGAAAGATAGATGGACATTTAACATCCAAGAAAGAAGAATAGAATTTTCTGAAAAAAGGAACACTCAAGAACATGAATGAGCGGTAACAAATTAAAAATATAAGAGTATAAATGAAAAACAAGACCAAGAAGGAGAATGGGGGGAATGGAAGAGAGAAAATAATTCAAGAGATGATTCAGGAAATTTGAAAGTGAAAGACAGGAGTTTCCTGTTGAGTCTATCAAATGCCTAGTATAATGGATGAAATTAGATCCGTACTAAGGCAGGATCATTATGGAATTTCAGAACACCAAAGACAAGGAGAAGACCCTCAATTTCCAAAGAGAAATAGCAGGTTTTATATAAAGGATCAAGAATTAGACTGGTATTAGGCTTCTGAACAGCAACGTTGGAAACTAGAAGATGATGGAACAAAGTTTTCAAAATTCTAAGGGAAGATGGTTTCCAGTGTAGAATGCTGTGTCTCACCAAACTATCAATTATGTATGAGGTTAGGATAAAAACATTTGTAAGTATATAGGGTGTCCAAAATTTTGCCTCACACTTCCCTTCTCAGGAGACTGCTAGAGGAAGCTCAGTCAAAATGAGGACAAAAACCAAGAAAGACACAGCCTCTAAGACACATAGAAGCCAACAAAATAGGGGATGAAGAGAATCCCCAAGATCATGGGAAAGAGGAATCACAAGATAACTGTTGTGCAACAGCCCAGAGAAAAACCAGTGCAGACTGGAGCTTGTCAGAAGGCTCCTGGGAAAATTGCTTTGAAAAAGGTAAAATTGACAGAATACCTGATGTGTATTGAAACTCACCCTAGGGGAGAGTGTAGGGTTAAATAAGTAATCAGTAGATAGAGAATTAAGTAAGCAAGACAGTTCATTATTAACTCCAGGAGAAAATAATATTATACAGAAAAGGAAGATTACTCATTGGATACATGACCTAGCAGTGAATAGCATTTTCATTGTCATTAAACCAGAAGCACAGACTATCAATGCAACCAAATTGTGATAGAAACACCTTGGCAGGATGGGGGACAGGAAATGTGCATGTGTGTGGTGAGGGTGGGAGTTCTTGAAAGAAAGCAAAAACCTCATCTTCCGTAGTGGAAGGTCAATAGATAAAGCCGACAACTGAAAAGTCAAGAAATAGTTACATAAACATGTTATTTAGAGATATGGAGGTAAATATCAAAAGAATCAGCTAAAGGAGTTGAAAGTGGTTGCTCTTGGGGCATGGGAAATGGAGGGAGGGGACTTGGTTTTCTACAAAGCTTTCTAGAATTATTTGCCTCTTTCAGTGACGTGCAGGTATAACTTTTAAACATGAATTTTTAAAAAGACAAAATTGGCATTAACTGTGCCTATTTCCACCGGTTGTTGCAGTTCGGGCTGCCTATTACCATACAATTTTCCAATCCAAACCTGATGTCTTTCCTCATTCCAAGGAGGCCCGGACTTAGCTACAGAATTTAGACCTGAAGGACATTGTTTTGTAGACAAGACCCTCCCTACAAAGAAGGTGAGTAACTTGCCCAAAGTCCCCCAACTCAGAGCAGAATGAAAACTGAAAACCAGAGCTGCTCACACTTGACCCAGTATTTTTTCCTTGACACCCTCAAGACTCTACTTGTCTCCTTTTTGTGCGTGAAAGCGTGCTCTGCATAGTGGAGGGGACACTTGATGAAATGGAGGAAGTCAGCCTTGACTCCTGTCTTAGCTCTCCTCCTGACCTGTCAGTCCTTAACCTCCCGAAACTTGTTGGTTGGTTTTCCATCTGTGAAATGGGGATAATAATGCTCCTGTTGCCTATGTGGTAGCATTGTTGTGGGGATCAAAGCAGAGTAGAGAGATGAAAGCACTTTATGAAACTGTGAAGTCTTTACAGATACCCAGAGATGCTATTATTCTCAGTACCACTGCGAGTCCCTGGGAGAGACAACAGTAAAGGCAATCGAAGAGTTCCCGCTAGTAATACTGACGAGAGTTCTTGTGTAGTGTTAAAAGGAGGGTATTCCAGAAGGCATGTTTGAGCCATGCTCTCCTGGTCTGGCCCAACGGTAGTCTGGTGCTGCTGTTATCTACAGGTGGATGTATAGACACCTTCACACAAAGAAAAGCTTCTGGTCAGAGCGTGCAGCCTATTGGGTGCCTTTTGGTCAGGCCCACGGGCCAGCGATCCACTCTAATATGGACTTTCCTCTGCCCCTGAAGTTTTGGGTTTTGTTTTTTAAGCCCCTTGCATTTTTCCCTCTTGGGTTCTCACCAAGAAATCAAAAGCGGAAGAGTTACACTCCTTCTGACAGTTCTGACTTTCCTACTGAAAGGAAAAATTTCAAAGCAGCACGTCACTGCCTAAAACGCTAACTAGAAATGCTGTGGAATTGGCTGGAGCACTCCAGAGGGAGGCCTTACCAACAATTCCCAGGCACCAAACCTTGCCCAGACCGCCCCTGACATTCCTGGGGGAGGGGCAGGCTTGGAGAGTTTGGACTCCCTGCCCCAAAGGAAAGGGTTCCTGGACACCTCTGATGTAAACCTCTGCCACTCGTGTTGACAGTTGGTATTGAACGATGGGTAGAGAAACGACACCATATTACAGAACCATAAACGGAACTTTGGAAGGCAAACAATCGCGCTCATATTTGGCAGGACTGGAAACTGACCGCCAAGTAATGTGATTGCCTCAAGGCCCTCATCTGGCCAGAGGCAAAACCAGAACTGAATT
Source organism: Equus quagga (assembly GCF_021613505.1). Taxonomy (NCBI): domain Eukaryota; kingdom Metazoa; phylum Chordata; class Mammalia; order Perissodactyla; family Equidae; genus Equus; species Equus quagga. The sequence continues at coordinate 54,971,322 of NC_060268.1, read as the reverse complement.
CAGGCCTCTTTCCTTCTTAATGGTGCAGTGCGCAGCTTGCCAGTGAGAGGGGCATGTTGGGCTCTAGAAGGTTTGCTAGTGTACAAGGAAGACAGTCCTACCGTGGAATCCTATATTAATAATACAATCTAATTAACGCTGATTGAGTGCTATGTGCTGCGTGTTTTACATAAATACTCAGAATCTTACAACAACCCTATGAGTTGGGTCCTATTATTTTTCCATCCCACTAATAGGAAAACAGGATCAGAGAGGTAGGTAGCTTTCCCAAGGGTGCATACCTAGTAAGTGGAAGTGCTGGGCTCAAACCCAGTTCTTTCTGAAAACTTACACCTCCCTGGAACTGCTCAGACTCCCTGCATTTCCCAAGTCCATGCATGGGTGACTGGGTTTTAATTGTTTGTGGCGACAGCCCTCCTTTCTCTCTCTCTCTCCCGCTCCTTCTCTCTCTCTCTCTCTCTGTGTCTCTTGGCCGTTTTCTGCGACTTGGAGTTCCTCAGCCCTGTCGGATTGTTGTTTGTGGTTTAAATGACACGGGTTTATTTGGGCTGTTGTCAGAGTGATTGGTATGGTGAAGTCACCCTCTGGCAGGTGTTCCCTTGCCTGTCAGAGGAGAGTGGCGTCATGGTGAGAGGGCACGGCTGCACATGGGGGGAGGCGGAGCAGAGAGGAACTTGGGACAACTTGGGCGGCATGCTGGGGAAGTGACGGGTGGAAGCAGTGATTCATCTCCCTGGATGTGCTCAGGACTGGATCCATGGGATTCTCACAATTTTCACGCCCTGCACAAAACTGGTGCATTTAAAAACTGTGACTGGGAAGTCATTTTCCCTTGATTTACTTGGGCAATGAGGAAGGAACAATGAACAAATTTGGATTTTAGGTTTCTTCTGTTGAAAGGGAGAGGCTATTTTAATTTAAGAGCTGTGATCACAGGCTTATAAAGAGGAATAAACTGAGCCAGGATCTCTGAATTTACAATTCAAATATATAAACTGGCTAAAATGCAACCCGAGACTAGTTTTTGTCTGTGGCTCTTGGAATCAGTGGTTTAATCTCATACATATGTAGTTTTATAGTCACACCTCTCTTGTTTGTGGAAATTCAAAAATATTTGTAATCCCCCTTGGCTACAGGTGATCTTTATCACCCGTGGAGCTTAAGCAGTCAAACTTACTAAACCACATTTTAAAGGACCCTGATTCAGTTTCCTCATCTGTCAAATGGAGAGGATTAATGCAGGCCTCCCTAGGCTATTTGGAGCATCAAATGGAATCATTTTATTCAAAACTTGTGATATAATACCTTACACAGAGCAAACCCATCTTGAATGTTCCTTACTATTAATGCTATTTCTGGGGGGTGTTTTGTCTATGCCTGAAATATACGGAAAAGAGAGACAGTGAAACATACAGAGAGAGGGGAAAAAATAGAATGGAGAGAGAAAAGGGGAAGACCAAATACAGATTTCTCCATCCAAATGTATAAATACCAGTTCTCTATGTTGTGGGTCAGAAATTGATAGTTATTCCCGCCCCGTCTATTTGGGGGTAACTGGAGAAAATAGTTACATCATGGGGGTTGTAGGTAATAATAAACAACTGGCTATAGTAATAAACATGAACGATTTCCTCTTGAATTAGAGTCATGGAATGTCAGAGAAGGAAGATCTTAGAAATCTTTCATTTTACTGCTAAGGAAACTGAGGCTCAGAAAGATGATGTGGCCCGACCAAGGTGACACGTCATTAGCTGCATAATTGGGACTTCAGCTCCTGACAGCCACTCTGGCATCCTTTCAACTTTGAAAGGCTGCCTCGGGACTCCGTATCCCTCCATCTCACTCCTTTTCAGTTCCTTGTCTTTTCTGAGAGCAAAAAAAAGCTGGCACACATGTTGCCTGCACATCCCTCCTCTTGGGGCTGGAATTGTTGAACATTTCCTTGCAGATTGCTTCCTTGGACACTGAGCATAAAGAGGCTGAACAAGCGAGTTTAAGAGGACTGTTAGGCCCCAACTTTCATCCACTGGCTTCTTCCTCCTCCCCTGAGAGTGAGGAATTCATATGTTCTTCCTCTCCCTGGGCTAAGCACAGTCGGTCCTAGGGGCTGCTGCCCCGGATGTGCACGAGAGGGAGGAGTTCAGCCAACCAGAGTTCTAATTTGAGGCATAAATTACTGCACACCTGAACAGGTGACATTATCCAAATGATAAATTGCTATAGGCACAGGCCATTGTATTCATAAGGGTGATTTATGGCCCAGGTTTGGAAATGAACAGAGAAAGAAATATTTAAATGTAGCCATTTAAAAACCAAGCTGTTAGGTGTAGGACTGTCTTTTAAAAATTGAGGTGTCTTTCCTCTGTCAGAGTTGTCCATATTAATCAAAATAGAATGAGTGGCTTTGTAAATTTTTTAGAGATAACAGGGGGAAAAAAGCATTTATATTTTAAATGGGACACGGAAGGCTTTTTGTTCTTATTTTATTTTTTCCAGAATGAAACCTTGAGGAATCTGTACACATTTTCTTTACTTAGGCCTTCTCTCATCATCTTGTCTTTTGAGGCTGAGCAGAAAATGAAAACCTTAATTGATTTCCTGCCTTATTGAATCTGGGCAAAGATTTTCATCTCTGTAGACACAGAAATATCTGAAAAAGACAAAGATAGTTTGTCAACAACAGGTGTATATCATTTCAAAAGTGAAGAAGAGTGGAGGAAATAGGCCACCAGGCTTGCCACACGCGCGCACATGCGCGCACACACACTGTGCCTTGTCAGGCATGGTTTTTCCCTCTGATCATGGAAGCCAGATGCTTGAGCTATTTGTCATTTGCTAAGGCCCTAAAGGGGAGAAAGAGAGATGGGCCACATGGAAATATTTAGAATTCCCACCAGACAGAGTCACAAAGAACAAACGAAATTAGCCATTTTACAGGGCCAAGAGCCCTCTGTAAAGCTAGAAATAATAATAAATACTAATGGCTACCATTTTTTAAATCCCTACTATGTACTTTATCTTCCTACCTCTGTCCCCCTAACTTGATCCTCCAAACAACCTTTGAGTTTCCAGAGGAGAAGACTGTGGCCAGAGGGCCGAAAGTTGGCCCATGATCAGGAGACCTGTCCTTGGGAGGGCCCAGGAGCAGAATCACGTCTGTCTGACTCCAGCACTTGTGCCCTTTCAAGTCCTCTCTACTTATGGCAGTGCCCCTCCTTATGCACCGCACCCTGCTTGGACCAGCCATCTAAGAGAGCTCTGGGTTCTGCTGCAAGACCATCCAGTGCTCAGCAGTTAGACCTGGAGCCAGCCTCAGCACCTCCCTCCGCCTTCATTTTCCACATCTGTAACATCAGTAATTCATTCCCTACCCGCATGACCACCACCACCATCACCATCATCATCATCATTTTATTCTGAGACAGTTCAGGAATTACCCCACACCGGCATGCTTGTATTTATTTAGGAAACACCTAAAAACTGAAAAATCCATGAACAACTCTGAAGCTCATCTGAAATGGTGAGTTTTCTTTACAAGGGTCTGCTCACAAATTCCACACTACAGCGAGCTGCCTCTCCCGGGCCTTTGGGCGGCTGCAAGAGGGGCATCTGAGGCCAGAGAGCTTCATGTCTTTATAACATTATGCATTAAAATCATCTGTAAAATAAAGAGACCTTCCAAATAGCCCTTATGTTTTTCATTTTTTCATTTTGGCACGGGGACACAGAGCAATTTTCCAGAATGTTTTAAATAGGAAAAAACGGTCACTCTCAAGACAGCCATTCTGTATTCCTGAGCCTCTGGGTTATATTCACATTCTGAAATATCTGAGCCACTAAAGTCTGTGTTCCTTTAAATGGGCTGTTTCTTTTATTAACACAAATGAAGGCAGCATCAGTTCCTTATATAATATTCTTACCTCTGAGCCCTGTGGGCAGGGAGGGTTCAGCATCTTGGAATAAAGCTGTTGGAACTCACTGGGAAGAGGGGGAGGAGGGGGGGGCCACTATTTGGAAGAATGCTTCCAGTAGTTCCTAGCTGATCCTTTCCACCGAAATCCTCCAGGTGTTCATGACTTATCTAGCAGCTATGTGATTAAAGACTTTAATAGGGTCTGTGCAGGCAAAGGTTGTTCTAAGGGTTGTCAGGGTGTGCCACCCTTTTTTGTAGTCTGTCCTTGATAATAACTCTATCCATTTTATATATTATATTCACAGTTTAAAAGCCCCTTCACTTCTAGTTTTTCAGTGATTCACTTCAGTCAACATGCAATGATCAACTACTGTATGTCAAGCACTGCAAAAAGTCCTGGCAGTGCAGCCTCCATGTGGCCTCTGCCCAGGAGGAGGTCACGGAGTGGAGGTTGGGGGGACCAAATTATAGGCAGCTATATGCAGACCAGCATAATAAATGCTGGAATTAAGACAGGAATTATGTGCTGAGGGACCTGCACACCAAGAAGCAGGCCCTCTTTTTCTAAAGGAGGTGGGGTGGCTTTGTAAAAGCAGCAGAGAGAATTGGGTTCTGGAGGATGAATAGGAGCTCACTGCAGTGTTACCCTATAGGTTAGGCAGAGGAGGTGTTATTTACTAGTCAATAGCAAGGAAACATGCACTCAGAGAAAGTCACTCGCTTCCTGAGGTCACAGAGAGGAGGCTGCTGTATGTGACTGCTCGCTCTGAGCCTGGCATCCTTCCTCTCACAGTCCTGTCCTAGCATTTAATATGGTTCTCTTTTTAACATCAAAAGAAATGAAAGACGATGTGAAATCTTCACCTCTTCCTTGTGGGTTTATAAGGTTGATACTTTCCACCAGAGCTGAGTCACATACACGATTACCAAAAAGAAATTTTGTTTTAAATTAGTCTTCCTGGCATTTCTTTTTCTGCTTCATAACTAAATCCTGAGGCTTGTCATCCTGTTGTTGAGAAGAACTTACAGACAGTTTGCTATGTGTAGGGCCAGAGAGGGGTTGGAAATGGCTAAATTAAATGGATCAACTCGTCATTCTTCCTTTGTTTATTTAACAAATACTTATGGAATACCTATTATCAATGGTGTACTGATAAATGTTTAACAACTGGCTTTCCAGAAAAAAAGAAAAAAAGCCTTGATTAGTAGTCTTGTCCATTTCCGTGGTGTAAACACGCCCATTACAGTCAATTTCAGGCAACCAATGTAAATGTGTCTGAATGCAAGGTTGCCAGGAGATGTACAGAATTGGCACAGGCCCTGGGCTAGGTGTTGGAGATTGACTAGTGAACAAAACAGACACGCTTCTTGTCCTCTGTAAGAAATTGGAACCCCCATCACTGCGCAGATGAAATATAGACAATACTTTCCCTTTGATCCTGGCAATATTTCTGTTATCATTTTGAAGAGAAAACTGGAGAGAGAGGCACTGAGAGACAGAGACAGACAGACAGACAGACAGAGACAGAGAGAAAAAGACTGAGACATTCCAATAGCCGTATCTTGATCAATTCTAAAGTGCTTCAGCCATTTGTCTCTTCCTGTGCCCTCCCTCCTGTCTCTCTCTCTGCTATTACAGTCTCCAGCACATGGGTGGATAAAAGAACATCAGACTGCAGAGGAAAATGAGAAAAGGAAAAAGAAATGAGTGCTACTTCTCAGTGCAGTTTAGCATGAAAGCATGACAATAAACTCAGTATTTTGATGGTGGGATCTTATTGGCATTAGACCTTGTTTCCCTTAGCAACTCAGCACCCCTCCCCCCAATATTTTTGGACCAATGCAAAATATAAATAAATAAATAACTATGAATCAGTCAGAAAGGGAGCTGTAATGTTTAGAATGGAAGCCTCTCAACATGTCACTCTGACAAGGCACCCCAGATACCTTTAGCAGCCAGTGCGTGGGCTCTATCCGTGCCCCGGGCTCCTTATGGTCATGTTTCAGACTAGCATACAGACGACACACTAGAAGCTGCTTACAAGGTGTGAATGAGGGCACGCCTTTGCTGAAATGTCACTATTAGAGTTGTATTCCTTTGGTTGATGGCAGTGCCCCTTGCTAACCGATACCCATAAAACTTTGTTTTGCTATTACCAAGCATTGACGGCTTAGGATAAACTAGTTTATCAGGTAATTTATAGAAGAATAGGTAGCTGAAAGTAGGTTTTAAGAGGGAGGGAGAGAATCGAGGAGGGATCCAGAGATGGGCATAAAAGGATGGAGGCCTGAGGTACCTGCGGTCCTGGGGGAGGAAGGAGACAAAGAGCCTCGTGGGAGGGAAGGTCCCTGCCTTCTCCCTGACAATGCGCAGACTCCATATTAACCCTGTCTGGATGACTCAAGGTTCTCATCGTGAACACGAATAACCAAACCACACCATGATACCCTGATGTCCTCAGGTCTTTTAAAAAAAGTCCTTTATTGAGTAATAACTAGATGACTTTGTTAGCTCATTACATAAATTATCTCATTTTCACAATAACCCTGTAAGGTCGATACGCTTATCCCCACCTAAAGTGGGGATTATCATTCCTTTATAGAAGGAAACTAAGCTTCAGAGAGGGGAAATAACTACCCAAGATTGCACAGCAAATAAGCGGCAAAGTCTGGTTTCAAACGTGGGTCTGTCTGCCTCCTGAGCCTGTGTTCTCTGCACCCTACCACGCTGCCTTTTAGGGTGGGTATGCTTGCTGGAACTTCGCATGGCACCAGGCTATTCCATTTTTGATTACTAATGCTTGCTTTTGGTGCTCAGGAATCCCGTGTTGCTGCAGTCAGGGTACCTCGCTTGTGGGGCTCCCTCTCCCCCTAAGCAGCCAGTGTTGTGGTTTAGGAGCCAGGTAACAAAGCTTGGTGTTTCTCTTTAGAAAGTAAGAGTCCATGGATTCTGAATAGAGGCCTGAGGGCTTCTCTAGCTTAAAGTACTTGAGCTTCGAGACAAACCTTGAGCAGGCTTTTTTGTAAAACTTGTTTTCTAATTCTTTGCTATTTTCTCTATAAGTGAAATTATGAAGTATTACATTTTATTGGCAAACTATTTTGTGTATATTTAGATTTGTTTTTTGTGGGTACACTATAGGTTTAATGTGTGCGTGTCTCTGGGAAGAAGAGAGGAAAGAGAGAGAGAACTCATGAGCTTAGCAACTTGTTTGGGGCTCATGTATTAAATAGGATGTTTGGGGTTTTTTTCAGATGTAATCATTGGTTTTGTGACCTTGCCAGATGAAAACTTTTGTACTATGTCTCGTTTGTGCCAGAATTCAAGCTCAGTTGATCCAACTAGTCACCCCCCTGGTTGGGCTGGGGCTGGTCCCATGGCACAGCTACAGAGCAGTGATGATCACATTAGTGTGTTAGATATCTGGCTGATTTTAAAGCCTTTCGTACACCAACCAGTGTCAGCTTAGCTCCTGGGGAAAGAGTGGGCCTTTAACCAAATCTTTTGCCTAGACAAGTCCCTCCAGCTGCGTGGGGGCCTCCACAGCCTGGTGTGGAGAAGGAGGACCTGGCTGGACCTGGTGACTGCTTGATGGGCCCATCCCCATCTACAACCAGACCAGTGCTTCTTCCCATCAACCGTGTGCCAGTCTCGGTGGAAGCCAGAGTGTGCTGTTACTTTATAAATGACACCCGTGTCCTTGGCTGTGCCAGTAAGGAGTTAACATCTTGTATGCAGAGTGCGAGGAGTCTTACATAACTCATTCAGTCTCATCTCATGGGTGTTTTTCTGTATACTCTGCCAGAACTAATTTCACGGTTTTAAGACAACTCATGGTGCCAAAAGAATGCATAATGAGCTGCCATGAGATATGATTGTTTCCCGTTTGTAAGGAAAAGACCTGTAGCTCCTTGGGACTTATTAGGAATAATTTCTCAATTAAGCCGACAACCCAGGCCCTTGGAAGGGCATGCACAGTGCAGCAGAGATGGTTTTGAAGGGTCCTCCCTCCAATGGAGCTCCAGAGTGTTCTCTTCCTCCCACCTCAACCCTGCCTTTGTCTGACTTTTTTTTTTTCTTAATTTATTATGGTATAATACATAGAAAATTTACCATCTTAGTCATTTAAACTGTACAATTCAGTGGCATTTAGCACATTCACAAAGTTGTGCAATCATCACCACTGTCTAGTTCCAAAACATTTTCATCACCCCAAAAGGAACCCCTTCCTATTAAACGGTCATTCCCCATTACCACCCCCCTGGCAACCACTAGTCTGCTCTCTGTGCCTATATATCTACCTCTTTGGGGTATTCATGTAAATGGAATCATCCATTATGTGGCCTTTTGTGTCTGGCTTTTTTATTTAGCATAATGTTTTTGAGGTCCATCCATGTTGTAGCGCGTATCAGTCCTTCATTCCTTTTTGTGGCTGAATAATATTCCATTGTATGGATATACCAGTTTTGTTTATCCATTCCTTAATTTATAGATAATTAAGCTTGTTTCTACCTTTTGCCAATTGTGAATAGGGCTGCTATGAAGATTTATGTACAGGTTTTTGTTTGAACACCTGCTTTTAATTCTTTGGGGCATATACCTATGAGTAGAATTGCTAGATTATATTGATAATTCTGTGTTTAATTTACTAAGGAACTGCCAAGCTGTTTTCCAAAGTGGCTTCACCATTTTACATTCCCACCAGCGATGTACGAGGGTTCCAATTTCTCCACATCTTTGCCAGCACTTGTTGTTTTCCTTTTTTTCTATTTAATTGCCATACTAATGGGTATGAAAGGGAATCTGTCTGGTTTTCTTTTGCAGGGATTTGTTTCTCAAAACAGTTTAAATATTTTCAGTGGTGGAAAGCTCGTACTGGCCAAATCACTGCCGTAGCCCAGCCCAGCCTTTCCCACTGAGTCCTCATCACATCTCTAAGTTTAGCTTGGGCTGCCGCCTTTAGGAAGGTCGAAAGGGTCACCTGCAGGAGTGCAATGTGCATCAGAACTGTCAGGAGCTCTTCTAGCTTCTTGAGCTTGTGCCATCTCGTGGAGTCCCTTCCAGCTTAAAGAGTCTGCGTGTCCTACCAGAACTAGACTGCCACCCTCTCCATGACACAGAGAGGCTCAGAGAGCAGGCGAGCCTTGTTCCAGCACACAGGACGAGCTTGTGGCAGAGCCACAGCCAGACCCTGGCTCGTTCCTACTCCAGGCTTCTTTCCACTCCATCACAAACCACAGATTCATTTCACACTTCCTGTTTTGAGGATGCAGAAGTTAGAAAAATATTGTGATGGTGAGAATAATATTTATACAGGCTTTAAACATTTTGATACTCACAATAATCCTGTGATGTCGACCAAACATCATGTATTATTATTCCCATTTTAAAGCTGAAGAAACTAAGGCACAGGGCCATTTAGGTCATTGCCCAGAGCTATTTCCACTGTAATATATTGTCCTAAATAATGTCCCTTGGTGGTATAGTGCTGCACAGACTACAGGGCACCTTCACACTGAGTGGGGCTGGAGGAAGGGGGAGGCTGGGAGTCTAGGTGAGGGGAATTGACATACATAGCGGGAACCGTAAGGAAGGTCACCTCTAACAGTCAGAGGTGGACAAATAAACCTGTTGTTTTTGGCTGGTTCACTGTGAAGTTCAGTGGCTGCTCCAGATCCTTCCCTCATCATTGCACCATAGGATTAGAAGCTCATGCACCACCATGGTGTCATACTGTGCCCCACAGAAAGAAGTCAAAGAATGGAGCCTTCCCTCAGGGAGCTCCTAGACTAAATAACTGTCAAGTTTTTAACTCAAAAAAATACTTGCCTGGGTTTGGCCACCTTTTCCGACACAGGTCATAGGAAGAAGAGCGTGGAAGCAAATTATGTTTCTCAAGCAACCCATCTAGGGGCTGTGGTTTTTATCGCTGCTGCTGTTGTTTTGTGGTGAGTCCAGGAGTAAAGTGACGAGTTGGGGCCAGCCCCCACATGGTAAATAGCCCACAGGGAGCATTGGCTTGTGGGCGCCATTTTGAATTCTCTCTATACCTGTCCTACCACCAGCCACAAAATCCAGGTCGGCCCTTTAGAGGTAAGGATTCTTTGCCCGCCTTCCTGAGCTGGAAGACATCAAGTGCGTGGGGATTTGGATAGCTGATTGCACCCAGGGATATGCATGCCAAAATGGTGATAGATTATAAATGCCAACGCTTATGGAAATGTTTTCTTGAGGCTTTTTTGTGGTTGGCAAGCAGTGGGAGGGGTGTCACGTTTTAGAAACTGAGGTCCAGGATTTGGTTTTAGACAAACCCCTCTGAGAACAGAGTCTTATCATCTCCCATGTCCCACATTTGCTTGGTGGAAGGACTGGAAGTGGAAAGGCAGAGATCCAAGTCTGAACTGCTTTTGAGCAGCGAACTTAGGGATCTGGGCAGATGGACCAGAGCACCCGTCCTAACAGAAAGCAGGGAAGGAAGCCAGGTGGTTTTGCTCCAGCTCTAATTAAATGACGACTCTGCACTGTCAGGATAGAAATACTGTTATTCAACAACCCGTGGCCAATGGCTTAGAAGGTTCTGGTTGTCATTTGGAAAATATATCGGATTTTGCTGTCAGAAACGCGCAGGCAGCTCACAAGGACGTCAGGGACTCAATCGCCTCAGACGTCAGGAGATGTGGATACTGGAAAGCGGGCTTTGGCTCACTGATTCTATACCCATAATTTTCCCCTAGGGTTTTGTTATTGTTGTTTTTCTTCAAAGGACAGCATCAAAGCAGGTGTAATGGTCTTGAGGTGGCAATATTCGAATCTAAGAGCCATTCAAACACACGAATAATGTATGTGCTACAACTCTGGGAAGTTGGAGCAAATTTAAAAAAGGAAAATTTAACCTAGGATGTGTGTGTAGGAGGGAGAAAAGTCTTATCAAGAATGCTGTGAAATAGGCAGAAAAGTGTTCAGCATTCCTCTGTTTATTAAAGCAATGGTATTAGACTTTTTGAAATTTTCTGTTTTATTCAGGCCTTTATTTCATTTATGCCAGTATTTGTAAATAATTGTATTACCATGACATTTGAAGTAGACCTGTTTCCAAACAGCATGTTATTCATAGTGACTGTTTTCTGGGGGGAAAAAAGAAACAATTGAACACACTGCGCTCAGCAGAATCAAAAAGCTACTGCCGACGAAGGGATGAATTATTCCACCTTCGCCTGCCACCTCCGAGAGGCCGCTGAGGCCCAGGTCCTCCACGAGCCTGTTCGAGAGTACACGAAGTCAGGGACCTCCCCGGGCTTGCTTAATCCAGCAGAGACTCAGAGGCACTGAAGCAGGAGGAAACGACTCCCCAGCTCAAATGTCACAGAGCATCATAACTGAGGAAGGCCACCCCGGGGCAACCTCCCGGAACGTGGTGGCCAGTGAGCCTTGGAGGCTGGCCTGGCTTCAGTCCATCTCTGTGGCAAATCACCAGAAAGCTCTTTGAATTTCCACCGGTTCTCCCCCCAGTGAAACATGGACACACTGAATATTTAATGAACTGTTGCTAGTCCTCGAGGCCTCACGGCTTCCCTCCTCTCCGCTTCTCACCCGGGCAGGACTTGTGCGGTGAACTTTCGCGCTTGGCTAAGCACACTCTGATGTGGTTTAATGTAGTTCCTCAGTGATCAAGATGACTAGGAGACGGGCATCCAGCATCAACCTATTGTAAATTTCAAAGGGAATCTGACCACTGGGATCATCAAACCACCGTACCTTTGTCTCTTTCGGAGTTTACAGTTTTCAAAGTATATGCATCGTGACTGACTTCATTGGATTACGTTAGCAATGGGAGTATGTTTGGGGTTATTTTTGAATTGTGAGGCACAAAAGGGTTTGGTGTGTCTAAGATGCTTCTGAGGCTCATTAGTTTGGGTGAATTTTATGAATTTGTCTGCTTATTAAGAATAAGACTCAGTTACCTTAACCATAATGATGGAAATATAAATTATAATAGTAAAATTAAATGGAGAATTTTACTGACATCCCACTCCAATTTAGTCATAGAATCACAGTATTTCAGGCTAAAAGGAACTTTTGACATTATTTAATCCATCTTTTCATTTTATAAATGGAGAAAGAAACAAATGCACAGATAAGTTAACTTTTTGCCTAAGGTCACACAGCTAGATAATAAGACCAACTTTTCTTTTCTCTTTTTTTGGGGGGGAGGGGGAGCAGGAAAAACCAGAATTTATAGGATTTATGGGTTCTATTTAGATGCCATGTGTCATTTAGTGTAGGGTAAAGTATGATTATGTGGGACAAATTTGTTACCCACTGGAAAAAATAAGTGCTTGCATTTAAAAAAAGAAAGAAAGAAACATTTTCAGTGGTCCTCATTCTTTCCTGTAGATCTGAGTTACCATTTGGTGTCATTTCCCTTCAAACTGAGAAAATTCCTCTACCATTTTTATTGTGTGTGCAGGTCTCCTGGTAATGAATCTCTCAATTTTAATTATCTGAAAATGACTTTATTTTGCCTTTATTCCTGAATATAGAATTCTGAATTGACAATTTTTTTCTTTCTATACTTTAGAGATGTTGTTCTATCATCTTCTGGCCTTTGTTGTTTTTTGAGAGACATTGCCTGTCATCCATATTGTGTTTTTGCTGTGTATAATGTTTTTCTCTGGTTGCTTTCAAGACTTTATCTTTGGATGTCAGAAAATTGACCATGGTGTGCCTAGGTGTGGGTTTCCTTGTATTTATCCTTCTTGGGGGTGTGTTAAGCTTCTTGGATCTATAAGTTAATGTCTTTCACTACATTTGGGAAGTTTTTAGCCATTCCTTCAAATATATTTTCTGCCCATTCTGTCTCTCCTCTCCTTCTGAGGCTTCAATTTCATGTATGTTAGATTGTTTGATGGTCTGTGATGCTCAGGTCTCTGAGGTGCTGTTCACTTTTCTTCAATTTTTTTTCTCTCTCTTCTTAAGATTGGATACTTTCTATTAATCCGTGTTCAAGTCCACTTACTCTTCCCTGCCTTCTCCAATCTGCTGTTAAGTTTGTATGGTAATTTTTTTTCTTTGTAGTCATATTTCTTTGCAACTCTAGGATTTCCATCTGGATCATTTTTATAGTTTCTGTTTCTCACTGAGGCTCCATATCTGCTTAATAATTACATACATGTTTCTTTCCATTCCTTGAACATATTTATAGTAACTTCTTTAAAATCATCTGCTAAATCCGTCATCTGAGTGTTCTCAGAGTTGGTTTCTATTGACTGCTGTTTTTTTGAGTAAGGGTTAAATTTGGCTCTTTCTTTGCTTGTCTAGTGACTTGATTGGATAATAGATATTATGAATGATTGCTGCAGAGACTCTGGATTCTGTTATGTTCCTCTGAAGAGAATTTTTGTTTTAGCAGCCAGTTAATTTGGCTGTACTCAAACTCGAGCTGTGTCTTCCCTATGGTAAACAGCAGCTAAAGTCTCTTTTCTGTTTATTCATCTTCTAGATGCTGCTTTTGGGGTCTCCCTCATGCACATATAGTCTAACAGTCACCAGAGATTTGGGCAGATTTTATACACAGAATTTGTAACTCACCCCCTCTGCAGTTCTCACTCTTCCAGAATTTCTCTCTAACTCTCCTTTTCTTCTTGCAACCCTGTCTTTATCCTCTGACAGTTCAAGCTATCCAGAGCCAAAAGCTAACTGGGAATGCTCTCAGGCAAGAATCCACAAATCCACAAATTCACCAAATGGAGGCCTTATCATTCAGGGTGAAGACTCTCTTCGAGTTTCTGTTTTCCATTGTCCTCAAATCATTTTTTAAAAATTATTTTGCATAGATATTTCAATTGTTATCTGCAGGGGGGTTAGTAGACCATTACCAGAAGCCAATACCCTTTATATTTACATTTAGCTTTTTCAAAACACGTTGGCTCTGTACCACACCTCTGTGAGGCAGAACTAATATTAGTAAGTCCATACGGCAGACAAAGAAACAGACTTAGAGAAGTTGAATGACTAACTGAAGTTCAAACACCTTTGTAGTGGCTGAACCAGGCCTGGAACCCAGAACCCATGACTTTGGCCTGGGCTCGATTCCACAGTCGGTGTAATGCACATTTGATTCTAAATGAGCCAGACTTCTCTAATGCTAAAGCTCCTCTTGTGTTCTCTTTCCACTAAACACTTCTAAACAAACAAACGACAATCCTGAGTTTTTGAAGCTTTTTGGTCCAAGGGAAGGATCTGGGGCTTCCATGGCTCACAGATGTCTCCAAGGACAGAGACTGTGCCATGCTGGTGTTGGAAGCAAAATATCTGTGGTAATCCTAGAACTAAGTGATACCGGCAAGCAGCAGCATGCACGATTGTGAAACTGGAGCCAGCCCAGAAGTTTTTTGGGGAGCCATATGCAGCTGTGACAGAAGTACTATGCATTAGAGATCCAGGGCTACCTACCGAAATTCTGAGTACAGCAGAACTGAAAACTCAACCCGCTTTGGCCTCCTGTGATTGGGAAAGGAGTTCTGCTCCTCACCCTCATGGGAACCTGGTGCAAAGTGTCTGCAGGTTGAAATTCACAGGAAAACTAAAGTTGTTCTCAAACTGGGGTTTGATTAGCTATTTCAAAGTCCATCTACAGCATTCTCTACTCTCCAGGTTCTAGATGTCTGTTTTCCACATCCTGTGTCCGTCCTGGATCTTCCTTAGTCCATGATGCCACATCATGTTTAAGTCACTTTCCAGCTTCTTGAGGGAAATATCATTCTCCACTAACCCTCCCAACTAGCACCCACTCCGTTCCTCCAACCTGCTCCCTTTCAACATCAACATTTGTATGTAGCCAAGTTTTCTCAGAGTGTGGTCTTAGAAACCTGCAGCAAGATCATGGCTTGTTCTGGGGATCTGACGTACAGCATGGTGACAATAGTTAACAAGATTGTATTGTACACTGAAAGTTGCTATGAGAGTAGAGCTTTAAGGTTCTCACTATAACAACAATGGCAAAATGGAATTATACGAAGTGAAAGATGTGTTAACTAACCTTTTGTGGTAAACATTTCACAATATATACATGTATCAAATCATCACATTGTTCACCTTAAACTTGCACGGTGTTATATGTCAATTATATCTCAATAAAGCTGGTGGGGGCGGAGATCATGGATGGGCATGCATGTGTAAAAATTCAGGTTCTCGGGCCCCACTCCAATTATAAGAAATTCAAATCTCTGGTGTTCGGGCCAGGGACTCGGCCATGTAGCAAGTGATCCAAGTGATTGAGGTGCTCACCAAAGTGGAAGAGCCATTGATCTGGGTGAAATGATGAATGTTAAGAGGACTGCAAAGTCTAAAGACTGACCTATGAGTCACGTCTTTTCACTTGGGAGCATCTCTTTTTTTTTTTCAGTCATAGTTCTCAGATGGAGAAACATGATTCTTGGAATCAATTCTGGCTCCAACCCTTATCAGCTGTATCATCCGGGCTGCTGTGATGTCGGAGGAGACTACCCTTGCCAGAGTTCTTTGGCTGAGCCATCACAGACTATGTACTCAAAGGGAGTCTCTTTTCCGTCTGTCGTTCAGTTCATGAAACCTGTGTTTATCAAGTGCTTGTTATGAATAAGGAACTAAGCTCAAGAGGCCAGAAGTAGACTCACCTCAAAGTTGAGAAAGCTTAAACTTCAGAGCTCGTCACTTGCACAGGTCTCTATCAAGGCTGTGGGAAGGATCCTTGTATTGTGTTCTCATGGTTATACGTTTTTGTAATATTTGCAAAAGTTAGATAGTTTTAAATTCTTTTTTCTTAAAGAAAGTCCCCAAACTTGAATAAACTTCAGCTACCCCAAACCAGCATCTGCCCCTGCAAAGAGCTTACACATAGACAGACACATGGATTATTAAAATACAATGTGGTCGGTACAATGTGGACCCTCTTCTGGGCATTTGGAGACATACTTGTGAGGAAGGAGGGTGATCGGGGAGACTTCCTGGAGGAGGTGATGCCTGAGCTTGGTCGTGAAGTAGGGGAAGGAAGACTCTTCTAGAGAAATAGCTTCAGTAATTACAAAGCTGAGATATGTCGTGTGTGTGTGTGTGTATGTGTGTGAGATATTAAAGCATGTTGCTATTTGAGGGCATCCCCTTTGGGCTGGGGGAACCTCTGATGGAAAGATGGTCAAGAGAGTCCATGTTCAGGAAGCTCTATGGACTGTGGGGCTGTGTTCCCAGAGCACAGCTGATCCTCAGGATCCTGGAGCCCAACTGGCCCCTCTACTTGACCCATAGGAGGCCTATTAGTTGACTACATCAATCATTGTTCTTCAAGGAAAAATAACCCTTTTATTCCTCACTTCTTCTCCCACGTCCCTCCAACCCTTCTTTACTGTCAGCCTTGCGAATCAATATTTCATTTTGAAGAGCCTTGTTTGATGCCAGTTGTGCTTATTTGCTTCGCAGCCACTGTGGGTAAGGCTTTGTAGTCTGTCAGTATGTAAATTAAACCAAGCATAGATAGCTTTGTGTTGCTTAATGTTCAGCTGATAAAAATTAATGTGGTGTGAAATGAGCATTTTATCTGACTGCCGATACAGTGACGGAGTTAATTAGACAGGCAGAGGGAAAATGTTATTAAGCAGGATGGGGGCTTTCTCCTGGAAGGGACTCGGACCCTCAGACGGCAGATCTGGATGGGCCGTGGGTGTGGCCAGGGTGCCTGGCTGAGGCAGGCTGGGAGCAATAAGGCAAGGAAGGCGCCCTCTTTAAGCAGTCAGCCCCATGGTGCTGAAGACTGCATGGATCCTGCCTGGGGAGGAGGGGAGGGAGGCACAAGCCAACCCAAGCCAGCCACTTCCATCTCACTGCAAAATGCACGCATCAGCATTTGCTGAGGTGGCTTCTTCTCGGGCAACATCGCTTCCATTGGTAGAGAAAGGAGTTTCGTTCTTAAGTAAAGAAGAGCAAGGTGATGAGCCAAGCAGCACCCCACGCAGCAGTCAACCAGAGGAGCTAGGAACCCCCAACCTCCTACTCAGATGTCTTGAGTTCTGCTCTCCTGATCTTTGCACATGCTGTTCCCTCTGGTGGGAAAGCTTTTCCCCCTCCCAGCCGTGAATGTAGCCCATGCAATTACAAGTATTTTCCTCCCCCACCAGACTGCGTGCTCCTTGAAGTCAGAGATGTCTTGTTCATCGTGGACCACAATGCTGAGCACTATACCCACGCACATACATACTTCATAAATGTCAGTGGAATGAATGAATGCAGATAATGCTCCCTCTGCCCAAAGTCTCTTCCTGCCCACACTTCCAACCCCTTGGCCTCATCCACTGCTGAGCATCCTTCCATCTCAGCCCAAATGTCACATCCTCATCAGAGCTTCTCCTGCCTCCCAGACAAGATCAGTTCCCCAGACAGACTCTCCTGAGACACCTTGTACTTTTCCTTCATAGCACTTTCCAAATTTATGATGAACTATTTATGTCCCCCCCCCCCCCCCGCTAGACTATGAGCTCCATGAGGTTAGGGCCTGGGCTGTTTCACTCACCACTGTATCCCCAGCACCTGGCAGGGTGCCCAGCACAGCTGAATGTGAATGAATGAGTGAATAAACAAATGGTCTTTCTGATGCCTGGTGAATTCCTAGTCTTTCATCAATACCTTTTTTCAGAAAGTTTTCCTAGGCCCTCCTGGCAGAGTTTCTCCTTCCTCTGAGTTCCAATAGCACCTTGTCTATTGCAGCACTAGGCTTGCCAAAGGGCAGCTGTAAATTTTGGTTTATCTGCCCTTCTAACCAATTAGGGTATAGCTCCTTGAAAGCAGTCGTGGTGTCTTATTCAGCTTTGCATCCTTAATGCTTACAGCAGGGCCTGGCCTTCGAAAATGCAGTGTTTCTGTTAAATGGACAAATTCTTAGCCACTAACGTAGGCGCACTCCACCCTTTGCAAAGGAGCACCCAGAAAAGACCACTGGCTGTGGCCATCCCTCCTCAGTGTTGACCACAGTTGAAGGGGAAAGGTTGTAAGGAAATGCCACATTTAGTGGATCCTTCATGACTCCTGTTACCATCTGATGAGGGTATAACCTTTCCAAACAAGTAAGGAGGGACTCGTGCAGTGTTTAATCCCTTGACTGCCACATCTGCCTCTTGGCTGAGCCAAGCTCCTGAGCTCCCAAACCGTGCAGCCGCTGCTCAAGCAGTCACAGAGCCTTCCATTCTGATAGTCCGTGTGGTTACCCAGCACTTCTCCCCAGTTATCCTGTTAGGTCTCATTTGATGAACCTACACCTACCTTGCAGCATTAAATGACTTGCTGTAGGCTTGCTAATTAAGTTCTCCTTATTTGCGAAATGGTATGACACTGCGTTTTGAGAGCTGTAGACTGGAAGGCTTGAGTATCTTCAGAAAACACTGATCAGGTTCCACTCACAACCCACCCAGTGGCTCCCCAGTCACCTAATCCTGAGAAAGGCCACGGTTCTCACTCTGATTATGCAGGACTCTCCACACCTCTGCTCGTAATGTTGCTAAATGGTTATCACATGCTGGGACTCCAAGAGAGAGCTGCCCTGAGCGAGGGCTGGACCCAGTCAGGTGAGCGTCAGGGAGGGAGGAGGCTTCCTGTTTGTTTGCCAAACCCAGGGGAACCAGGATCCAAGAACCATTGGAGAAACAGAACTCAGAGCAGATGGTTTGCTTTGCAGAAGAATCTGCCCCTTTGCTCCTTTCCCCTGGCCCTCCGCCATCATGAAGCTGCTTAGTATCCCTATTTCATGGTGGCCATCCTCCTTGGGCGGCCCTGGTGGCAGACAGATGGTCTTTCCCAGCTCCCTAGTTTAGGCTCCTCTCTGCCTACCCACCTGCCACTGTGCCCCCAACTCTGCCCAGCCTAGTCCTGCTGCACAAGCTGCATGTCACCCAAGAGGGTTGCTTCCATCGTGTTTTTCTCATAAGGCCCAAAACTCTTCATAGAGGTCGCCAAGGAAGTGGTTACTTGTAGGTAAAAAGTGATATCAATGTTTACCTTTTTGAGGCATTTTTATTTCTGTTATCTGGTTTTATCCTCTGACCATTCAGTGAAGGGACACTGATATTGTTACCATTTGACTAATGAGGAAGTGGAGGGACAGAAAGTTTTGGTGGTTTGTCCAAGCAGTACGTGCCATCTGGAACACCCCTGCATTCACTGATAACATGTACAGCCCAACTCCCAACCTCAGTGATGTCTTTTATGTGTGAAAATGATATCTCTAGCTGATGAAACCCCCAGAGATCTAGAATTATGACTTTTAACTTGTTCCACAGGGTACCTTGCAAAGGCAAGTCATTAAAACAGATTTTGGTGAAGTTAATTATCAGAGATCCATTCACTCCATTTATTTAGTACTTAAATAGTTACTGAGCACCTGCCATGGGAGGTGCTGGGGATAAGATGAGGAGCAAACACAGGCACAGTCGCTGTTCTACAGAGCTTACAGTCTCATGGGGGAGATGGTGTTCATCAAATTGTCACCAAATAAATGCAAAATAACAACAAGCGCAATGAAGGATACACACTCTGAGAATACTTAATAGGGGATTTGTCTCAACATGAAAAGGAGGAATGATTTCCTGAGGAGATAATGACCAGACATATGAATAGGACTGACCCAGGCAAAGGGACTGTCATGTGCAAAGGCCCTGTGGAGAGATGAAGAATGTGTTTGAGGAACCAGGTGAAGGCTGCTAAGGCTGGAGCCCAGAAGCATGGGAAAGAGCAGTATGAGATGCAGCTAGAGGGGTAGATGAGGGGTCTTACTTAAGCTTACTAGGCTGCAACAGGCAGAACCTCTGACATTTCTTTGTGCCACATGTGACATAATCTGCAAAGGAATTTGTTCAAAAGAATACATGGGATCGTCCTGGCAGTTACCACTCTCTCTTTGCCCCTTCAGGCATCACTTATTAGCAGTTAAAATTCAAATCCCTTCTCCATTTACACCTTCATTTATTTAAAATATTTATCACTGGAAAGGGGAGGCTGAAAGTTCTCCTTCTTCGTTTGCATCAGTCACCTGTGGAAGAAAGCACATGAGTTTCAGACCCGCACAAGTCCCCCCGCTGGAGTCTCTGGTAGACCGTTTGAGGGTATGGATCAAGCCTGGTAGGAAGATACTCACTGATGTTTACATTTCAAGTGCATGAAACCAGACATTGAAACTGTTCATTAAAAATTCCTATGTTCAAGCAGACAAAGGAAAATCATTTCAGAAGCTCTGTAATGAATGTACAAGTGAGTACAGCTTCTCTTGTCAAACACAATAATCACAAGTAAACGCAAGCAGATGCTGCTTGTGTTGATTTTGTCTTTCACTGAAGCATACTGTCGGCTGCCATCGGCCCTCCACCTCCCTGGGCGGGAGGACTTGGCCTTTTGCTTTGCGATCCCCTCTGGCCAGGGCTGGGGTCCGGGTGACATGTAAATAAGAGAAGCATCCGGTCCAGGCATAAGATGGAGAGAATTTAGAGAAACGAACACACATGCAGGCACTTTCACGTGACCCATCACAGTGACCCAAGTAGGATGCCGGCGGGGCGTAGACGAAGCGTTTCTACTCTGTAGAAGTTAGGAAGTATTTCTGTGCAATGGAAAGGAAGTTAGAGCTAGAGAGGGTAAGTAACTGCTCAATTCCCACAGCTGGTAAGTGGCAGAACCAACATTCTAATTGGGTCTTCTGAACTCACTTTGAAAGCTTTCTGCTCAATTCCAAAGCTGCTCTTCAGATTTCACCCACGTTGCTTGTCCAGCTACAGAATACAGTTTGACAACAGTATACTCAATGCTGTGTTAGTCACCAAAAACATGAGGACAAATAAGGCAATGGTTCCTGGGCAAAGATGCCCACAATCCGGAAGCGCAGACAGACACATACAGCAACGGAAGCAAAACTCTATACTACCTACTTGTACAGCACATTTTGAAGAATCAACAGGACCAGAATTTTTTGCCAAACTGTTTGGGGTGGCCCACTGATAATATCCAGAATTGCCGTCTTCTTTATTGAATGAGGATCCAAGGTTAATGTGTGTAATGAAGTAGTCTGATTTCACTAACATTTCAGGGGCCAATATAAGGTTCCTATATGTTCCTGCAAAGGAATAACAGGAACAAAACATAACTCCTGTCCATTTTTCCCCAAAAGGATGGAGTTTTAACACCAAAAAACTAGAAAGGACATTATCTTGGAGTAGAGAATAATTTTTTGCTTTAATACATTCAGCTTCATGAAAAGTCATGATATTATCCTTATTTTCCCCAGTTGGACATAAACTGGTGAAACCCACAGTGTGGACCTGCCCTCACTGTTTACTGACGTGCATGGGAAGAAGGGATTGCTACACTTGTTTTGACCAGAAATCATTGAGTTAAACTAATTGTGGGATTGGCTTATTATCGTCTATAGAGATTCACTTCTTTGTTAGTCTTTTCAAGATGATCAGTCACTGGATCTGAATTTCCTTAATACCAGGATGGATAACAGATTGTCAGTCTGAAGGGTTCTGAAACCTTGGCATTGAGAGTCTTCTCAGGCTCCTTCTGGAGGTGCTTCCAGGACCTGAATGGACATGAGTTAATATGGTTGGCATGGGGAGAGTGGGGCCCCATTTCAGCACCTTTCAAAGTCATCCCATTTGGAAAAATGAAAGACGTTCTCTGCAAAGGTGAGGTTCAAGGCCCAGGACCAGCCTTAGACTAGAGAGTCAGGGATGCAATGCTCTAAACCCTCCCTGAGTATCCAGCATGACCTTGATGACCCTCCATATTTCCTTATTTTCATTTGGAAAGTCCTTAATAAAAGCCCCTTTACACAGATGATCTGGACAGGAAAATAATTGTCCAATGCGCCTCCTGGTACATTCTCTGTAATACTCTTCATTTCATTTATATATTTAAAAAAAGATAAAGAAAAGCATTCAAGTAAATCCCATCATCCTGGTGATATTAGATCTTAAATTTTCCCCCCGTGACTTTTCAAGTTTAACGGTTGCATAATATTCCATTGTCAATATGCCATAATTTGTTAAGCCATCTCCAATTACTGAACATTAGGCTCCTTCTGGAATTTTGTGTGTATGTGTGTGATTAGATTTGATCAGTAAAGACAGCGCCACAGTTTGTGTCGCTTTTTGCTTCTCTCAGATTATTTATTTAATATAAATTCCCAGGAGAAGGATTACTGGGTCAGAGTAAGCACATCTTTATGATTCTTTTACACGTTGGCTTATTTCTTTCAGGAAGAATTATGCTGATTGAACTCAGTGCCTATAGCATTCGAGTGTATCAGTTACACTGCAGCCTGACCAGCATCCAGGTATTATTTAGTCAGTCATTTCCAAGTTGCTTTAATTTGCATTTTTTATTACCAGCAGGCATGAATATTTCCCCACACGTTCACTTATCTACTACTATTCATTAAAGATGTTCTAGGGCCACATTTAGGGGCTGGGTATGGATGGGAAACTTCACCTCTCATAGCTGAAGGGGCAGATGACAGCTGTGGATGAGTCTATATGAATAAAACTTGAACTGATTTCTGTGCTGTGGAGTGACTGCATTTCATGTGGCTGCCTTGCCAGTTTAAAAAAAATAGATGGTTATAACTCTTGTGGCCAAAAGAAACAGACCCCGCCCCCACCCCCGCCAAATAAACAGCCAAAGTGGGTTTATTTATTTACTCTGTTTTCCTTGTTGAAAAGTTGCAAGGAGCTTGGGAGAGGCCATCAATCCTCAGGTCTTTCGGTCTTTGCAGTGGTCCTCATCAAGACTTTAGAAGCAAAAGAATAGTTGCGACACTTATGACCAAGTACACTTCCTTAGCTGTAATTGTGCATGAATTTTCACATGCTCTTCATCATCAGGTCCTGTCTACTGCAAACAGTCGTACAACAGGGCATATCTTACAGCTAAATAAACTCGCTGCCTGAAAGAGTCTGAGCTGCGTTCACTCTGCCGGCCTCCCCACCCACAGCTCAATCCACCAGACTCAAACGTGCAGGATTCGAAGATTGTAGAATTAAGTGGGAAACAAACTTTATAGGAATCAAACGGTTCCAAACTCTCAAGTCTCTGGGAGATTTCAAAGTCTGTTTTCTTAACATTACACTAATAATGCCTTTCCTGCTCAGCCCACCTCCCCTCCCCCTCCTGGGAGGCACTCCGCCCAGGGGTTATATAACTGTGACTTGACACCACGGCCGAGGGACTGGGAGCTCAGAGCTCGGTTCACTGAACTGTAGCAAGGCGTGCGTCCTCCTCCCCTGCACTTGCCAGGGAGGAGTACAGTTAGAGGGTAAATAGATGACTTCGAGTTACAGATCAGCTTCCCCTAACTCTGTGGTCTGGCCAGGCCACCCTGGGCTGCCAAAACGTTGGTAAGCAGGCCAAGCAGAGTCCTGCCCAGGGGAACTGAAATAAACGGCTTTCAGGTACCAAGTGAAGCCCCAGCATGAGGAGAACTCTGGGCTGGTTATGTTTTTTTCCCCCTTAAGAGAGTGGCCTCAAAGGCATTGCTGACGGTCAAGCTGCCCAGGCTGCTTAGGTGTGCAAAGTCAACAGGAGGGGGATTCCTTAACACCAATCTTGAAAGTGACAGGTACCCAAGATGCTGAGTTCACTCCCTTCTGGAGCAGTGTGGACCTCTCAAGAGAGAGGGACGTGCTCCACTCTCCCCCTTCCACCCGAACACAGCCAGCTAAACTGAGCACCCTACATGCCCAAGCCCCCACATCTTTCTGTGCACTTCAGAAGCAACATAAGATGGCGATATAAATTTGGCCTGCTGAGTCAGAAAGACCCAGCTCTTCTCCTTCCAGGTTTTAAGACCTCTGAGAAGTTACTTCAGCCCCCTCGGTCTCAGGTTCCCCATCTGTAAAATGGGTACAATAACAACCCACCTGATGAGGTTGTTGTGAGGATGGGATGAGATATGGATCAGAAAGCACATGAAATATTGCGTGATTCATGGAAAAGGGCAAATAAAATCAGTTTTTACCATAGCACTTTTGTCTTTTTCTTAACCCCTTCCTTGCTGGACTGGGTGACCCTAGCATGTAGGGACTATATCTGTTCCATCCCAGTCCTGCTGGGATCGAGCACAGCTCCTGACACGCAATGGACCCTCAATGAGTTTGCTGCCTGCACGGCTGTGGATGCCAGCTCTCTGATGAAAGCTGGTCCCAGGGGTCATGGAAGTAGCAGTGTGGGTTTTGTTTCGTTTTGTTTTTTAAAACACTTTTTTCATTTTAAGTTATTTTGGGGTCATTAATGTGATCCCTAATTGTGCTTATCTATCAAGCAAATTGTTTCTTTCGAGGCCGTTTAAATGAAAATAAGAACGAAAGATTCCTTGTTTTAAAATAGTTTTCTCACATGAAACATCAAATAAAACTAAATTGCTAATTGAACAATGATGCTGGTTGAAAGCTATTACCCAAGGAGCCAAAGCCTGATTCTTTTTTAAAGGAATCTCTCTCATGCTTCTCCACGACAGAAAATGTAACTCACATGTAGGTGTCCACAGTCTACGCTGTGCTCCCTAGACAAGCCCCGTGGTTTACAAGTCTGCACAATAGAAGTATAAATGGGGCTTTTTTTTTAATACCCCTGTCTAGCCCTACCCTTGGAGAAGCAAGTTCAGTAGGACTGAAATAGACGTGAGAATTTTCAAAAGTTCTCCAGATGGTTCTGATAAGCAGCCAGGGTTGAGATCCACTAGGCTAAACTTTTCCATTCCCAGCATAGCAGTAAAGAAAGAAATTTCTCTCCCTCTGTCTTTCTTTAAATTCCCATATTCATTATGGCTCAGCTAAAACGCTTCCTCCTACCATCTCCCCACCGAACAGACGCATTTCATGTCTGTCCTGTGAAGTACGACTATTGTTGCTTCTGAAAGTACTTTCGTGAGATATATGAAGATTTGCTGAAAACCCCAAGTGCTTTGGAAAACATGTATCCACATGTTTTTGATGAGGAAAAGCTGAAATCGGAGTGTCACCACCCTCTGAACTGAGGCAGACGTCCTTGGTGTATTTGAACCACAAAGATAATTCCTCCCAGGTGCAGGTCTCAGTTGACTGCGCCATAATGTTTTAGTGAATAGAAAAAATATCAGTGTTCATCAGTTTAAGGCAATTCGTTGGAGAAAATGCAGAACCATTTCAAGGTTCCGTTGCTAGGACTGTCTTGAGAAAAACTTGTACAGTTTTCCACAAAGTGACCACCAGTTTGGTCTTTGTAAAAAACACGTGGATTACTAAGATCCAATAGGTTCATGTAGTGAAAAGTCACAAAACATGTTGGCCTATTTTTCTATCTATCTATCTATCTATCGACTTGTGCCAAACAGCATTCCCCTTTTACAGTCCTGCCACTGTCGCACGTCTCCCAGGGCTGCAGGTGCAAGGTACAGTGAGCAGTCCTGGATTAAAGATGACTTCCACGGCAGAGCTAGGCTAGTAAAACTCAAGCCTGTGGTTCATGGAGTCTTATTAGAGGGAGACGTTGGACAGGGTTGGGCATTTCAATGACCCATAGGTGAGCCTTTGATCTGAGTCTCTTTCAATTGTGTTTGAGGAAAGCAATCCCTTCTGGCCAGAAAACTGAGGACAGAAATAGGTAGTACCTGTGCTGAGCTGAGAGATGCTGCTCTGACCACTCCAGAGAGACAGCTAAGCTGGGCTCAGCTTCCTGATCCTGGGATAGGGTTTTCATCAATTTTTGTGAATGAGAAAAGTCGCAGGACCCTTTATTACACACTGAGTCCAAATGGCTCATGCTTTCACCGACTGAAGTCTGTCTGGGCTTGGAACGAGTCAAGCATGCTCCCCACCTGAAGGTTCTCATCTATAAAATGGGGCTGGTTCATACCTCACACAGTGCTGGGAGGGGGAATTGATTAATTACTGTTTACAATCTGCTTTGAACTTGAAAAGGATTCCCTAGAAGTTGTTATTAAGCCTATATCATTGTTACTTTGAGTGCTAGGGTGTGTCTAAACCTGAAACTCAAAGGAAACTTCACAGTTTGTTGCGCCCCCCCCCCCCAGGGGAGATAAAATGTAATAAGATGAATGCAAATTCCCTGAAAAATGGCTACTGTGTAACCAAGTAGAGAGTGTGTTCTTTCTGAGGCTCTAAAGGGATCCTGAAGCAAAAGGAAAAAAAGCGTCATCCCCTTCCATGCAAAGAAGCAGGAAGCAGTTCTTCGAACTGAGAAGGGGTAGGGGGAGCTGTCAGTTTTCAGAAAATTTAGTTTTCGACCCCTTTGCCTTCATGAAGTCCCTGAGGAAGCCAAACAGAGAGTCTGCCGGGCAGAAGGGTTTACACGGAAGGCATTAAAGCCTACTCAATATAATTTAATTTCTAGCTCTCCTAATTTATCCTGTTGTCACTCAGCAGCACAACAGCGAAATACAGACACTCGTCTGCAGTCAGGTAATTGGGCTGTGGTATGGGGTTAGGTCCGACGCCGAAGCAGTGTGTGGTACAGAGCACGTTAACGGGCAGCGGCTCTCTGGACCTAGGGGTGTCAAACTTCCTGTTTGAGCAGGGAGAGACGGGTTCTTGTGTGTGGGGAAAAAAAAGTCATGATGACCTAATCCCATTCGAGAACCTTCGTAAACCATAAAGATAACAAGCCTGAGCCCAGCTCTTCAGTGAACCAGATCAAAAATGATTAACCACGTTGAGCACTGACCATTCTTAGCGAATGTAGTTTGGGATCATTGTTTCTTTACTGAAGAAACAACTGCCTGTGATAGCTATCAATACCAGGCCTGCACAGTTGCATTAGATATTTCTTGCCGGAGGCTATGGCTTGAGTTTTAAGTCAATTGAGTGTGTACAACAGAAGCTCCTATTGACTATTGGATTAAACAGCAAGTCAATTTATTTTCCTAGGTTCAATATTCAAGGATGCAAGAGAGCAAAGAGATCCCCCAGATGTGCTTTTGCGAGGCGGTGGTAAGGCACTCACATTGTTGGGATGCTTTTTAAGCCATTTGAAATAGCATTTGCACACCCCTTGCTCAGCAGTCCAATACACACCTTGACTATTGGCATTTGACTCGTTCCCTGTGCTGGCGAGATGGCTGTTTGATTCTCTGTTCTCCAAAGTGGCTGTTAGAGGTGAGCGCCTGGACTCTGCGGCACCCAGGCCTCTCAGCACCTCACCTCTCGGAGTAAATGCTGGCTCTGCTGAGCAAGGATGTCGAAATGAAGGTGTAATCCACCTAGGGGCTGCAGCCCACAGCGATGAGGGGAGGGCATGCAACTTTAATTTCTCTCCCATGAATGATCAAATTTAGGCAGTAGGCTATTTTAGCTTCTTAATATCAACGAGACTAGGTAGAGTTAAGCCATCTTATGGCTGGAAGTGATGAAGTGGTACTCATTAAATATTTGAATTGAATCAAGCTTAGCTTGGATGGAGACACAGGCGCAGAGAGGGAAGGTGATTTGCTTAAGATCACACAGCTGATTTGTGCAAAGCTTCTTCAACTGGGGCTTCCTTATATATAGGCCAGTGCATTTTCCATGATACTATGAGGCTTCTCCTTATAAAGAAGGAGATATATGCGAGTTTGTTAGCTCTGGGCAAAACACAGACATGTGTGTTTGAACTAATGTTCTGGGTCTGTCTGCTTATTTGTTTTTTCAGCTTTTCACTTAACTGATCAGAGAACGCTTTGTCAGAGAGGATAAACTGTGCAAATGTTTTGGTTTGGTTTGGTTTTCACTACTGTCTTAAAGAGTCCTCATGTTGGAGAGTATGAGAACTGCTTTTAATAACTAATAACATTCAGTCGTTTATTTAATAAATATTTATTCAGCACCTACTATTAACCAGGTACAATTCTCGGTACTAGGAATATGTCAGCAAACAAACAAACATCCATGCCTTTGAGTTGCTTATATTAGGAAGAAGACAGACCCTTAGCAATAAATATAAGAAATAAGTGAATGACATGGTGCATTAGGAAATGATAAGTGCTAAGGGAAGGAGGAGAAAGTAGAACAGGTAAGAGTCAGGTTGCAGTTTAAATAGATGGTCAGGACAGGACCATGGAAATCCAGAGGCAGTAATTGCACTGTTATTGATGCAGTGTCTAGACAGTGGTTGGTGCAGATAAAGATTCAGAGATTCCGCAATAACTCCACTCCCCCAACCAGATGTGGACCCCAAACTTTGGGGACTCCATACCTTACCTCTGCCTTTTGCATCCAGAGCTCAATTGCAACCCTTTGGCTGGGGATGCATGCTCTGCTATCTCCGTTTGGTTTGCATAATTTACAAGGAACAGGAAAAGCACGTGTATTTCAATAAAGCCTGGTTGTGAAGTCTTTGATGCTCCCTCCTTGCTTTCTCCCCAGCACTCGGCCCTTGGTTGGTGTTCTTAGCTTCCAAACCCTTCACTCCCCACCCAGCAGCCTTTGGCATCTCCAAAGGCCTGGAAAAAGTTGCCCTGTTCTATTTCCCTCCTCCTGAAGGCCTTGCTAGGAGATACCTGCCATTTGACTAATCCAAGAAGAAGGGAAAGTGGCTGATACGCTGTCACACATCCCTCCTGGGTGATATTTGCATTTCAACAGTAATAACAATAGCAAACGTTTATATCACTTGTGATGTGGGCCAGGCAGTGTTCTTAGCATTTTATAATACTAACGCATTTAGTACTCACAACCACCATCCGAGAAAGAGACTCCAATTATCCTCATTTTACAGTTAAAGAAACTGAGGCACAGAATAACTTGCCCAAAATCACACTGCTTTTAAGTGGTAGAGCTGGGATTCAAACCCTCATGGTCTAGGCTTATTCAGTGCCTTAACCCGGGAATGTAAACAGGATTCAGCTCCCACGTCAACTCCAGTTGATTGGTAGTGACTGCTTGAAGTACTGTAGTGGGAGAGATTTGGGGGCTGTTTGGTATTCATGGGCAAGAATTCTATGATTGATTAGCAATGTCTGCCATGAGTTCAGGATGGGGAATTGATGGTGCTGGTGGTGAGGATGCCTTAACTTGGAGGAGTACTAAAGAGTCAGGCCTTTGACGTGGCCAATGAGGGAGCTGTTTAGGGGTCTGTCCCTATTAAATCACACTGTAAAGGCAACCGCCTAATTTACCAGCTGAGTCTGATTCTTTTCTCTTATCGTGGCCCTTTTTTCTTTTTTACAAGAGTGGGAAGTGTGAGGTTCAGAATGCAAAGGACGCAGTCTGGAGTGCATCTGTGGAAAGTGGCAGGGCAGGGAGAGGAAGGCGGCACCTGGGAGAGGCTCACTCCTGCAGGCTGGCCATAAGTGCCTGCACCTCAAGCTGGTTGATGATCGCAATATCCTGGGTGCTGTCTAAACTCAGTTCTAACTGAGCCAGCAAAATACCTTCCCCTTCAACAAAGTTTCAGGTTCCCATCAAATTACTGATAAGGACCAAGCCGCAGAATTTGAGGTTGAACTAGTTCACACACAGGCATTGCTGACGTGTGCACATCTGATGCCGCCCTGCACGCTTAGGGATGAAGGAGATGGAGTCAAAGGGAAGAAGGAGTCGAAGCCCAATGGAGGGGACTTTTCCCCCTGCCGCACTGTATTCCATCATGACCCAGCTGGGAAAGGATGGGGTGCTGCACAAGATAATTCTTCTACGTCAGTAATTTTAAACCTAAAGAGGTTTGATGTCTCATAAGCGTATTCATCTTTCTATGTTTATTAAATTAAGCCCTCCATGAATCTGCAACAACATACTGTTCATTAATAGGAAAAGAGACCATTGTTTTCCCCCAGGGAATATGTTGGCTCAGATCCGTTCCAAGGTAGGCATAAATGAAGTGTGTGTGTGTGTGTGTGTGTGTGTGTGTGTGTGTGTACCTTGAGTAGGGGTAATGATGGAGGGGCAAAGAGCAAAGAGAGAAAGAAGGAAAAGAAGTCTTAGCGCTTAGACCAGAAATATCCAAGAAGACTTTTTACCAGAACTAAATCTAAGTACTCTTGGCGGAGTGCCTAGCAAGATATTAGTTTTTATAAGGAGAAAAACGAACATGTAATTGTAGTGTCTCCATCAGAAGAAAACTGCAGATCTGTTCAGGAGCACCCCCCATGCAAATTTGAAAACAGCTTACGTATAGGAAAATCAGTTTTTTCCTTCTAGCAATATTAACATAGTCAAACAACTGAAGAGAGAATTCTATTAACGAAGTCAGTCCCATCAAGTTAAAGCCTAGTAATACTGCCATCGGGGCTCGGTAGGGAATCTAATCATTTGCAGCTTGGGCCAGAATAACGTGGAAATCCCATTCACTTAGACTTGTGTTACTAATGCTGAAGACAAATCCAGGAAGCCCAACACAAGTGTAGGGAGCTTAAGAGAGAAGGACAGAAAGAAGAAAGAAGAGTGTAAAGATGTTTTGGTAGCCATGTGATTCATAGGTGAGAGACCTTAGAGGTGTGAGGTGTCTTAGATCCCACTGAGAACTGGTTTCAGGACAACACACCTTATGAAGAGAACGTTACAGTAAGATGCTCAAAATATCAGTCACAAAGGAAGTTGAGGAAATGTGTTGAGTAATCATGAATTGATACTACAATTACCCTAAATTTTCAAGTTTCCAGTTAAAGCCAATGGTTGTTTTGTAATAGAATCTAAGGAACATGGTTATAATGTGGGTTCAACAAAGAGAAAGCTTTTGTCCTCAATTCTTATGCTCTGTTTCAGGATGAAAATAAGATTACTGTGGGAGGGGCAGACTAGTACATTTAGAAAGAGACTGCAGATGACTTCCGTCCATTCAGAAATACTAGTGACAAATGTGGTGTATCTCAGGACTTCAGTGGAAAAAAGGATGAAGACTGTGAGAGACTTGACTGACCTAGATCTGGGTACAATTGTCGAGACTCTCAAATGCTACTGAGACTGGTGGCTGCTTGGGGCAATAAGCAGAGAAGGGAAATGAGAGAGGGACTTTCTCTTTTCTCTAGGAGTAAACTCTTCTAGTAGATGCAGGAACACCAGCAGCCATGTGAGGAAAAGCTTTAGAAAGACATGTCCGGTGGAAGATCCAAGGAGATCGGGCTTCTGTGATCCTTCTGTTGTCTCTGGTGATGCCCTCTCAGGATGAAGTGTTTTCCAGTGATGGTTCCTGGGTTAGGACAGACTCTCAGATGAAGACATCATGGAATGGGGCAGCGCATTTGAGGATGACTATTAAGACTGACCTTGACATTGATAAGTACTACACAGACTCCTCTGACCCAGGTACTCTGATAAGAGCTCATCCATCCAGAGCAATCAGAGGATTGGGTCCCCTGGAGTCTAAAGCAGGAAGCTGCCCAATTCGGAATCTCCAGAACTCATGGCCATGGATGTCAGCCAGATCCTCGAATCTGAGTCAGGCCCAAGGCACACACTGCTATCAAAGGGCCTTTCAGCCATGTTCCACGTTTGTGGTCTTCACTTTGCTGCTGAATGCTCCTGATTTATGTCTCCCCAGAGAGCCACACGA
The DNA here is from genome assembly GCF_021613505.1 of Equus quagga. Lineage (NCBI taxonomy): Eukaryota > Metazoa > Chordata > Mammalia > Perissodactyla > Equidae > Equus > Equus quagga. The sequence goes on along the minus strand of NC_060268.1, from coordinate 54,939,880 downwards.
TATTTCGTAAGCAATTAGAATCTTAAACCTGGGAGAAAACATGAAATAGGTACAGCTGTCGTCAAGTCATTATTACACATCAGACAACTGCTGAGCCTGCCCCTAAAAAAGAAGAGCTGCCTGCCTCTGTGCTGGGGAAGCTTCCGTATCTAGGTAGGGTACTGTCAAGTCTGGTGGGGCAGATAGCTCTGAATGTTTGCAGAGTCCAGCCTGACCTGGTCTTCCTTGAGTCTTTATGTGCTTATTAATTCAATGGCCAGAAGTTGGGCTTTTTGGCCTTTTGTTTAACTGCATTTGCTCTTTCATGACCAGTTTTGAAAGGTTTGTTAGCAATGGCATTTTTTTCTTCAAAACACAGGGGCAGTGGGTGGAGAAGACTGCAGCCATGCTGCCCGCCCCTGCCCTCGACCTTCCACCCCTGAGGTGTGTCTGTGACTCCGGGGCTCTGCAGAGCTCTGAGATGCTCTAGCGGGACGGAAAAGCTGACTACCTGAGTTCCTGAGTTCATCTTGACTCTGCTGCTGCTGCGTAACCTTCTAGTTATTTCTCTTTCTGGGCCTTGTTTCTCTACCTTCAAGATACAGAGTTCTCTTACTCTTCCCTGAAAATATTATTTCTTCCTCTAGATTTCCACTCCTGTTTTGTAACTAGATCTTAACAGGTACCCAGGGTATTATTTAGTGAAGTAGATTTCAAAGTAAATCCGTATTGATAGAGTAGATAGTTATTGTGACAATGTAATTATGACGTTCATAACGTGACTGTGGTTATGTAAGAGAATATTCCTATTTTCAGGAAACACATTGCAGTATTTAGGGCTAAAGGACCATGCTGTGTATACCTTATCCTCAACAGTTCAGAAAATAAATTACGTGTGTTTATATAAAAAGAAAGAGGGAAGAGAAAAAAAATTTTTTTAGGTAAATCACTATGAATAATAAAGCCAACACCGAGGGTATCAAGAATATCATTCTTCAGGTTAAAATTCCCCATAGATGTTTAAAACCAAGAACCCACCCAAAGGCCTGTGGCTGCCTGTGCCCCAGCCTTCATAGACTTGTCAAGATGGATCAAGGCTGCATCCCCTTGAACGTTCAGGTGCAAATGAGCTGTCAAGGGAGGGGTTTGGAGAGCAATAAAGAGCCTCGTTCTCCCATTTTCGTCAAAGGAAGCTAAATGGAACTTGCAACCCAAAATATGTAATGATTCACCCTGTGGTAATAAAGCAGCCCTGGAAAACTCCCTGGAGGGATTAATCTTAATCGGCAATTAAGATAAAGTCAGGGCACACGCTAATCCAGGGCTTAATCGGAGACATTTTAATGTGCTGCCGTGGTGTGGGTATAAGACTGGGTTTCCCCTAATTGAGCCTGGAATGTGGATGTGAGGAGGAGGAACCACAGGGTACGGATGGCCGGCACATCCAGTGGCTACAGGAGATTTTGCAAGTGTGCTCAGCAGTCTTGGCTAGCACGAACCATGTGTGGCTGGTCTGCTGGGGCTCCCAGGTGAGAGCCCCACTGTCTTTACTGCAATGCAACAAGAGCAAAAAGAGAAAGCACATTTCTAACAAGACATGCAGAACCCTTCTTGTTTCACTAGAGTGTTCTGAGAGGGTTCATGAGATGATCAACAACCCACACAAGGTGTGGAGACCAATATGAATGTGAGGAAGAGCAAAATATAAAAATGAAGGGGCCGGCTCCGGGGCAAGTGGTTAAGTTCATGCGCTCTGCTTCCGTGGCCCAAAGTGTCACCAGTTCGAATCCTGGGCACGGACATGGCACCGCTCATCAAGCCATGCTGAGGGAGCATCCCACATGCCACAACTAGAAGGACCCACAACTAAAAATACACAACTACGTACCGGGGGCTTTGGGCAGAAAAAGGAAAAATAAAATATTTAAAACAAAATTTACGGAAGTTTTTGAAGAAAGTTAAAGCCATTATCATTGCTGTGTTGTTTTCTTCCTAGAATTTCCTTTTCTGCATGTTTCTAAATCCAAACAGTCACACATTATGGTTTGTAAGTGTAAATTCCCGGTGACCATGAGTTAGTACTCTAGGTTAGGCAGAGAAGCCTGCCACATGCTGTCCAGCTGTTTTTGTCCCCAGTTGTGTCACTTTTAAGTCCCACCTTGTCAACCATGGTTTGAAGATTTGATGCTGGCGTTAACCCTGCAATTCTCATGAGAAATCTGAGCATCCGGTTTAGGCGGTCTACACTTTAGAGAAGTTTATTCCATTTTCTTATCTTCATCACTAAATGCACTCCAGCCACAGGCCTATCTATGTTTTCCCAAGATCACGTGTATCCTCACGACCCTGTTAATGAGGGAGGTTCCAAGTCCTTCTCCCAGATCAAGCTCCTTGTCCACCTAAGATGGGGTTTTTCATTATCTACTCACGTGTCCATGAGAAATGAGTGTGGCCGTGAAACTTGGAATCAGATACATGACTGAATACATGTTTCTAGGCTGTCGCTAACTCATCTGTGGAGGAGACGCTGAACCTTCCCACAATGCAAGAAAATAAGTAAGAGAAAGTGGAAGCTGCAGAGGAGGGGAGCTCAGTGGCAGTCAACAGTCACCTTTTAGATCAGTATCTTGTGAGCTCCGACTAGGGGAAAGGTCTAGTGCTGGACGCTGTGAAGCACGCGATGAGTGTAAGGCAAAGCCACTTCCACATGAGAGCTGTGCCTTCTCGGAAAGAGTACAATATACAGGTGAAGTGATAACCAGAGCTCCCCAGCCGTGTGCAAGAGGCAGCAATGACTGGTCCAGACAGAAAGAGCTCTCTGATGTAAATGGAACAAGAGATGACTTTTGGCTGGGTGTTCAAGGAGGGCTTCTCTGAGACGGAATGTTTGAGTAATGCAGGGAGAGAGAAGGAGAGGAGGCGTTCCAGGTGGGAGAAGAACCAAAACTCAGAGGCTGGTAAATGGCACATGGGCTTGGAGGAGGAGGAGAGATTGGATGTAGTAGAAAAGAAGGCAGAAAGAAGTATAGTCGAAAGAAGGCACGGTCAGAGTCTTGTGGGAGGACCCACAGGTCTTAGCTTAGAGTTAAGGCCTGTCCTCTCTTACACACCGCAGATAGGGTTGCCAGATTTAGCAAAAAAAAAAAAAAAGAAGAAAGAAAAAAATACAGGACACCTAGTTAGATTTGAATTTCAGGTAAACAAAGAATAATTTTTGATATAAGTATGTCTCAAATATTGCATGGGACATACTTGTACAAAAATTCTTCATCATGTTTTCCTTTATGGGAAAGCTCAGTGTAAATCTTGTGCCCTATCTACGGGGCTCCCTGTGGCTGAAATGCATAAGTTACCTGGTTGTGAGACATGAGCGTAACACGAACCATGAATTCAACAATGTCACCAATGAAGCAGTTGTCCCTGGGAAGGCTAATCAAGGGAAAGCTGGATTGGGTTTTGAAAACATCATTTCTTATAAGCCCTTGACTCCGAGGCTTTCTACCTGCCTGTGTGCTGGACAGTTAAGAAACAGAGATCAGATATAAAGGCATGACCTAAAAAGCATAATAGGAAAATAATATTAGGCCACTGCAATTTTCCTTAAAATCTTTTTTTCTCCAAGAAAATAAGTAATGTGTTTTTTTTTAACTTTTATAGTTTTTAGAATTTAAATGGGCAGCATTCAGAAACAAAAAGCTCTGTAACGAAGGTGTAAATTGTGCCTTTTAAAGGGACTTGTCTTCCCTACCCCGGTACCCACAGTACTGAACACTCCTACCCAATCAAAATACGAAAACAAAATTGGAGCTGTGTCAGCATCTTGGCTGCAAATAAAACTCAAAACAGGTTATAGCACATGCTAGGAATACAAAATAAGGTTAGAAATAACGCTTCAGCTGTGAGTTCTCCAGGCTGTGGAAATAATAGAGCATAATTTAGTAGAGGGGGGACTGGGGAGTCAGCATACACAGGAAAAATGAAAGAAGCAAGAAAAGCGCAAGAGGCAGAAAACAGAGCTAGAAGAAATTGGAGGAGGACACTGGGTGGCTAATCTTTCTGGGGAAGAAAGAGAAGGATCAGGAGCGTAGAGGCTGGACTGGTTGAGTTTTGTATAAACTGCTCATATTGGGTTTTGAGGGTGAGTCCAGATGGACCTCAGTCTTCAGAGAGTCAAGCCCATAGCATTAGGGTTTGTAACATCAATATCTGACTCCCGACAAGACCAGAAAGAAGGAATCCACTTTTCTTACCTGGTGACTGGAACCTTGAAGGGCTGTCCTTTTTATTAGTCTAAGATTATCCCCTAAACCCTAAAGAAATTTGTACAGCCGCTCTGTAATTATCTTGGTTTACAGATCCAGATGTCAGCTCACGGTGATCAACCGAATGGATTTTTTTTTCTTTTCTTTTTGCAACTTCATCAAGATATTACTACCCCCTCCCCCACTCCCAACCCATAAGAGCACCTGACGCCGTGAATGAAGAAGAGACAAAAATAGTTAACAGGTTTTCTACCCCATATTGTACTTGCAAAGTGTTTATCAAGGCAGTTATCTTAAATAGCAGTTTGCACATTTACTTTCATTCTAACTCAATTAAAGAGCATTTTTCTTAACAAATATTGATCATAGAAGTTAATTTCCTTTTGTACTTCACTTCCTGGCACTAACAGTTAAGAACCTGTTATTAAGGGAAAGAGGCGGCCTTCCTTTTACTCTCCTTTCACATCAGGAAAAATAATTCACAAAATGTGATCTCTACCATCCACCCAGCTATCATGCACCAACTGATACAAAGGGTGTCAGCTGCCTGATTATGATGATGACGGACATTTCACAGGCTGCATTCACTCTTCACGTTTTAGAAATAACCACGCAGGCAGGGCACGGGCAGTTAGGATTTGTTCAGGATGGGAAATGAAAACATGCTGATTAAAACTCCCTAAATGTACAACAGCCTCTAAGCTGTATCCTCTCTGGAAATAATCATTTTGTGAGGAGACACATTTCTCACCTTTAATGATTCATTGCCGAAGTCAGCTCCTCCCTCCCTCCTGGTCAGTCCTTTCTTATTGTCTGCATGTGACAAGTTTATTAGAAAGAATAAAAGCCCATTTTATCAGGCCAGCCTTCCACCTTTGTCTGTTGGTGCACCTGCTCTTCATTTTACCACTTATTTATGAGTCAGCTGCGCGATGGAGTCTAAGCTTTGGCCTCTGGTTTGGTTTATCCCATGCTTTTGCTATTCTATATTATTTTTTTTTAACGAAGGCTTTAGTGGTTAGCTGTAGAGGCAATTATTTTACACTTTCAGAAACAGTATGGGAGTCAAGAATAAAATTGGGGAGTTCAGTTGAGGCCTAGCCAGTGATTCGGAGGGAAATCGGTGTCTATTCAGAGTTTCCCATACCCCACATGAGAAAGAGCTGTTCCGGCAGCCCTTGGCTCCCACCTGGGCACACCTGCCATCCTTCCACGTTCACAGGCTCTTAGTGGATTGGTCATTTCCTGATTGACTTTACAGCCATGTCATGATCCTACAGTGTACATATGCCAGTTTGTCATCACCCAGGCAGTACCCAGCAAGCTTCTGACGTGTTTCAACTTTGAAGCCACTTGATGAACTTATCTGGTATTCAAAGTGGTGTGTAAAACCATCTGGCAACAGAGGAGTGAATGGCAAAATTTTGTTAAGTTTCGAGAGCAGAGAATAAGTGAGGGTACAGTGATGGGGTATGAGAAAACAAGCTAAAACATAGATGGAATTTACTGTTGACCCTTCCAGTTTAATTTCACTTCCCGAAGGAGACCTTGACAGGTGTATGGTTTAGATGCCTCCACCCATAGACCACCCTGGGTTGGATACGTTCTGCGTGGCAGGCACCTGTGCTGGGCGTGGGGGATATAGGGATGAATGAGATACAGTTCTGCCCTTAAGGAACTGACAGTCGGATGAGAGGAGACATGGACTTTGATGTTCTACCACACCATGGGACACTTGAGTAAGAATAAAGGCTACAGGAGCTCCCAGGTCAGAATAACTGACTCAGGGGTTCATGAAAATCTTCACAAAGGAGCTGACAATTAAGCTGGGTTTTGCAGAATGAGGAGGCATTTCCATGTACAGGAGGAAAGGCAAGGAGAGAGCATTCATAGCAGAGGGAAAAGAATACACAGAGGCAAGAAGTGATTAAATGATCTAGGGTATCCGGGGTACAGTGAGAAGTTCAGCGTGGCTAAAATACAGCAGAGCTGAATGAGAGTGGAAGAGGAGAGGGTGGGGCCCGGAGCCCTAGTGCCCCCTTCCAGGGGACTTTCCTGCGTTGCTACTTGGAAAGAGGGAGGCTTCGAAGCTGATAGCTCTCGTTCCAGCACCCAAGTCTTCTGCTCATCAGCAGTGTGAAATAGCGCAAGGTGCTTAAAAGCAGAGAGCCTCAATTTTTGCATGTGTAAAATGGGTATTAGAATCCCAGATGTGTAGATGTGTTGGAAGGATCTAATGAGATGACGTATCTAAAGCACCTGCTGGTGTCCCCAAATATGTCAGGTATCATTATTTGCCTTTGCGTGTGTCCTTATCACGGGTCACAGGTTTAAAAGGCCAGTGGCCCAGCAGGTAACAAAGATATCAAAAGCCAAGCCAAGTCTAAGGTACTTAATGGCATCCGTCGCTCACCTCAGTTGAGAAAGAACATGTGCCCCACCTGAAACAGGCCCCATCCAGGAAGGAGGCCCAGCACAGTCACACCTTCCAGTTCTCCAGGAGAAGCTGGACATACAGATTTCTAAGTAAAATTGCCCAACTTTTCTATGTTGGCTTCTAATCCAAGTTTAAAACCCAGTGCAAGCAAAACAGAACATGTCTCTGGGCCCTACACGACCTGGGGGCTGCCGGTTTATGGCCTTTGATCTCTATCTTCTCTCTCCCACCACATTACAGGCTCTTGCAGGGCGAGGGCTGTGGTTGCTAATGATTCCTCTCGGGGCTGGCTCATGGCAGATGCTTCCTGGTTGGAGGGCACTGACTTTAGCCACATACCCACATCGGCACCAGGGGCGAGGAAAAGCCAACAAGTGAGGTGTTCAAAAGTGCAGAATTCAAAGAGTGACCCAGTGCCATAGCACAAGCCCAGGAATGAAAACTTTTAAAACTCAGCCCCAGCAAGAAGCTCCTGGGAGAGGAGCAGATCCTTGGGGGGAAAAAATGTACAGTCTGTGAAGGGCAAAGTTTGGCAATCTATTAAACAGCAAGTTACAATAGGCGAGTGCGGAGATCACAGAGGCTGGGATTAATGTACACACATCTATACAGGGAACTTTGATGCTTTCAATGCCTGCTCGCCATCTGAAAATCAGGCAGCAGGCATCGCCTACATATTTCACAGCGGTCTACCTGTCTGGGTGTTTGGGCTTGACAGCAGGTAGCTCTTTGAAATGAGGCTGAGGTATTTCAAACACTTCTGCTTGAATATCCAGTTTGTATATTCTGCTGATGGCTTTTTTTTTTACATTTTTATTTTATTTTTAACTAATTTTGAAATCGCTTCTGAAGTCGGAAGTCTGCAGAAGAGCCAGTTACAAAGCTAAGATGCCTTTGACAATCTCAATTCAATTATCAGATACAGACACCTGTGCTCACACACAATCCCATGTAACGAGGAAGGAAGATATTCGCCCATCAGAACTATTGGCAACAACAGTCCAGTAAAAAGTGCCAAATGTTTGAACCATTTGACTCCTGCCCGGATAATCTCATAATGGTTTAGGGAGGGATGTTTAGGGCTTTGTATGAGTAATAAATAATTTAGAAGCCATTCATTAAAACCTTCTAAATTACAGACACTGCAGGCAAATTCCTTCTTTTAAGAAGGAAAGAATGACCTGAAAATTGGTCCCCTGTCTCATGCCTTCTTCCCTTTGATTCTTTTTTTTTTTTAATTCTTCTCACTTAGCTAAGTGAGTAAAAAACAGTATTCGAGGGTTTACACCACCATGGTACAGGTAAAAATGAAGATGGGCCACACTGGCCTGATTAAATTATGGGTAGAAATCAGAAGATCTTAAGTTTTATTCTCAGGTCCACAGATGTCTTGTTCGTCCTTCCCTGCTCATTTTTCAAAGGCGATGCCAACGTTCTGGCTATGAGAAGCAGAATGACGTTTTGCATAAGGGAGGTTCTGTGACTCAGATTTTCAAAGCTGCCACACAGGAGGCAAAAAAACATTATCCTCGTCCGCATCATGATGGAGGTGTGGTGGATTGGCCATCTCTCCTGACACCACATTGTAAGGCCTTGATTGTGGGGTGTGGGAATCTTACACAAGACCTAACCAAGCCACAGAGGATTAGTTTTAATTTCATTCAAAAACTGTAAGTAGGAGAAAAGGTTGTCAGTACCCTAAGGCGATACTTGGGAACAGGTAGAAGTAGGTATGATAATTTTGAGAATGACAGTGAGACCATGATTCTGAGTTGATATCAAGCACTCCCAGGCCAAACTCGTTGGGCACACGTGGAATTTCTTTTCATTTGGTTTGGTGGGGGGTCTTGGGAGCAAAGACTACTGGTTCAGCCCGTAGATATAATAGGTAAGAAACCAAAACTGTTGACTTGAGTCAAAGTTCTCCCATTTCACAAATAGCCTGTGTCAGCAAGAGAGAGAAAGGAATTAGAAATGTGCTGTGGATTCTGGGGTCTTCCCAATATAAAGTCATTCCTTTCCCTGACACAGGCATATCTGATTCCCACTGCTTTGTCACCCATGTTGACATCGGGCACCAACGCTGCCATTCAAATGCAATCAAGGCAACATAGGATGCTATCTTTTGTGGTAACAGTCTCTAGGCTCAGCCTCCTTTCATTGAGGCAAGGCACTGAGAGGGCACGCTTCTTGTTCCAGGCACAGAAGCCATCTCCAGCTAAATGATGAATACATCTTTTTAAGGTGTCCTTTTTATGGTTTCTTAAATGACAAGGCATTTTGAACACAACGTGATAAAGGGGCATGATCATAAAGTAATGTGGATGGACAGGAAGGTATTTCATGTGAGCAAGAGTGTCAAAGCGGAGCTTTATCAATGAGTGGAATTTCCTGTAAGGAAAAAGATAAATGAATTAGTAACTCGGAGTAATTTTTTAAAAATACATATCCAGATGAAAGCTTGGATAAGTTTGATCCCTTTTAGCCAATGAAGTATGATCTCTAATTAGGTTTCTGCACGGCCGGTGCAGGCTTGGAGTACATTTCTGAATCTAGTTGACCTTTTCAGCTGGAGAAGCCAAATGATTTCCATTCCATGCTCTTTAATTCTGGAGGAATTTCTAATTTCTTGCCAAAGATAAAAACTTACTCCAAACAGGAAAAAAGTTTTAAATAGTCCAGAGTGCCATTTATAGAATATTAAAAATTTAGAGCTGGGAGAACCCTAAGAGACCATTTTGTTCAATCCCTTTATTTTACTGATAATAAAACTGAGGACCAGAGAGAATCAAAGACTTGCTTAAGGTCACTCGGGGACTTAGGACCTCGGTCTAGAACCCACGTCTCCCGCTCTGCGCTCCAGACTCCCTCTGTGGCTGGTTTCTGACTTGCCTGCCAGGCTTCTTGGAATCATCCATATGTTGTAGAATCAAAGGTCCCTCACTGAATTCCGGCATCAGGCCTGCTTTAGGAAAACTTCCACAGGCCAACGCCTACCCTCTTGCCTTTCTTAATTTCTTTTGGAAATTCTCTATTCTCTCACCTTATTAATGTTAAAACAAAACGGGTTCTTTTATTGCCACAGGCAGCAGGAAAGTGAACTTCTTGATGGAGGGAAGTGTCTTCCCTTGTGAGAGCAAGTAAATTAGTTCTGAGGTACCCTCACTACTGTAACCGTAATGAGAGAGACACCAGCCCTTCCTCATTAATGAGATGCCAATCACAAAGGGAGCAGCCTCAGAGAGCCTTTGGGGAGGGGGGTGGTAGGGGGGAGAGGCAGTGATTGGCACTGTAGCGAGAAGGTAGGAAGCAGAAAATAAAGGCCTCCAGAGGTGGGAAACACACGTGGATGATCTAGAATTGGAGGGGCAGGTCTGGCGGGAGCTTGCAGTGCTCCTGAATGGGCAAATCTGTCGTTTATGGGAAACATCTTTGAAACAGAGCAGAAGAATTGGGGAGCTACTGTCTGGCATATTTCCCCACACACGCTTCCCGAGGCAAGGCTGTGATCAAGCTCCATGTGTCCCACATGGGAACCCATATGATTGGTGACAGTTGGGGTTGGTTAATGATTGGGCTCTCTTGGAGGGTTGGCAGCAGCGTGGCTTGTCTCTCCTCTGCCTTAGAACTTGTCAGGAGTTTAACATACTGCGTAACTGCCTAAACTTTGGAAAGGAAACTTTCTAAAAGAAAGTTAAGGAGAAGGACTCGATGCTGAGGGAGTCTTGAACTTGCATGAAATAATTTCCCAGGTAGGAGACTCTGGACTTAAATTTACTCAAGAACCAATTAACTCAGGGCAGTGGGAACATCTAAGTCATATTTGTTCAGCTCTCACTATCAAAAGAGTTTGGTGGGGCCAGCCCCGTGGCCTAGTGGTTAAGGTCAGCACACTCCACTTCGGTCACCTGGGTTTGGTTCCTGGGCACAGACCTACACCTCTCATCAGCAGCCATGCTGTGGCGGCAACCCATACACAAAACAGAGGAAGACTGGCGTAGATCTTAGTTCAGAGCAGATCTTCCTCAGCAGGAAAAAAAAGAAAAAAGTTTGAGAGTAAGTCATGCCCCTGGCAAGGTGGTGCCCATCTTTCACCCTTAGCTGCCCAGAACAGCATTCACCACGTTGTCAAGAAAGTTTTGGGAAAATATCTGTGCATGTCTCCTAATTCAATTTTCCACATCTGCAGCCTGCCTTTGCTTTGGTAGGTTGGTGAAATTCTGTGCATTTTGAAAATGAATAGAACTTCCATTTGGAATTAAATGCCTTTTTTTCTCCAGTTGTTTTTTCCCTAAAAACATTTATTTTTCATGAATGTGGGTCTATATGAAGGTTAAGAGACTTTCAGCACTGAAAACAACTTAATACAATGTCTGAGCACACAATTAGGCATGCTATGTCCTTCAAGAATCAGGTAACGGAAGTTCTAATTGGCAAAGCAGCATCTTGAATGTCATTTTCTAAACCCATTAGACCATGTCTAACAGAGAAAGAGGAGAAGCAGCAGCAGTTTACAAAACACCAATAGTGTCCCTCTTGGAGACACAATTTTAGGGTAGCAGTTGGATGGTATTGAACTTGCAGATGTTACAAAATGTAGCTACAAAGCCACAGTCGCATCAAGCAAAATGACCTTCATGAAGCCCCTATGTAGGGCTCACCTATTCATAGTAATGAGAGTAAATATGTGTGCTAGCAAGCTGGAGACACTCCTTCATTCTGTGTGTGTCTGTGTGTGTGTGTATGTGTGTGTGTGTCATGCATTCTTTGAAGACATACAATCAGCCACAAGGGCAGTAACATGTCCTCCTTTCTCTGAATTCTTGCTAATCTTTCTCCACAGATTGGGTAAAACCTAAGCTTGTCATGTGATAGAAACACAATACATATGTCTTTAGTTATTCAAGCTGATACCATAACCTCCATGTCTGACTGCTTTGGATTTACAACCATTAAAATTTAAATAAAGAAGAACTGGGGGACCGGCCCAGTGGCATAGTGGTTAAGTTCACAAGCTCTGCTTCGGCAGCCCAGGGTTCGCAGGTTCAGATCTTGGGTGTGGACCTATGCACCACTCATCAGGTCATGCTGTGGTGGCATACAAAATAGAGGAAGATGGGCACAGATGTTAGCTCAGGGACAATCTTCTTCGAGCAAAAGAAGAGGAAGATTGGCAACGGATGTTAGCACAGGGCCACTCTTCCTCACCAAAAGAAAAGAAGAACCAGAATTTTTTAAATAAATCCAGGTCAGCAAGCCTCCTGACTTTAGCTTGCCTGGAATCCCCTCATTTAGTTTAGTCCTTTGGAAAATCTGACAAGACTCACCTAGGAATTCCGTTCTTTGTTGAAGGCCAAAAGGAGGAATCACCATGGAAAATAAAGATTCATGAAGCCAACTGCATTTTATTTTTGACATTTTGTTTCTGCTAGAAACTTGTTTTCCAAAAACTTGGTTGACAAAGCCTCGTTTGTGTATTTTTTTCCCCTTAAGTTTTAGTCACCTGGATTCTTAAAGATAAAATTCTTGCAGATGTTTTGGATTAAATTTGTTTTCAAAAGTGCCCAGGAACTTAATTTCCTAGGACTGCATATTTTTCTTCCTTACCAGACACTGTGGTTTGCAAGGAGGGAGAAGCTCAACTCGCGATTGGCTTCAATGCAAACAGTCCCATCCTCCTGATTTTTAGGAGTATTTGAATTTAAACAAAGCACAGGTGTAACACCTGACTCTGATTTTTCAAAGAATAATTTTGTCAGGTTTTCAGACCAAATTTCTCATATAGTGATTTGAATTTAATTAGAGGCCTGTGTAAATGATTAAGGGGAAGGACAGAAGTCTACCCAAAAAATGGTTCATAGGAAAATGAGGGAATTTCAGTTTTACCTACTCAAACATAGGTATTTCTCCAAGCTGATAAATGAACCATTTTTGCAGAAAGTAGAAGCAATATTCTGGGTAAGAGCTTGGAAGCAGAGAAGGGCTGGGATAGAATATTCTTTTTAAAAGATATTGTAAGAGAGGGTCACCCAGCACTTTCTTAACTAGTACTTCTAGCGAACTGGCTCTTCCACACATTTCCCATAAAATAATTGGTGTTTGTAATGCTGACCCTAAGGCACTACAGGATCCCAAAGTGCCTTTTGAATCATCAAAGAATGATTCATTGAGTTCTGGGTGGTTTTCTTGTTGAGTGTATTTTATTGTATACTAATCCCTTTGAAAGTTGGTAACACACCTGTGACAGGTCCCAGAGGTTTGCAGTCAAGATCACGAAGCCACAACTGGTGAGGGGGAAGTTTCTTTAGTGTCCAGGCTGATTGCCACCCACCCCCGCCAACATCCTCCTTCCCCCTGCCTTGGAAGAAGCAATGCTGCCCGGGGAATCTACAGAAATTGGTCTCTGTGAAGGTTCCCATTTAACTCCTCCCCCTCCTCCCTTTCCTGCTCAGCTTGCTAGCTAAAGCCCTCGTGTAAACGGAATTCCATGTTCCCACCGCTCCCTGTGCCCAAAAGGAGAAGAGCCAGAAACTTGGGGCAGCATACAAAAATTCTGATAGATGACCACTGTCAATCTACAGGAGCAGCCATGTCATATGACCAGTTTCAGTGATTACAAATCTCAGGTGCCTGTGTGCTTCCGGGTTGCATCCTGTGTGCAGTTACGCATATATCATTCTATTACTCAGAAGACTCGATTAACAAGAACACCGAAGCTCCACCAGACTACGCGATTTGCGTCTCTCCTGGTTTGTGAAGCAAATGATTTTTCCTTCTGTGCTTTTCTTTCGCCAGTCCGGGAATGGAACCCAGCGTGTCACCACACTGCTATGTATTAGGTGAAAATGGCCTTCCTATTTCTTGGTATGCTCTGTTCATATTTTAATGCTGTTTACAGATGGAATATTCTATAAATATTCATACAGTGCATGTACAAAGGAAAGGCTCCAAAGAGCTCTTTATTAACAAGCTCCCTCAAGTAACGGTAGCTAGGGGAGAGAGCTCTCTAATCCATCCTCGTGAAGTTCTTGCACAAAAGTGGCACTACTCTCTTTGCACATAATGTTGGGGTGACCTGGGATTTACCAGCTAAATTCACAGCTAAGAGTGTCAGCTAATGAATTATTCCAAGTAGATTAACAGACCTGGGGAATCCTGTTTCAGTCCCATACCAACGCTGCCTTCATTAGCAAACGTTCTTCATATAGGAGACCCACTGGGTGCCCAGAGAATGTTCAGCCCACATTCAGGCCCTCCACAGTTCCCCCACCCCAGCAAATTTTGAATTTTATTTTAACACCAATGATCAATCAATATTTATTAGAAGAGCATTTTATTCTTCCAAAGGAAGGCTTGGAACATGAGAAAAATTAAAAACAAAAAAAAAGCTCAGAGAGAACTCGTAAGGAAGCAAATTGAAACAATTTTTTAAAACACAATTTTTTGTAGGCTTCACATTTAAAACTATTTAAAAAAAACAGTCCAAGGTTGTACATTAAGAAATCTTAATGACTGAGTTACTGAGTGACTAACAAGTCCAAAATACTATCACACTGAGCTTTGTGCCGAAAAAATTAAAGTAAAAATAACAAATTATTTGATATCTCCTTGAAGGGGGGAAATAAGATATCAAATGGTAGGGTTTTTTTCTCTTATCTTTCTATCAAAGATGGTGAAATATCCCTTTCTGTTCAGTCAGATTGGCTTAACTGGTCAGATAATATTTGGTAAAAGAGTAGGTAGTAGGAAGAATGAAACCCACAGCCCCTGGGATCCACAGGGCTCCATTTGGCACACACGAGGCCTACCCAGAAGTGGTTAATCAAAGCAGGGCCAATGTCAGATTATATTAGAGGCAGACTTCTCTGTGTTTATGGGCAAATCTGAGACGGCCAGTCTTTCAGGTCTGGAGCTGCGGTTGCACGCAAAATGTGATCCTGAAAATGAAATAGCAGTATTTAATCCTTCCAGCTACTCAGCTTCCTCATTATTCCCTTGTGGGAATTGTGGTTGCTACTGACTCAAAGCTGTCCCCCTCCCCTCTGTTTGATGATGTATTAATTGCTAGAAGTGGCCCCAATGTTCACCTCAGCCTGGATTCCAGTTGAGGGTCCTATAAGGAGAATTCAATTAGTCTCAAGATAAAATCCAGCAGCAAGAACCTTTAAGTCTTGAGATGCACAATGCTGCGTATATATTTATGTGCGATGTGACGGTCACCCTCAAACACAGTCTGGGCTGGCCTCTGTGGGTCGGGTCTCTCAGTGTATGATCTCGGGCCCTCCTCAGGGATTATTTCTTAGCAGAGCACATTTTTGTTACATGAGGCCATAACTACATGTGGCCACTGAATCAACCATTTTGACGTCAGTTAGTTCTTTCCAGTTGTGCTAATGACTGTTCAGTGAGCGTTTGATTGAATTAGGATAGGTTGATGCAGTTCAGCTGAATCAAGGTGTAGGAGGGAGGGGAAAAAATGTACTGGATTATAAATCTAAAGAATGGTTCCAGCCTGAGCTCAGCTACTAACTTGCTATGTGACGTTCAAATCTCTTGACCTCTCTGAACCTTGGTTTCTTCGTCTGTAAAATGATTATCTGTCTAGCCTGTCTTATCACTCCTTCAGTGTTTCTGTGAAGATTAAATGAGTTGGTGGATGTGAAAGCTCTCTAATCTATTTGACTTATCAGCCTGAAGTTCATAGAGTCAGTTGGCATAGTACTGCAGGAAATAACTTGAGGATGGATTTGCAGGGAACTTCTGTGTGCATCAGAAAACATCCTTTTGTCGTGCACAAATGACAGTAAGAAAATGAGACAGTCGACTGGATCAGTTGGACTCACTTGATCGTCACTCCTTTAAAGATGAGCAAAAAATAGTTGAGAGAGTCACAGCAAATTCTTTGCATTAGCTGTTGCTGAAGAAATGAAAAAGAAAATTCCCACTCCCCGATTCTATTTGAAAACAGAAAAGTCTAAAGCATTAGAACCAGTCGTGATGAATGGACAGGATGTCCTAGAATGACACTCTAGGTGTAAATAAATCACTAGAACTGATGGCATCCACCCAAGAGTTTTGAAGGAACTCAAGGGTGAAATTGTGGAACTGTTGGCCAACATGTGTAACTTGTTACAAATGGGTGCTGTGCTCCAGACCTGGCAAATTGCCACTGCAACTCTGAAAGAAGAGAAGTACAATAGGTGACTCTCACTTTTATGCCTGGCAAGCTGGTAGAGACCATCTGAGTGGATAGTGTCACTGAGTACGTGCTTACCATTGCACAAAGCATTTATTGAGTATTCCCCACACGTCAGGCACTGCGCTAGATGATAGAGGTGAACAAACGGAAGTGACTAGGAGGCAGTTTGGAAAGGGGGTCTGAAAACGCCAGTGCTGCAGATATAGATTTGGAGAGTCATTGGCATGTAGGTCAGAGAAATAGCTTTCAGCTGGTGTGCTAACTTTTATCAATTGGTAGAGCCTGCCTGGAGCATCGTGCACACTAGGACTAGACTGTTCTGAAAAGAGAGCTGAAATCTGCTAGTAATGTCTGCTCTGGGCAGTACCATGCTCTGTATCTGGATCTCCACATAGATGGATATTTGAATAAGGTGGCTGTGATAACCCAGGGAAAATGTGAAAAGGGAGAAGAGAAGAAATTGGAAGGAAAGTGGACTCCACCCCAAAGCAAGCGTTAGAGGAGCAGTGAAGGAAAAAGAAGAAAAGCAGGCTGGAAAGGATCACCATTTATTCTTCTGTTCATTTATTCAACAAATGACTATCAAGCACTTTCTATGTGCCAGGCACTATTTTACACATTAGAACCACATCCGGGGAGCAAACAATGCTTTCTCTTTTGAAATTGTCCCCAAATAAGTGCCCCTCCCTAAAATAACAGATCATCATAAATACTCAGAATCAGAAGAGGGTGATGTGGTGGAGAAGGATCAGATGGGCACGTGAGCGAAACTGGTAGCTCTTGGAGGAGCTGAGACTTGAATGACAGGACTCAGCCAGCTACACGAAGCACTGGGGGAAGAGCATTCCAGGCAGAAGAAACAGCTAGTACAAAAGCACTGTGGGAGAGGAGATGGCAGAAAAATATTCTTCCCTGGAAGTTTGTCTGTGTAAGGTGGTAACTTGAAGAGAAGACAGGGCTGAGGAGGAGGTTTCCCGACAATGCTTATAGTTGGTTGGCTGGCTCTTTAGAATAAGGAGACTTGATGACGTTTGTAGATTGAGGAAAACGAGAAAGTGCACAGGGAAAGACTGTACACGAGAGAGAAAAGATGACAGACCATGCTGAGAAGGACACTCACCTTGGAGAAGGAGCATAGATGGTAAGAGCAGGGACAGATACAGTTTAAAACTGCATTCCTCAACGATTTTTAAACTTGGGAACTCATCTCTTAGTAATACATATATTATTTGGAAAATTTTTTAATCATCTGATCATTTTGCATGCAATAAAGAATGAAGTGATTTAATGTTTTAAAATATGTGCCATTTTAGATCAGTATATATTAAAGATTTTATTACAAAATTAATTGTGTACAACACTTAATAGTATTCATGGATTATAATAATAAATTCTGAATGAGTGCCATCTAACAAGTGATGCACATGATTTAATTTACTTTAATTATGTGAGAAACGACAATTTATAAAACATACATTAAGATGGCATCTAATATTGTGCTTAGTTTGGAAACCAAATAAATATTAAACTGTGACTTGAAATTCAACTGTCGATCATAGCGTCAAATAGAGACAAAAACAGAATCTGCCTTCGTAAGGAATGTTAGGAATCTTTGCATTTTGGGTAAAAAAAAATCTTCTGGTTTATTTTTATTCTTTGTTTCTTTTATTTCTAAATAGTGAAACAAAAAAAGAAGATTTCTGGCCACTTCTATACAAATACACTTCTCTACAAATAATTAAAAGCTAAATTGGATATAAGCAACACCAAATTTTCTATTATGAACATTGGTTTTCAGAATCATGAAGCGATCTCAGTGGGTTATGGAAGAGGTCAGTCAATTAATGTGATTCTGAAGCCTGGTGAGGAACATCTTGAAGTGTACCTGCAGAATTACTGTCATATGCACGCTCTTCATAAACTTCACTTTACTGCAGAATTCTGCCATATGCCTTTACCCAAAAGCCCAATTATGGGTAAAAATTAGACAACTTAGTCACGTAAACAACTAACCAAAAGTAAACATTCTCCCAGTAGTGGAGAGTGACCAGGACATGAGCCCAGGTACCTCATCCCAAACTCTTCTCATTTGAAAGGAAAATATATTTAAGTAATCATTCTATTTATGCAGTTACTTAAGTAGGAATTAAAATATATGCCATTATCACCTGTAATGGCATGAACACTCCTGGAACTTTTCTGTGAAACTCTGGGCTTCCCTCAAGTTGGGAATTGTTGCTTAGGAGAACCGGAGACACTGAGGGGTGATAGGCTCCCTGAGGGCAGAGACTTCGTTTGTTCGCTGCTGCATCTCCAACACCTAGGACAGCACCTGGCACAGAGTAGGCACTCAATGAATGAATGCACAGTGATGGAGAATGCTAAGTCCTCTGTGACGGTGTGGAATCGGGTAAAGGAGGCACTTGAGGAGAAGGAAGGAACAAGAAAGGGAGCTAACATGGGATGGGTTCGCAAACAGCTTTATAAATGAAAAGGCAAAGAGTTTCCTTAAAGGATATAGTGTCCATAAAGGACAATCATTTATCCCTACACCATTTCTTGACCGATTACCATGCTTTTAGGCTTGTGAAAGATGCTATAAGATTCAGAGATGAAAAAGACTCAGCACTTGCCTTCAAAAATCTCACAGAGTTTATGGGGCTAATCAGACAAATATCTATTCTAGACCTCATACACACCATACAGTTCCACAGACATTAGGGAAGAGAAAGAGGAGTCCAACAAAAGCAATGCTAGCCTGGAGAATCAGGAGAGTGGGATACTCATTCCAGCTTCAGCATCAACCAGAAAGTCATTTGACCTCTCTGAATTCCAGTTTCCTCATCTACATAAGAACAGATTAGGACTGGGTCTCCTCTAAAGTGCGTGCCCAATCAACCTCTGACAACCTGTGGGCCTCAGAGATTCAGAGTGGGGGGATGTCTGTGTTGGCAGAATTATGGTGGAAATGTATCCTCAAGGACGCGGAAGTTGAGTTGACCTTGAAGAATGGGGGAGGGATGTAGAAGTTGGGGGCCAAGCATTTCAGGCAGAAGGACCAGCAATGAATTAAGTTATGAGGCTAAAATTGTCCAATGAATTTTCTGATAGCCATGTCTGAATTAGTTATGAGAAGAGAGGTATAAACAAGCAGGGCCACGTGGTATGATAAATTCCATGCTAAAGTTAGAATTGGTGTGATTCTCTTTGTTGTCATGTTTTGTTGCTTACACATATAAGAAAGAAAGGGTTCAAATGGTCTAACTGGAATAATACCAACTTTGGAAACCCCCGATATTGATGGTAAGAGTAGTCTGACAGAGGAGCCAAGTGACAGAATGCACAGTGAAATCTCCATGTTAGTGAATGATGATGATGTTGATAAAAGATGATGGGAAAATGCTACAAATTGTCACAAGGTAGAAAAGCAGCAGATGATTCTCAAAATGAACAAATGTAAAAATAGCCCATACTATATTTCTGGTGTGGATTTCTACCTAAACAGGGGATGCCATTGGGACCCGAAAGACTGACACAATATAGGCAGCATCTAGAAATCTATTGAAATGAAGTGAAAACTGGAAACATCAACCTACACTTGTACAGACCCACTGAGAGGAAGATGGCAATGGCAGGGGTTGGGGGCGGAGTGAATAGCCACTGACCAGTGGTCCAATTCCAGCAAATTGCTTAACCTTGGTCTCCTTACCCGTCCAATGGGAATAATAGCATCTGCTGCGTGTGTATCACAGCGCTGTTACAGGCATCAAATGAGATCATGGGAATGAATTTGCTTTAAAAAGAATCAAGTGCTGGAGCCAGCCCCATGGCCAAATGGTTAAGTTCGTGCGCTCTGCTTCGGCGGCCCAGGGTTTCACCAGTTTACATGCTGGGCACGGACATGGCACGATTCATCAAGCCGTGCTGAGGCAGCGTCCCACATGCCACAACTAGAAGGACCCACAACTAAAAATATACAACTATGTACCAGGGGACTTTGGGGAGAAAAAGGAAAAATCTAAAAATCTTTAAAAAAAAAAAGTGCTATAATTGCTGGAATGAAGCAACAAAAATTTGTGCATTTGTGATATCTGCCCAGTACGTGAAAAGCTTGTGCAAACACACTTAAAATAATTCCTTGTATTTGAAGAATGGTTTAGAGCTTATCAGTTTCCAAAAAAATATAAAGGGACCTCATACGGCTTTAAATTCAGAAAACCTGGGTTCGAATTCTCACCTTGTCACCTGCTAATGTGATTTGGCATAGAGCTATTTAAAGTATCTAGGCTCTATTTCTCTATTTTTAAAATAGGGCTAGTGATACCTACCCTGGCAGGGTGGTTATAAGATTTAAACACAACAGATGAAGGGTGGCAAGGACAGCGCCTGCCCACACAGACTCTCAGTGCACAGTGACAGTCTTTTTTGTCACACTCTATGAGGACATGAGTTTCTAGGGCTGAGAGATGTCAGTGGGTATTCCCAGGGGCCGACATGGCTTCTGAGGTGGATTGGTGTTCGATAAGTATTTGTTGAATGAAAGGATGAACGGAAGGAACAGATGGGTGAACACAATTCTGGAATAGAGATGAAAGAAGGTAGTGTGCTTTCCTGAGTAAGAAAACCAAGACTCAGAGAGTCGAAATGACCGTCCAGGGTTAGTATCAGCCCTGAAAACTGGAAACAGACTGACTTCTTGAGCCCCTTGCCAAGATCTCACGTGCTGCCCTCTGTTGTGAACCTCTGACCCAGGAAGAGATCATGGGCTACGGTTTTCTGAGCTATGGTCCTATCTTTTGGGAAAGTGGAAGCAATACTATTTGCCCGTGCTCTTTTCCTTTTTTCCATTTTTTTTGAATCAGGGCTCCTGGAGTAGAAAATTCAAGTCAACTTTTAAATCCTTTTTCTTCAAAAGGGGCCAAAAGGCAAAGAAAAGCAAAAACAGAAACAAAATCTCACATCTCTCTGGTTTTGACAGTCCTCGCTTGGCTGGCCGTAGCCCAAGAAGATAATCTCCCCCCAAAGGTACATTTTGTTTCTCTCTCCCGAAGACGGAAGACGGAAATGGGTGTTCAGGAGGCTGATTCATCGGGTGGCCCTTGCACCAGGCCTGGGACCAGCCCTTTTCATTATTTGCTCTGTTCCTCTTTCGTTTACAAGGTCAGAGTCGATGTTTTGGTTGTTTTCCCAGCAGTGCTCTACTGACCGACTTCGCTCTAATCCCTTGATGTCACTTAAATAAACTCGAGGCGGGTGGGGGTGGGGGGAGCCATCTGAGATCTCCAATGATTTCCTGCCACTGTTGTTCTCGGCGGCAAATTAATTTGATGCTGTTATGTAAGTGTAATCATCCTCTCTAATCACATCACAGGATTGGGAACTGCCAGAAATAACAGAAGGGAACATTCGAGGTATCAAAGGGGAGCCGCTAAAATAGATTGTTTATTTAGGTACCAAATTGAAACACTATTATTGGGAGATGGAAAACAACCCGCGCCACACTTGCCTTTCACACGTCCCTGCGTTTTACATACTGTATTTTTCAGTGTGCATCATCCAGATGTAAAAGGAGAAATAAAATCAGAGCTTCCAATTGTGCCATCTGGGAGGGAAAGGAGGGGAGACCGAGGTGTCTGAGTGTCTGTGGGTTTTCGTTGGTGCCTGAAGTTTTGGTTGTGTTTATGCTGTTCTAAGAGGTTTGTCTCTTTGCGTGATGTTCTTTCTCTATGCCTGTCTCACTCTCTTCCTCCTTCTCCCGCAACCTGCCCCATTTTTTTTAGCAAGTCAAGGAAACCCCAACCCAACTCAGGTAACCCTCTCAACTCCTTGTTGAAGCCCACCTCCCTTAACTGGTGGGTCACAGGAGATATGCTAAATGTTTACAGCTTCCCTGTCTTCTAACTCACTTTGCCAATTCTTTCCTTTTCGCAAACTCTTTCCTGCTCCTCCCTGGACATAGAGCCCCAGACACGAGACCTAGAGTCCCATCCTTATGTCAGAATGGGTTTCACCGAATGGTCTATGGAACAGTCGAAGAGGGGCTTACAGTCCTGTTTCCAAACCTCAGCTCTGTTCCTCTCCTTGGGCAGATTATCATTTCTGAGCCTCAGTTTCCTCACCTGTCAGAGGGGATAGCAACAGCCAGCTCTGGCTGTTGCTGTGAGGATTCAGGAAGGCAACACCTATGAGACCCCAGCACATGGTGGTCAAGAACGTGGGCTCCGGAGTCAGAATCTGCAGCCAGACTTTAAGATGTGGGTCCCAGCACCACCACTCTCCCACCCAGTGACCTTGGTCAAGGTGCTGACCTCTTCACGCCTCAGTGTCCTCATCTGTGAAGTAGGATAATGATAATACTGATCAGAACAGCAGAGGGTTAAATAAGATGGCATATTTTTTAATGTTTGGCATAGTGCCTGGCCTAGTAAATGTTAGCTTATCAGCATTATTATCATTCTCATTATTATTATTTATTGTTATAATCGCAAAATCTAATTAAATAAAAATAATAGTCATAATGATGATCCATTTCCAACTATCCCCACCATTTATCTTCACACGACTGCTCATCACTCCTGAGGTTATTGGCCCTAAGTAATCAAGGCTTGACCAGAGGGTGGAAGGTGGCCGAGCAGTTTAAAACAGGCACAGGGCCTGGGGAGGGATGGCTCACTCTGGGGACGGAAGAGACAGTCAGCTAAAGGATCTCAGGAGTCGTTCTTCTTCGGGCTTCTGACTGTGGCCTCCCCTGCGCTCCTGGTCTCTGCTGTCCTCTGACTGGTTCTGTGTTCGGTCCCCATGCTGCCTTTCTCCTCTCTGACAATGGCCTGCCATGGTGTAAAGAGCGGGGCACCCACCCTGGGGATTTGGAAGCTCAAATCCTTCCTTGCTCTCCCCCTCCTGGGTGACTTTGTCTGTGGGCCTTGGTGGCTTTGTCTCTGAACGTGGACGGCAGGGGTGTAGCCTACTTAACCTGGAGTGCCAGCCAATTCCCTGTTTCTGAAGCAACTGCGAGGACACTGTCTGCTACTTTTCCTTGCCTTCCTTGAATGGGATACAAGAGATTTTTTTTAAGTAAAAAAGAAAAATTTATATCTCAAACTATTGTCTACATCCTGACCGCAAGCGGGAATGGATTACTATCTGTGGTCACCTTTCACTCTTTTTCCTCTAATTAATCTCAGTTTGATGTCCTCCCGCCTCTAAAGATTCTCTAGATGGAGAGTCTAATGACCAGGCTGCCCGAAGCAGCTCTCGGACCTGTTCAGAGTACTAGCCGAGGCTCGGTCTCCAGACCAAGACAAAGCTCAGCTCCGTGACAATCAGGCCAGAAGATGTTTGCAAAAATATACTGAAAGTGAAATGAAAAAGGGATTGTGTTTTTTCTTCTTCCTAAAGAAGATTATCTGGACAATTATCTTCCGTGCACCACTTCATTCTACAGGAACTTTGTGAACTGCACGTTTTAGCTAGCTGGTTTATGCCTACACCAAAAGAAACACTGGTTGAGGAGACCAGTAGCAGTGTGGAGAGTGAACTCTTGCTCAACTACAGACACAGCTGTTGTCTCTTGGGTTTTAGAGTCAGACTCTAGCTGTGCCACTTTCTAGCTGTGTGACTTTGGGCAAGTTACTAAACCTCTCTGAACCTCAACTTCTTCATCTTTAAACATCTATGTGGATGTTGCAAAGACAATATGAAGTAACAAATGTAAAGTACTTGGCATGTAGAAAGGGCTTGACTGATATTAACTATTACTGTTATTGTAGTTACTTAGATTTAGATCTTCCAATGCCCAAAATCGTGGAGCAGATTTTCTATCTGTCATACCCCTGGGAATCGTGCTAACAGACACTCTGAAATATTTATCTGGGCAGTTCTAGTTCATATCCACTTTGTCTTGTAAAACTTGGTGTATTAGGCAAGGGTTCCTTAGATGAGTATCAACTCTATACTCTCTTTTAGCTAGAGTAAAAATAGCCTTTAAATTAACCTCCTAAAATAGCTAAAACAGTTCAGTATTTGACTATATATCATAACACACCATCACAGAATATTAGTTAGGGAAAAAAAAACAGCATTTACGGAAATCTCATTAATTTGCATTTCATCCGCTCTTAAGAGCAATTTGCGGTCATTCAGTCTGGACCAGGCTACGTTAACTTTTACATCTATGTTTTATAGAAATAATTAACTAGCAAAAGTAATGGTGCAAATGCAATTGTAGGGAATACAGCACATTTTTTAAAGACAGCAAGTACTTTCCTAACAATAATGGTCTGGATGAAAATAAAACTTGTAATTCGTACGTGGGTGTTTTTCAATAAATCCATAGAGCAAAGTTTCTCAAAATTCCATCCAAGAAAGAGAATCATGGGGAAAGAAAGTCCAAGATTCCTGAACTGCACCCCAAAACTTCTGAATAGGATCCCTGGCAGCGGGGTGACCTAGGAATGTGCCTTTTAACAAACTCCCTGGGTGCTTCTTAGATTTACTAAAGTTGAAGAACAGCTTTTACACGGGACTATTGACAGATCCCATATACCTTGATTGAAGTAACCCAGGAAACTCTTAGCAGTTGAATAGAGCTCCTTTGTGTACTAGAAAACACCAGGGCCACTTCTCTTTAAAATATTCCAGATCAACCTCTTCCATTAGTGCAGACTGATCTTCCCCTATGACGGGGAGGTGTTACTGGAACCTACTGGAACATACCCCAACTTCCCATGATGCATACCAACCTTCCTGCATTACAGCCCTTTAACAGTCAGAAAAGCTTATGGCCTAAAAATTATAATGATCAGATTGGGATTCATGAAGATAAAGAAGAAAGGAAAGGAACCAAGCTGGGACCCTGGGAGACCTACAGAGAGAACCAGGATAAAGCATGCCGGGGACTCAGTTACTGACCAGGAGAGGCTTATCATAAGGGACAGGTCAGGAGCCCATTTACAGAAATGAGGCAAAGAGACAGCACAATGCATCCCTGAGTTGACATATAGGCCAAAGTGACATGAAACTTTAACATATCTACTAACAACAAGGGGAGGAATCTCCTTCCTCTATTTGCATATGACTTTTTGAAAGTAGATGGCTTGTTCAATATTTGTACCTATTCCCTTGTTAATAAAATAATCTCTGTGTCTGAAGGTGCTGGATTATATCTCGTTTAGCTACTGTAAAAATAGATCTTTATTTACTAATTGTACCAATATTGGGTTAGGACCATTTTTTCCATTCCTTTCTCTATACAATATATCATATGAATGTGCGTGTGTGCATACACACACACAGATTTCCGACCAGCATGTGTATGCACACACTTAAAATATTGTAAGCTGGGCTTTGACTCAAAACCAGATCTTTATATCTTATTTTATAATGGCAAAGAATGTGCAACAAACACAAAATTGACCTAGAGGTCAATTTTATGCCACTGTTTGCCAGAGATTAAGACCATGGGGTGAGCAGGTCTGCTTGTAACTAAAGCACAGACTCTTGGCTATTTGCAACATTTTAAACTTTAACAAGTGGGAGATGCAATATAAATGATGCTTTAAACATTTATGCATTGGACGGGAATCTATATTAATTATAAAACAAAGGGCCGAGTCCTGGAAACAAAGAAACGTTAGTTTTTTTCTTCCTGAGTTGCTTTACTAAGAGCTAGATCCCTAAAGGAAAGGTGTAGAAACAAGAAAGATTCTACCTCCTTAACAATACTTGATTTGTGGCTTGCCTAGGAGCCCCAGACAACTCATCCATGAACTTCCCATGGTCTGTTTACAGGTTCTACTCTGTGCCTTGCTTGTGTCCTCCAGCCATCAAATACTGAGTGTCTGAAGAACGCCTCTCCTTATACACATCACTCATTCTCATGGTCCATATGGTACAGCCTCACCTATTCTCAAGTCCTGAGATGGTGGAGGCAAGTCTGAACTATAGGAGGTTTATAAAGTGTCTCTGGAAGGTGATTGGGGCATGTTAGCATTTTTCTCTCTGTCTGAAATAGTTGTATATATTTCTCTATTTAATAGCCCAAGGTTGTATAAAGAGATGTCAATTATTTCAAACCTGTTCCTTTAGGTCTGCTCTGCATCCAGTCTACTTGATCTCTACACCACAGAGTAAAGCAAGTTCATCCTTACACTTCTATCTCTCAGGGAAAGTTCTGCTACTCCCCTGAAGCTGGTGCATGGGAAGGGTTGAACGTGCCCAGCTCCCAATTAAAAAGATCTCTCTCATCAGCTCACCTTGGTCCCAAGGATTCTGATTTTTCTTGGACTCTCCCTTTGGGAGTAAAACATTGCCATTAGCTGGGAGGCAGGCCATACTCAGCTTTTCTCACCTCAACAGAAATTACTTTGTTGGTTCTTAGAGGAGATGAAAACTCCTGGGTAAGTTTTAATTTGAGCAAGGGCCTATTCCCAGTGTGGGAAGCTGCCGAGCTTTCATGGAGGGTCCCTACTGTTGGGGGATGAGGGGAACAAAAGGGAGGGCCATGGGCTGTGAAAACAAATGGTCACAAGTTCACAATCCTGAGGCCTGAGGCTGACACTAACTAGAGCCATCAGTGAGTTCGTGCTCACTATTTTATTCAGAGTAATTTGATGTGGAAGTCAACTCTTCCTTACTGGAAATGAAGTGCCTAATTCCACGGGTTTAACTCAAGTGGACAACCTACAGTATGAAGTTAAAATAATAATCTGAATTATTTTTTATGACTCCATATTTGATATGGTCTACACAGCTTCAAGTGTCCAGTTAATTGTACTGCCCTCCATTTCATCTTGTCTGTCCACACGTAGACTTAGCAAGAAATAGCCATGCACAATGGACCCGAGCCTGGAATCGTTAACCTCTCCTGGAAAGTCAGTAGAGGCCTCTGTCTCCTTGAGTTTCTCTTTCAAAAGGTTTCAGTTTTCTCTTGGGAGAGGCTAGCAGGAGTCTGGATCATTGATCATAGGTAGTTTAAGGTCAGAATATTTTCTCTCTCTCCTTTTCCAATCTTTAACCATGTTTATACAGAGAGTTCTGAAGACTAGAATTTATGAATCCCAAGGCTTATGAACCACTCTCCACCCACCGTATGGTTGTAAGTCACGACTGCACACATCTGCAAGGCATACCTGGGATGTTTGGCATCTGAAAAGCTACCGCTGGGCAGCAAGCTGGAAAATCAAACCTCCATTCATTAAAAAAATAATAAAATAAAATAAATGCACATGGCCCACCACCCCTGACAGCCGGCAGCCTATGTTGTTCCAGCCGAGTTTTAGCTTAACACCTTTTGGTGTATTTGTGTTTCTCAAATCTGACTTTTGAATTTAAAAAAATGGAGCCCAGAGACTGTGTTGGACGCATACTTATAAATCCATGAAGGCTTAGCCTACAGAAGCCACAGGAAATACTATGATATTTTGGAAAAGGTCGAGTTTCATAGATTCTGTAAGGCACTCAGCAGGTTGTAATTATTGCTTTTATTTAAAAGCCCTCCAGATATTTTTTTCCAGAGGGTCTCTGCAATTGAGGGTAGCAGACATTTTTTTCATACTGTACATTCTTTTTGGCCGAGCGCTGGAAATACACAGGAAATAAAGTGGTTTTGGAAGATCCAGCAGGGGCCAGGCCAAGGCATGAGGTCACTGAAACAAAATGGGAAATCTCCAAATCAGCAGCATCAGG
Organism: Equus quagga; assembly: GCF_021613505.1. Taxonomy (NCBI): domain Eukaryota; kingdom Metazoa; phylum Chordata; class Mammalia; order Perissodactyla; family Equidae; genus Equus; species Equus quagga. The sequence goes on along the minus strand of NC_060268.1, from coordinate 54,912,318 downwards.
TTTTGGCTGCCTTTGTCACCCTCCTTGTGCAGGAGGGAAAAAATGAAGCAGGTGAACACACTGATCTGTTGTGTTCTAACAGAAACCAAATGTCACTGTGTCCGCGGGCCCGGCTCAGCAGCTGGAATCGCTCAAGAGGTTTAGACACAGGCCGACAAGACAGATGCATTGAGGCGGCCAGGAAAGTAGAATGAGCTGCCTGTGTCTTAATTCAAGGTCTTGGTGCTGCTTTGGGCCCTGATTTCTGCCAGCCTGGCTCAGGGCGAGAGCAGAACTGGCCATGCCGAGGCCACGGAAAGCAGGCCAGCTCCTTGTCGCACCAGCCTCTGGGCTCCCTCTCAGGAAAATCAGTTGCAAGGACTCTTGCCTCAAACCAAAGAGAGAATGCGCCAGCCTTTTGGTCTCAGCTACTAAAAACAAACAGGCAAGATTTGATTCTGAGGCAGCAGATAGATCTGATTCAGAGGCAGCAGATAGATTCTGGCCTCCGTTGCATGGGGAGCTGCAGATCCCAGGGACAGGAACATCTGGGGAGAGACCACCACAGAAGGCAGCCTCTCAGCTCCATCCAAGCCATTGCCTCCGCGGTTGGATGGGATTCTGTTGGAATCCTGGAAAGCAGAGAAAACTCCCCTGGAAACAAACGAAGTGTGCAAGGTCTTCACTCTCCCCGCTGCCTCATCCGGATTCTTTTGGGCTGCTTTGGGCTGAGTAGGGTTAATTTTGAGCAAAAAGGGAAAGAACTTCAGCCAGCATGAATGAAGTGCTCCCAGGACAAGACACAAAATGGCCTTTCAGAAAGAACTGTCCATTGAGCTGGGAGCCAGCGGGTGAAGTCACCATCAGCACAGGGCGCGGTGGCGAGGCATAGGCTGGATTCAACAGAATCCTGGCCTGGGCCCATCACGCCCTCCAGCATTTCCATTTAATCAGTGGTGGAGGCCCCGGGTGAAATGAGGTAGGGAAGCTGTGCAGTTCCCAGCAGGTTTCCTAGGACTGAGTTTATTCCTCTCTGGCTCCCAACACAGAGGAGATACCAGGAAGGAGTAGGGAAGACTCACTCATAGCCCCGGGCAGAATCATTGGTTACAGGAAGTTGCTGAATATCATGCTGTTCAGGAGGCCATACTAACTGATGATTTGGGTAGTTCTTTATAGTTCATAAAGCATGCTCTTATACGCTTGTCTCATTTGATCCTCACAGAAGCCATGATGCCATGCAAGCAGATGCCACCATCATTGCCCACATTTACTTGTCAGGACACTGAGCTCAGGGAGATTAAGTGACATGTCCTGGGCCACACAGTGAGAGGGCCAACCAGGACTCAAATTCATGTTCCTACTTCAGAGCTTTTAGAACTATGACAAGATGCCTCCTGGTATAACCAAATCAGCTACATGGATGCGGGTGCCTCCCTTCTAGAAACCAAGTGCGCAGAGCCAACAACACGAGTATTTACATGTAACAAATACAAAACTAAGCTGCCTCGTGTCCTCAGGATCAGCACAGGGTCACTTCCAAAGAAGCACACATTGACTTCCAAAAAGCATTTAAAAGCAATTTGTATCTTTATTACAGTTTGCCAGAAAATGCCAAAAGAAGGGTTCCATCTATAACTTACAGTGCATTTTCTGAAAAATCTCTTTATCTGTCCATCTCCCCAAAACCCCACCCATCACAATATGGCAGCACCTTAATCGTCCCCCCCTCCTCAAAAAGCAGAAGTTCCCTCAAACTTTTCTCAAACCTATGCCTTCTGATTCGTAACTTTCTCTTGCCTACCTCTTATCTTCCAAATCTATTATTTCCTCTTCCTGGAGTCTGGTTTCTCCCATGTAAACCAATCAAATGGTCTCTTTTATTCTTGTCCTTCATCCTCAATCCATTATTCTGATTGGAACAACAACACCCAGGATCAAATTGGGCTGAAGCTGTCTTCTCCTGGAGGGCAGGAGGGAGGGAGAAGATGTGAATCTTTTATTTTCCTGGTTACAAATGCAGGTGACACAGAGCTAGTGGCCTCAAACCTTCAAATCAAAGCAGGCAGTGCATCCGATGTACCTGGCAGAGCCTCACACTAAAGTTGAGTTTAGACCAGACTCCTGCTTTCTGCCAATGGGCACAAAGAGTGGCAGATTCGCTCACCATGTCTTGTTTACACTTCTTTTGTCAAACTCCATCACTCTTTTGCTCAAACTTGTGTCCCCACCTTTATTAGACCCATCAGTGTCTATAGCAAAGTGGGAACAAGATTGAACTTCACTCATCTTCCAGTTCACAGTAGATATCTTACTTTTGTTCACTGTTTTCTTCTAACAGTCTTAGTCAACCTTAAGGTTTTCGCTTAAGCATAAAAAGGATCGTTTCGGGGTAGGCATGTAAACAGGACCAGTTAATGACGAGCTACTTACTCATTCCATGCTATGGAAATTAGCCTCAGTTTAAGTTTTGCCTGTGTCATAGAGGCAATATCAGTCAAGAGTAAATGCATTTACGTAAGGAAGTGTATCATGTAAGAAGTTACCTCTGTGAAGTGGGGTTCATGTGATTTCTACATTCTCCTGGATAGGTTTCTGATCTGCAGATCCAACTGTTTGGTGTGAACATTTGACACTTTTATAATCGATAAAATATTGAAATTACTTTCACTTTTTAAAAGAGTAACTTAACAAAGGCAGAGAGGAGACACCAAGCAACTGGGTGACTGTGGAAGACAATAACTCCTATATATTCATTCATTCTGTCATGGGCACGAGGATCATTTGCATTTCTCTCTAATCAATCTAGAATGGCTTCCTGGAGGAGGTCGGATTTCAGAAGTTACATAAATGCTGTGAGAGAAACTTTTGTTCAGCTGGGAGGGAAGGAACTGGAGGCAAGTTTTGAGGAAGCTTGGCAAGGGGTGGCATGTCGGTTCCCAAGGAGATTTGTGCGGTTGGTCTGAGGCATGTCAGGGGGTGAGCTGTGGCCAGGCAGGAAGTGGGGAAAGAAGACAAGGAAAGCCAGGTTGCCGAGGCCTCCCATGTGAATAAGGAAGAGGCCAAGTGAGTGAGAAGGGCCCCTGAGGCTCTAAAGATGAGATTCAGAGGAGAGGGCTAGACCCCAGAGCCAAGTCCCTGAAGTCCATTAGGTCATTGAAGCTGTGGGCCCTCACGTCTCTGCCCTGAGCTGAGGTGCCAGCACCTGCCATAGAGAGTTATGGGGCATTTGCTCAATGCCCTAGGTGTAAACCTTCATATTTCCCGGGCCAGACAAGGAAGAGGCAGCAGCAGTGTCTGCCCTGGAACGCTGCCCTCTGAGCAGTATTGATGAGACTTTCCAGTCGGTCTGACCTTGCCCTGCCCTGCCCTGTTCCATTCTCTGGAAGCTCTCACCCCACGGAGGCATTTTCCCATCTCACTTTGCCCTGATCCTGGTTATTATAGCCTCCAGAAAGAAAGTCTGAAGCCTGTGGCCTGCTAAAAGCCATATTATCAAAGATCACAAGAGAAAACAGTCATTCTTTTCGGGGTGGGAGAAGCATGGGAACGCACTCAGCTCCTCCAAGGTAGAGAAAAGCTCTAGGTCATGTTAAGCACAAGCCACTGTTCCTTAGGACATTGTGCTCTGAGATCCATCCTGTGCCGCGGGAAGTTTCTGGCTGGGAACTGAATTTGAGTCGTTGTTCACTGCACTCTCTCTTCCTATCCCAAGTGATGTGCTAATGGTCGGTGCTGCATGCGACTAGTCAGCTGAGGCATTTGGCCTCCAGTGTTTATCATATACTGACCCCCAAGCCTAGAACATGCATTCATTCTAAACCACACTGTTTCCACCGCCCAAGCAGAATGCTGAACACCACGCAGGAAATATAGATGTTCTGAGTGTACAGTCTTGAAAAGTGCCACAGCTGCGTTCTCACCTGGGATTTGTTCAGCCTTTGGGCCAAGTCTGGTAGGTAAACCAACGTGAGGATCTTTTGGGAGGAGAAAGGAGGACTGTGCTAACTTCTTCCAAAAGTCGTTTGGTCTTGTAGACGTACATGGCAATATCACTTTTTTTTAAGTTAACAAAGACCTGGAGACATATAGTAGAGTAACCACTGCCGTTATTTATTTATTTTTTTTAAAGATTTTATTTTTTCCTTTTTCTCCCCAAAGCCCCCCAGTACATAGTTGTATATTCTTTGTTGTGGGTCCTTCTAGTTGTGGCATGTGGGACGCTGCCTCAGCGTGGTTTGATGAGCAGTGCCATGTCCGCGCCCAGGATTCGAACCAACGAAACACTGGGCCACCTGCAGCGGAGCGCGCGAACTTAACCACTCGGCCACGGGGCCAGCCCCCCACTGCCATTATTTTATTACAACTCGTGCAGACAGAAAAAGCCTTGCTGGGGTGGTTGTAGCTGCTCATCCATACAAACATCAAGCACTTGGTTTTTGGCACGCACGCCCTCCAAACCGCCGCGGTCCTTACCCCAACCCACTGTAAGAGAACCATTTCACAGGGATAGTTCGGCTTTCGACACAGCCTAACTGGCATTGTCATCAGTGCCTTGAATGCTGTCTTGGGCTCCACTTCACATCCAGGACTGTGAATGGTGTTGCCAGACCCAATTGTGTGTCTGCAAATAAGCTGGAGCTTTTGCAATTTAAATAGACAGGCAAAGTTCATGTCCTGTTCGGGGCTCACTCTATGGGCCTCCTTGGGCTGTGCTGCTTTAGATGGCTGTTTTTGTGTGAGGCGATTTTTCTCCTCGATGTGCGTAGTGGGGAGGTGGGGAGGTGGGAGGAGGGTAGCCCACACTTTGGGTTTAGAGAATCTTCTGGGAATTAAACCATTGAACCACTCACTGAGAAAGAATTTGGAGGCCTTTGTTGCAATGGACTGACAGTAACTTTTTAAAAATTGAAGCAAAAAAAGAGAGTGATAATCTCAGGTATCTTTTCCAGTCTCCTCACCGTTTTTCTCTCTTTTCCAACAGAACAGAGTGGAAAAGAGCGTGGTGTCTGGGGGCGATGGGCAAATCTCCCTCTTTCCAGGGAGCCTCTCTTTCTTCCCCTTCTGTTTTGGATGTCAGTCAAGACCTGGGGCAAGCTGAATGTGTCTTGCAGGGGAAGAGAAAAGTTTAACATGAGGAAAAGAGCATAGGAAGCACATTACCTTAGTGAAAATCAGATTTTTAAAAAAATGAAATTGTATCCTTCCTCAATTTCTAGGAGGGCTCGGCTCCAAGAGACAAGCAGCAGACATGCAGGATGGAAACCTGGGGGTGGAGGAAGGGCTGCCCCTGTTCTGGAGCCTGGAGAAGGCTCCCCCTGAAGCTGTTGGAAGTGGGGCACTGAGAGAAGTTAACCTGCCTCCAGGTGGGGTTGATCCACAAAAAATCTTCCATGCAGTGTTTTTGAATCCTGAAGTATTTCCTTTAAAAACAAGATAAAACAAAACATAAAATGTCTCCCTCTCTCCCTGGGCCCCCTGGACCTTTATCTCATTTCTGATGCTTTGCAGACCCCAGACCTGCATTTCACCTTCGGGAATCCCAGAGGCGGCTTTGCGGGGACGGCTTCTCCATTAGACACAGGGCCCAGGCCCCTGGTGTGGGTTGGATTGTGTCTCCTCAAATGTCACATGCTGAAATCCGAAATCCTCAGCACCTCAGAAAATGACCTTACTTGGAAACAAGGTCATTCAGAGTAATTAGTTAAGACAAGGTTACCCTGGAGTAGAGTGGGCCCCTAATTGGACATGACTGGTATCCTTATAAAAAGGGGAAATTTGGAGACAGACGCACACGGGAAGAACACCAAGGGAGGATTAGAGTTCTGCTGCCACAAGCCAGGGGACTGTGAGAAGCTAGGAGAGAGCCTGGGACAGAGCCTTCCTTAGCGCCTTCAGAGGGAGCATGGACCTGCGACAACTTGACCTTGGACCTCCGGCCTCCAGATCTGTGAGACAACAAATTTCTGTTGTTTAAGCCACCTGTTTATGTACTTTGTTAAAGCATTCTGTGACTTTTATAAACCCACTAAAATGTTTCCATTTTAATTTATCTTAAAATAAGAAGGAAAAGTGACTATAATAATAATGAATATATAATAAAGAAGTCCAGCTGGGATCATATTTGTCTTTATACCAATACAGCCATAAAATACAATTTTTCTTTTTGAGGAAGATTAACCCTGAGCTAACATCCGCTTCCAATCCTCCTCTTTTTGCTGAGGAAGATTGGCCCTGAGCTAACAACCATATCCATCTTCCTCTACTTTATATGTGGGATGCCTGCCAGAGCCTGGTCTGATGAGCAGTGCATATGTCCACACCTGGACTCCGAACCAGCAAACCCCGGGCCGAAGCAGAGAATGCAAACTTAACTGCTACACCACTGGGCCAGTCCCTTAATTTTTTTTTTTTTTTTTTTTTTTTTTGATGGAGAAAGGGGCTTATGAAGGCAAAAGCGCCAGCACCCACAAGACATGTGATGTGGCCCTGAGGCCCAGAGTTGATTCGGAACAGGTGAGAGGCCTCTTGATTTCTAGAGAAGCCCTGCTATTTGTGGCCAGGGCAGGAGTCAGCCCAGGTACCAAGAAAAAGATGAAACGTCCAATAATTTGGGGGCCAGCCGTGTGGCGCAGCGGTTAAGTTCGCACATTCTGCTTCTCGGCGGCCTGAGGTTCTCCAGTTCGGATCCCGGGTGCGGACATGGCACTGCTGGGCAAGCCATGCTGTGGTAGGCGTCCCACATATAAAGTAGAGGAAGACGGGCACGATGTTAGCTCAGGGCCAGGCTTCCTCAGCAAAAAGAGGAGGACTGGCAGTAGTTAGCTCAGGGCTAATCTTCCTCAAAAAAAAAAGAAACGTCCAATAATTTGTATGACCGTGTTGCAAAATATTCCTCAAGCTTTGCTGGTTGTCCTTCCTCCTTACCTCGGGCAGACTGAGTTGTTTTCACTTTTGATTTCTGTGGGAGGAGGGGAGCCTCCAGAACGTCTCCATTTGGTAGATTGTGTTCTGATACAGCCGAAGCACAAGCGAAACGGAATTCACCGTGGTCTCTGCTTGTCCCCGGTGGAACAGCTGGCTTCACAAAATGAGAAGGTACAGCTTAAAATTCAGTCTGGCCTCCCTCATTCAGCTCCCAATAGGTCTTTCTTTTCAACTGTCTCTTCCCATTCACTTTCAAAAGCTATATTACTTATTTATGACCCAATCCAGTAGAAATAATATGCACTTAACTTGTGCTTGTAACTGTTATCCTATTAATTACTCAGTTAAAATCCATAAAAGTGGACGGCTGTCACCAAGGTCTCTGCTAAAATCCTCACAAAGGGGAGCGGCTCTTGACAAATTCATTCATTAGGATCTGGTGTGCCGTTCTTCGAAGTCAAATAGCCTGAGCTTCCGGGAGCCCAGTGGCATGTGAAGATCGTATCCTGTCCTCTCTGGTTGACAGTTCACACAAACTATGGAATTAAGTGAATCTCTCTTCCTGCCAAGCAGCCATAAACAGAGGAAACTTAGGTCAAACAAACAAATGATTCTACACGGACACATGATGTGCACGCATGGCCCTCAGAGCTCACAGTCCATAGCCCAGCGGGTCTCAAACTCTAGTGAGCATCGGAACCCCCTGGAGGGTTTGTCAAAAGCACAAATTGCTGGGGGCCAGCCCCGTGGCAGAGTGGTTAAAGTTCCATACGCTACGTCCTGGCAGCCTGGGTTCGTGGGTTTGGATCCCAGGCGTTGACCTATTCCACTCATCAGCCACGCTGTGGAGGCAACCCACATACAAAATAGAGGAAGACTGGCACAGATGGTTAGCTCAGGGCTAATATTCCTCAAGCAAAAGAAAAAAAAGAGGAAGATAGGAAGATTGCCAATGATGTTAGCTCAGGGTGAATCTTCCTCACCAAAAAAAAGCACAAATTGCTGGTCCTCCCCCTATAGTTTCTGATTCAGTAAGTCTGAGATGGAGCCCAAGAATTTGCATTTCTCCCTGGTTCCCAGGTGAAGTCCATGCTGTTGGTCCAGGGGCCACACTTCGAGAACCACTTGTCTAGATATTAACCTTCAATTAGTCTCTATCACTAATAGATGGAAGAGAATATCATCCTGAAGTTACTAAGGGACATAATGAATTTTTAACATAGGATCAAACTGCCTGAAGTTGTAGAATCTTCTTTCCTAGAAATAGGTAAGAGTAGACACCATCACTTTTCCAGAAGGGTTTCATGCAAATTGGCTACAAGACCATGCCACAGGAATGACAACATGATCCACATGATTGTACTCTGCTCCCATTCTATGCAAATTGCTACCCTCCCTAAGTACCCCATGGGCGTCCCCTCTGGTGATGTGTAGATATTAAATGGTTGTAGCAGGATGGTCCAGGATAAAGGCACTACTGGGTTTCGGATGTGAAAGTGCATTTGGATGCTGAGCCACTTAGGAACAGCTGCACATGTGAGGTCTAAGAAAGGTGCAGAGGCTGGGGGAGCATGGCTAATAAAGGTTTAGCAAGACTTTAGTCTTCTGAGCAGTGAAAAGATGGGAAGAACCTGAATTCTCTCTGCTGTGTTCCTTCAGCCAAGGTGTATTAATTGACCACTTTCCCTGTGTAAGTTTCTGTACTGGGCAATGTGGAGAACGTCAAGGTGATTCATCCAGGGGAGCTGATGTCCTAGTGGGGGAGAGTGGGGCAGGCCTACAAATCATTATAATACAGGGTAGACAGTGCCACAAAAACACACTCACATTCCTCAAAGATGCTCTGGAAATCGTCATACCTCAAATTATCTTTCACGAGGGAAAAAAAGAATATCAGATCAGAGTTTGATAAAATCACAGAATATCAACTCACCGTTCATGAACTGAGAAACTGAAGCCAAAAGTCTTAGACTGAATGCTGGGATATGCAAAGGTCTTCCTCCGGGTGCAGAAGTCCTTTTTCTAACGTTACGAAATGCCAAAGGGCCCCTTTATCAGTATTATTTGGAAGAGGGAGACAGAAGGAGTGGTGTTTTGAGATGTTTTCCTTAATAACTTTGACCTCCTGTCATGCTGCTAGCACCTCTGTCATCTGCCTTAGGTCCCTGTACCAGCTGAGATTGCCACTGTGAAAACTCTTAGCCCAACCAGAAACTACTATTTCCAGGATGCTTTGGGACCAGGGTAAAAAGCAGAAGATTGAGTCTGGGCCCCACACTCATCCAGCAACAAGCTGATATCCCTGTTCATACCCTCCCACCCCTACAACCTGCACAACTCCTCCCCAGACTCAGTTCCTGCTTCTGATAGCATCTGCTTGATCCCTAGATGACTTCTTAGAAGTGACAGGTGAGCAAGATAATTAGGCGAGATGACAGCTGAAATGTGATAGATAATACCCTGTTGTGAAGGACATGGATACATCTAATCTAGTGTGTGTTTAGAATTGGGAATGGAGGCTTAAATTGGGTTTGGACAGTCAAGTTAATACAACTTTCTCTAATAGCAAATCAACCTTCCTCCTGGTGATTTTGCTCCTTCCCGGTATTTCATCTCAAGTGGAAGTGAGGAACTGAATTTTATCTTAAAAAGCACAAGGCCTTGACTCCTGTTGTTCAGCTTTGCTTATTTTTCCTGCCAAACTTCCTTGTGAAATTTTACCCACTGAGGAAAGCTCATCTCTTCCACGAAGGCTTCTCCGGCCACCTTCCAATCCACATGGACTTCTCTAAACACAAACATTTCAGTAGCGAATTTCTGTTTACTTTGTCCCTTCTGGAGGCCAAAGTGGTACCTGTCTTTTTCTTTTTTTCCTCCAGATGGTTAGCACAATTCTAAAGGTAGTAGGCCCTCAGTAGTACAACTCTTTTGTTTTAATTACATAGTGTTAGCTTCTATCTTTAAGTAGCAAATTAGGCAGGTAGGGTATAGGTGTCATATGCTTTCCCAGACACAGATTAGAATGATGTCTCCCACAGATTCAATAACACTAACTGGTCTCTGTCTTCTTAAAAGAGCTACAGAAATAGTGTTTGGCAATATTATATAAAAAACAACCTTTTATAAAGCAAGCTATGTTTAGTTAGGGGTCAGAGGATGCTTTGTTCAGTATGTCTTGTCACAGATGTCTTTTATCATAAGCAACAAATCTTTCTGTGTTGGTGAACATCTCTGAAGCAGATGTCCTGTGACCCAGGGTGGAGGTTTATTCTTTGTTCTGTGATATATTTGCCTTCTCTTGAATTGCAGGCTCAGTGACTCAGCTTCTTTCTCTCCTCTAAAGAGATGTCAGTGACTGTTGTTTTGCTCTCTGATGCTTTATACCTCACAGGGATTTGCTTTTGTAAACTGCATGGCTAAGGTGTGAACCTTAACTAACACCGTTAAATAGCTCTCTTTTATACCCAACTGTGCTGCCCACAGTTGTCTACAAATCGAGTCTGAGTGTACCCAGCAGAGGAAATGAAACAATGAAAGCAGCATAGCAACAAACACCAGATTGATGTATCAGATTGCAGAAAAACTATTTAGCCATTGCCAAAAGTATCACAGAAATTTCTAGCCCCCTCTGTCACCTCAGAGTGCCCCTGTGATTACCATGACGTTACATACAGAGCTGAATGGCCTTTTGAAAGAGTGCACTGGACCTTTCTGATCAATGGACCAAGGTGTGGGTCTCTCTCAAATCATGGAAACATACTTTTCTGTAAGTGTCTGAAAATGGACGAAGAGCCACTGAGCACATGGAGAGGGCAGGTGTCCCAAGATGCCTAACAGTGGGCCATTACCTTGGTAACTCTCTCCCATTGGCAGAACCAGCTTTCAGCCCCACAGGCTCAAAGACTTGTCTGTGCAGTGTTCAGAGATGTGAGGACAGATTCAAATCCCACAAGCTCCCAACTGATGTATAAAACCAGAATGGTCCTGTGTTTACTTAAATGAGAGATTTCTGTAGCTGTGTCTTCAGTGGAGCTCCAGAGGCAGTCATCGGCTTGTGAAGATGTAGGACAGTGGTTCTCAAACTTTATCATGCATCAGAATCACTGAGAGAACATGTTGAAACACAAATGGCTGGGCCCCACCCACAGTTTCTGATTTAGTAGGACTCGGGTGGAACCCAAGTTTGCATTTCTAACAAATTCCCAGGAGATACTGATGCTGCTGGCCCAAGGACTACACTGGGAGAACACTGGTTAGAAGTCACATTGAGTGAACAATAGATATAACTAAACTCTAAAACTCATGGGCTCAAGATGCTCATAAGCTCAAGAACTGGGGCTGATTGAAAGATCAACTGAGTCACATCTTCTATATCCATCTCACTCTCCCTTTCTTTCTCCTCCTCCCCTGCTGCTTTCCTCGCTTCCTCTCTTCCCCATTCTCCTTTCAGTTCTCTGTCTCTCCCTCTCTCCTCCTCCTCTGTCTCTTTCCCTACTCTAACACCTCATCTGTGGGCAGATAGTTGGATACACATAAGCTGGGCCACTCACCTTCCCTGCCACTGGGAACAACTGATTGGGTCCTTCGGCCTGAAAAATCCCTAGAAGGGCATTGCCCATGTTTGTTTCTGTGACTCTCCTTTCTCTCTGCTTCCATGGCCAGACTTGATTATCATACCTTCTTTTGATGTATTTATAAGTTCAAACAGGTTCCAAATTTTATTGTCCAGAAAGCTTCATGAGGTAACTGCGTATCTCTGCCCTGACCCTTTAATATGGGATCATATTAGTTTAACTTTCAGGACATGGTCTTTTTTCCTCTCTAGTACTCATTTTTGGGGGATACCCTTTGTAATCCCCAAGTCCTGGCAACATTAATATTTGCATTTTAGTTAAAATATAAAGACCTCCCATACAACATATTGAAAGGTGTTCTTTCTTTGGAATCTCACAATAACACTGCTCATTCTTCAGTAGAATTCAGCATTAAGGCGAATTGGCTTGGCCCACACGACCCTGCTTGCCATGGGGCCTTAACCAGATACTGATCATATTCAGTGTACCTAAGTTTGACATTTGTTTTCTTACTGGTCCTCTTTTCCATCTCAATATGGCCCGCTGTTTATGGTTGCCACAGTTGGTAGTTTTACTAATCCAAAGAAATCACCCCAAGAAAGCAGAAAAAAAAAAAGATTGAGAAATGAGTAGGGGAGGAGGTTGAGAAGGACATTGACTAATGTATTTCCTTATTTAGCTCCAATTCCAAATTTAGGGAACTCATAAGAAGCATAATTGAGTCTCCTACTTATAAAAGTTCTGAGCCAGAATTCCTCCAGAGGAACAGGCTAATACCATCTCGGCAATAAAGGGGCCGACAGCAGAGCAGGTGTGCGCTTTTTCTCCACACAGTCCCCTGGGCTCAGTGTTTATGAGAGCGTCCCTTTAGAAGATTTCTATCAAAAAAGAGTCATTTTTGTTTAGAAGGAAAATAGTATGATGGGGGAGGGGGCAATATCTGAGTCTGCTTCTCTGGGGGCTGATAATAGGACAGTGTGTGGATGTGTGTGGATGTGAGTATGTGAGTATATGTGTGTGTACGTATGTGTGTGTGTGTGTCAGTATGTGTGGGTATAAGTCTTCGTGTGTGTGTGTGTGTGTGTGAGTGTCTGTGGGTGGGTGTGTGTAAGAGTAAGAGAGTAAGAGAGAATGAGAATGATTATTCTATCTCAGACAAGCTGGATGGGCTTGCTTGACCTCACTCTGACGCAGTTGAACAAAGCTGGCCAAATCAGATAAAGGCTGATTTTATTTGCTTAATTGTTTGGACTGGGACAACTTCTCCACTGAAACTCCAGGAAAGCTTCCTGAATGTGGTGGTAGATTCTTCAGTATGCCCTGGGTGCAGGAAGACAGCTGCTTGCTGAAGACTCACCCCAGGGATAAAAGCTTTGGCCTGACTTCTGCGCAGGTTGCCTAGCCTGACTTTGCTGCCTATCAGGAATCTGAAAGTGCTGGCTCACCCTCACCCACATTTCCATCTTAGAAAACCCCAAAATTCAACACTCACATCCCTTCCTGTCAGATTCCTTCTGTTTTCCTTGATGGTTACTGTATTTTAAAACATTATATTGTGTTTTTAGATAACAGGTCCTTTTAAAGATATCTAATTTTGGGGGTACATATGCAAAGGCTGCACTATCCAAATGAGATGTTTTAAGGCAAACTTTTCTTTCTTTCTTTCTTTCTTTCTTTCTTTCTTTCTTTCTTTTTGCAGAGGAAGATTTACCCTGAGCTAACATTTGTTGCCAATCTTCCTCCTCTTTTTTCCTTCCCTTTTTTCTCCCCTAAAACCCCAGTACATAGTTGTGTATAGCTATAAGTTCTTCTGGTTCTTCGATGTGAGCCACCGCCACAGCATGGTTACTGACAGACAAGTGGTGTGGTTCTGTGCACAGGAATTGAACCCAGCCCACCGAAGCAGAGCATGCCGAACTTCAACTACTAGGCCTAACTTTTCTTTTTATAATTCTGAAGAACTCTGTATATCAAATGTCTGCTAGAGATGCATCCTAGTCCATTGTACAGTTGCTTTGGACAATCATTCAAGTCTGCCCCTGCTATAAGTTGCATGTTCTCTTTGCCCACACAGAGTTTCCAGTATGGAAAGATCCTAATTTATTAGGTAAGAGAGACCTCCTGTTTTCCCTGAGGTGTGTCTTCTGCAGATACTTGGCTGACAACAAATCCCAATGGCAAGTTTAAGCTTGTGCAATTCATGTCTACTTGTGAAATTCAAACCCTTGGTTGATAATAATGAAGATGTTGACACCCATCACTCAATGACAACTTCGGTTTCATTTTGGGCCCCAACTACAGTCAATTGGTAGTGGCTGCCTGGAGTGCTTAGTACAGAAGAAATCTGAGGCCGAGTCCTGGCCTAGTGGGAAAGAATACTGCAATAGATTAGTGATGTCTGCCATAGACAGGAGTCGAGGTGACAGCGTGCTTGCTGTATTTCCCTCCTCTGTTCTAGTTAACAAAAGAAAGCCACCATCTTTATAGAAGTCTATTTTTATTTGCTTGGTGACGTTAACTTTTGCTCTTTGCAATTGGGGCCATCTCTAGATGGGAGACTGAAAAGACGGCTCCTTTGGAACTCTTGCTGTTTTTACTTTTTCTGTTTTCTTCCTTCAGCACATCCCCTCTATCTCGTCTCCCCCTCCTCAGTGTTAGAATCCTCTTCCACCAGAAACACTCGACATTTTCACACTGAATCATGCTTTCTGGGGAGGAAAGCACCCAACAAACTAAATGGTTACTCATTCCTAAAACATAAGCATGTTCGAAGAAAATGCTTAGAGTTGACCATGTTTAGACCAAAGGAGTGAATCCCTATTGGTGAAATTCGGATGACTATTTGGAGGTTTGAGGAGTGGCCCTTTTCTTGACTTGGTCCAAATGACCATATTCGGCATCACCAATAGTTGTTGACCCCGTATGGCCCATCGGAATTCTCAAGTCTCTTGATGTAAAAATGATGGACTGCTTCACTACCAACTTTACTACTTACTACTGCTTAGCCTCAATATATGCCAGATTATTATCAAGAAGCAATGTAAATACTGTTCTTTCTCTGTTCTTTCTGTCAAAAGAAGCATTCCTTTCCTACGTGAAAGTAGCTAACTGTTGAGACATAAAAAATCAGACTCTAATACACCTTTCCATTTATTCTATATGACACTATACAGCAGTTAGAAAGAATGATGCCAATGTAGATATATTGACTTGGAACACAATCCATGATGTATTATTAAGTAAAATAAAATAACCACAGAATAATATACAAAAAAAATTTTAGTGAACGCACACATGTATACACACATCTTTAAGCCTATATTTAAAGCATATTAAGTAGTCTAGAAGAAGTTGTATTAAAAAGCTTTACCTCAGAAGAGAGGAGAGGGGTTAGGAAATGTGAGAAAGTGAATGGGATCTTTTGATGTTTCTCTACATCTGACTGTATTTTTTAGCTTTTTACAGCCAGCGTGTATTACTTCTGTAGTTTAAAGAAAGAATGGTTTAAATTAATTGGAAGACAACAGCAAAATAAATCAGGCCATGAAAGGTTAAAGCCATTGGACCAAATGCAGTTATTCAGTGAGAAAAATGGCATTTCCTATCGTCCTCGGTAACCCCGAAGTTTCCAGCTGCTAATGATCATCTCTAAGGGTTTTGTGCATACACATGAAATGTGGGAGGAAAGACATTTTCCTTTATAGTGAGGAAGGCCTTCCAGCATCTTCTACTTCAGGCCCTCTCTTGTGGTCAACAGAGGGAAGATAAGATGCTGGAAGCCTCAGATGGAACTGCTGACTATTTAAAAATGACACTAAGTTCTACTTTTCAAAAATTGCTTCCCAAACACTAGCTGTTTGCTCATGTTTGTGATTTTCTTTCTTTTATATGACAAGAGCTAAATGTAAAGAGTGACAGGTCACAACAAGGGTCACTTTGATTCAGTGCCACTCACGTTGCTACTTCCAGAGATGGAACCAGGAAAGAGGAAATCTAGCAATTTTTTCATGTTGAAGCTAAATCTATTGTCAGCAAGTAGTTTTAAAGCAGAGGTAAGATGTTAGATAGAAAATACTACATTATTAGTCCTACCCCTGAGTGTATAAAGTGCCAGTTGGATCAGACCTTACATTTTAGATTTAACGCATAAGATTAGAGGAACAAGTGAACGAGGGACTGCGTTAAACTGTTACAATCCAATTGGGATGGATTTGATCCCATTCCTTGGCACAGTAGGACAAACCTCCCCAAGGTACTATAGACAAGGCTCTTGTTAGAAAGATTCCATGGACCTGACTAAAATTCCTACCCATGATTGTATTAACATATACTTGTATAGTTCATGAGAGCTTTGTGTTATGTATTACATACAACATTGGGAGTCTGCTACTGTATTTTAACAAAGAAGAAAATGGAAGCTCAGATAAGTAAATGGATTTGTCGAAGGTTACCATGGTGAGTGACTAATGTAGGACTGGAACCCAAGACCCCTGACTCTTTTCTCTCCACCTCTCCTAAGGTAGAGTTTCTTTTCTTTTAGGACTCATCCCAGAAGACTATGTTAAAATATTTGTTGTTAAAGGTTGGAATAAGGAAAGTGACCAAGAGATGGAGCCTTTCCAGTTAATGTATGATCTCTTTAGTGGCATTCATGGGGCTCTTTCACGATGAAGTTTGGATAGAGCAGAACAGAGTTGGGAGGCATCTAGAGTGTGGACTAGGCTGAGGGGATCTGGGAGGGAGCCCAGTGTGAGAACCTGCATCTCAAAGCAAGGGGCAACAAAAATGGAAGGTAAAGATCAGCATCGGCTTCGCCTCTTCCTGTTGGCTTCCAGCTCCTGTCCTGCTAATCTTAGTTAAACCGGGAATAAATACGCCCCGGAAGGGAGTGGTAAATATCCCATCTATAGAGATACTACAGTGTCACTTTCTGTTCAAATAAGATAACTTAAGGGGACACCCCTGCCAGATGGGATGAATAATATCTTAAGTTTCTATAGCAACTTTATCATTTTATAAAGTTTTTTTTAATCTGCACCTATCTTATAGTACTTTTCACACTCTGAGGTGCAATTTTATTATGCATAAATATGTTATCTCCCCTACCAGACTCTAAGCTCTTTGAGGGCAGGGTCTGTGCCTGCCTCATCTTTAGCTGTTGAGAAATGAATAGCACTAAGCGTGAACTTAGAGTATCAATGAATGGATCAGGGCTGTTAACACAGATCTTTTTAATTCTTTTTGTGTAGTATACTTGTAAGTGCATTGTACTTATGAAAGGTAAAAAGTGGGCCACTCATAGTCTATTCTTCCTTGTTAATCTGCCTGTTCAACTCTATAAGTGAGTTGTGTGTCTTTATAGGTGTCTTGGATGAGCAGAATGATGATTTATTTAGTAACGATATTTTAAAGCACAGATAAACGGACACCCTATGTTTGTCTGTGTTGGTGAACGAAAACTTCCTGTTCAACCAAACATAATTGAATAGGAGCAATCTAGTTCCTTCACCAGTAAGGACAATGTAATCCCTGTTCCATATGGCTGAGGTCAGAGAGCAGTGAGCGTGTTGGAGATCCTTAATCAGTAGAGTTGAATGGTAAGAGAACATTTGTCTCTCAGTTATGGATTCTGGTTTGAAAAACAAAAAAGGAAGCATTTTCTTATCTTGTTAAATTCGACATAAAGAATAGTCACCCAGATGGGAAGTAGGAGTAAGGTTTTCGTTCCAACAGCATGCAAGAAAAGATGGAAAAATTCCTTTGGCATGCTTTCTCTTGATACAGAGGAAAAACACTGGGCTCAGTGTTTCACAGACCTCGGTTTCCCAGTCTCGGGTTAAAATGCGGATGTAGCTCATTGTGAGCAGGCAGACTTTTCAAATGTAGGAAAGAGGTGAAGCCGAGCCCAGGAGTACATTCAAAGAAGGGACAAATACCTTCGAGCGCCGAGAATGTCAGAAGCCCTGTGAACCCCTCCTTGGGTTTCAGTTGGCAGGCAGGCGCCCTATCGAACCTATCTCCCCGGGGATCTCATGGGATCCGAGATCCTGCTCCTTCTCTTACTGGGTGGGATGAGAGCAATAGCCAGTTCATATGAGGACAGAGACAGATTCTTTTCATTTTCGTGCCATTAAAAAAAAAAAAAGTCCCAAACGGCCCATTCTAGGCCCTTCTGCCTTCTCAGCGCTGGTTCCAGTTGCCTTTCCTTTGCGTGATGCCCCGGACACCTGAAGCATGGAAGTGTCTGCATTCTTTCCCTGCTCCGTTTGCACCTGAACTTTGCTAGTTGACAATTTGGATCCTTAGTTTGTGAGGGATAAGCTGTCAGGGCAAGGAATGTGAGGCTCTTATTTTGGACAGGATTTGAGCAGAGTCTGTCTGAATCGTTGCTTTTGTCTGGAAACGTTCAGAACGATTACAGCAGTGTGTGCCCAGTGGCCTAGGAGTGTAGGTAAATCTAAGCAGGGGTCTGTTAGTGAAGGGAGGTATGCTGGGAATTCAGTGGGTTTGCAACCATCAGAGAGTTCAAGTCATTAAAAATGAGCATAGGGAAGCAATTACAAAGAAGGGAAAGGAGGCGCAAGTTGCGTTCGGGCTATTCCTGTCCAAAAAAGAAAAAAAAAATGAAAGCAATGGGCTGAGTTCAGCGGAGCGGTGGAGTTAGCTGAGGGCAGAAATATTTGCCTTTTCGGTTGTGCACAGTCGTGTAATCGTGCTGCTCGCTGGGGACAAAAACCCGCGAACCTGCGCGGGCTGCTGTTTGTGAGGCGTCCACCGGAGTTTGCGATCAAAACGATTGTGAATGTGAAAGTTATTACTGCTCAAAAAACACTTTATATCAGGGTTAATTATAAGGAGATTCTGGAGTATAATTAGTGTTCTTTCTATGGAGGATTAAGGGGCTCTCCTAAATGGCCTTTTTGATTGCCTTCTTCCCTTTTTTAATTTCCTCCTTGTCCTTTTTGATTATCTACCCCACGACCCTCAGGGCTCCTCAATGTAATACAATTAAAATAACATTTTTGTGTTAGAGGGTTTTATTTTATGAGCTATTAACCCCCTGCTTGCCTGCAGTCTGGTGTGTCTCCCCGCACACCCGCTGCCCCCAGACACCGTGGCATGTCTGCAGCCCCCAGAGAGGTGCCAGCAGAAGAGTGAGCAAGGCTGGGGACTACCTCCGCTTGGTCTCGAAAGGGATGACTGGATGCTGACTTTCTAGCAGGAAGGGAAGGCAAAAGGAGCCTCCTGGGTCAGCTGGCTTTAACCTAAGTCCGAGGCTGGCTCATATGACCTTGTCCCAATTCTCTTCCCACTCTGTGCCCTAGCAGATTGCCTTGCACACAGTAGGTGCTCAAAAGTGGCCAATAAGGCTCTAAACTGCTTGAAACCACTTGCCATCTTTGTTTTTGCAATCCTAATACAACCAGGAACTTTTGACATTTCAGCTCCCCTCCCCTGTTGGTCCTGAACCCATTCATGTATTAGACTTGCCAGCTCCACCTCTCATTAACCTTTATTTCCCTCCTTTTCAGACTAAAGGGGGATGCTAGCTAGTGTGTGCATTTCAGAGTGAAGGTGACTCAGGGAAGCAGTATAGAGAGAAAGAATAATTTCGGAGTCAGGTAAACCTGACGTCCTACTCCAACCCCACCACCTACTGGCTGTGTGACTTTGGCGGAGTTACTTAAATTCTCTGAGCCTTATTTTAGTCATAGGTAGAAGGAGAGGGGTGTTAAGTCAACATCTGAGGGTTGTTGTGATGATTAAATGAAATCAAATGTGTAAAACATTTAGCCCAGTACATGGCATATGTGACCATTCAAGAAATGTTGTATACCCTGACACACGTCACCACCGCAATTCACCCCCACCCACCCCCACCCTTACCCTACCCACTCCCACCTTTCTCGCCCTTCCCATTTGACCAGACTTCTACAGTTCTTCCTGGAGACTGCTCTCTAGAACCTCCCTCCACTTCACTTATGAATGACCCAGTAGTGGGGGACATGTATATTCAGTTTATTTGAGGGATATAACCTTCTGGGACATTCCATGGCCTTTCTCAACCACCATGGAACCAATACTTGAATGACTAGACTCTGTGAAGGATTCCAATAAGCACAAGTCACACTGGTCTCTTGTTAAGACATTTCCACAGGAGACAGTCAGGAGCATGGTGACCATGAATCAACAATGCAAGAGTTATGGGGCCGGCCCCGTGGCCGAGTGGTTAAGTTCATGTGCTCCGCTTCAGCGGCCCAGGGTTTTGCTGGTTCGGATCCTGGGTGTGGACATGGCACCGCTCATCAGGTCATGCCGAGGCGGCATCCCACCCAGCACAACCAGAAAGACCTACAACTAGAATATATAACTATGTACTGGGGGGCTTTCGGGAGGAGAAGAAGAAGAAGAAAAAAAAAAAAGATTGGCAACAGACGTTAGCTCAGGTGCCAATCTTTAATAAACAAACAAACAATGCAAGAGTTAAATTACAATTGGGCACTGTAATCTATACCCCTAAGTAAATGATTAATTATCAGGTAAAGAGCCCAGGTAACTATGTATTTGGGTAGTTCTACCTGTCTCGGTGATGCTTCTAGAATTAAACAACTGTTAATCTGTGAATTGTAAAGCATATACATCCATTTTATCAAACAGAGGGAAGCACATTTTGCAAGGAAAAATGTCTTCTTGATTAGTGATTATAAAATTGACTTGATTTCAGTCTAACTTAGTATATTCAAAAGTGCCATATTCAAAATTGGAATAGGCGCTTTTAATTATCTTATGAGTTTAGGCATTTTTCACACAATGTCTTGTGTTTTTTCCAAGTTCACCTTAGAGCAATGCCGCCAGCACCAAAGGCTTCCCTCTCTTTCCTGCTCTGTATTGAAAGTAGGTGAAGCTGCAGAGCCATCGTGAAGGGACCAGTGCAAGGAGGAGGGAGCCAGGACCTGGACAGGCCTCTCTGGGAGGGCTGCACAGTGTTCATGGGAAAGTGATAGAGCCCTCGTTCATTCAGTAAACCCACACCAACCTTTATTAAACATCTGCTATGGCTCATATATGCTACCAGGTACTGACGACTTGAAGGTGAGGAAGATACAGCCCCTGTTCTCAAGGAGCTCACCCTCCAGAGAGACAGGTGCTAGTAACCCAGCCACAGGGTCAAGGAGGAGTCACAGAGGAGATGAGGCCAGTATTTGAGAAGGCCCCCAAGACTAGGCAGGGCACAATGTAAGAGTCCTAAAGTCAAACAATAGGGGAAGCCTGGTAAGTCAGAGCAGTAAGCAAAGGGCTTCTGTCCCATCAGGAGACCTGGAGAGTTCGAGTACCTGGCTAAACGACAAGGAGCCCTTCCACAAGCAAAGTCGCAGGTTCGAGTCCTGGCTCCACAACTTAGAATGTTAGATCAACTCTCTGTGTTTTGTTTTCCTCACCTGTGCAATACAGATAATAATCATTAACAGTCTCAAATGATTATTGTGAAGAGTAAAGGAGAAAATGCTTGTAAAGTGCTTAGAATGGTTCCTGACACACATGAGTCCTCAATGAAACTTATCTGTTAGAATAAAAATTACCATCTTTATTATTGTTACTATGTGATCTAGTAGAGTAATTCTGTTTATTTGTTAGGAATTTCGACTTCTTTATTTCCCAACAGGATTTAAGGTGGCTTATAATAAGACATACAGTTCACAAGATAAAAACTCAGTGAATAACTCAGGGTGGAAAGAAAACATGGGAGGAATAATAAAACGAAGCCAGAGGTAAAGTAAGTGTACAAATTACATGCTATCAGATTTGGTACATTTGCTAAGTCTTAAGAGAATTAACACCTTTACCTGAGTACATAGTCTCTCTAAAGCGAGGTCAAGGGCTCCAGAGTTGGTTGAGCTGCAAAGATAGACCCATCCGGTCTCTGGAGTGGCTGAGGAGAGCCCTACACACCTGCTCATACTTCAAGCTATTGCCTTCCTCTCAGCCTCCTTGAGGACTGGGGGCTTGCCTTGTCCTTCTTGTAACCCCCAAGCTCCAAGAACAGGATCCTGCACATAGTGAGCACCAATAAAAATACTTCTTGACTTGTGATTTGAATGGATGGATGCATGCATGCATGGATAGATGGATGCATGGAGGGCAGGATGGATGGAGTTAGATATAGTCCTGCCTAGAGTCATAACTCTGATCCTGATACCTCTGATAACGTCTCACGGGTTTATACCATATTGGTTTTTGGTGTGAAAACCTGCAGCAGGAATTATTTGCCTAGAAGCTGTCATTTATTTTATTTAGGAGGATTAAGTTTTTCAAATCATTTCACTGAGAAAGTTCTCAACCAGCCCAACTTACCTTCTTCACCTTGCTTTTTCCTCCTCCTGACCCAAGGAGGGTGTCTTTCTCAAACTCTTCAAGGAAAATGGCCATTTGTGGGTGGGGGTGGGTGGGTGGGTGTGTGTGTGCATGCACGTGTGTGCATGGAAATGGTTTTATAGTCAACATTTATCGATCTCAACTGAGTTTAAGGTAGCAAATGGTGTGCAGTTTTCTCTCTTTTCAGCAAACCTTTCAACCCCTATGATCATCTAAACCAAGGGTAGCTGCTGTTACTGAAGTTAAATTTCACATATTAAGTCATTTATCTAGGCATAACTGTTAGGCTTTTTATAAAATCTAGTCTTGGCATTGTCTTCTGTGGCTTCCTTCCCTGAATAAGGAGTTCTGTATCCTAAGAAAATTGCTATGTTTTATTATAATATGATTATTGAAAAAAATGAAATTCCATTATCTCCAAACTGATAAAAATCTCAGCAGCCTGAAGACAGATGACCCAAGACTAGTTTGCTTCTTGCAAATTAGTTTTATTCCATCTTTGCAAAGATCTGACGAGACATTAAACTCAAGGGTCCGTGGTAACACGTTCACACACGGAATTCCTTTGGCTCCCCGTCTCTCTGTATCCTAACCACTTCTCTGGGAAATGTTCTCATTGTTTGTGAGATGTGGAGAGGGAAGATGAGGCATGGGAAGGGGGGCCCAGGTGTCTGGTGCTGGAAATGTTCATCAGAACGAGAAGGTCTGCATCAGCTGAGGGTGTGGTGCTTCTTTCCCGAATTCTTCTTGGGTGACTGCAGGATGAGGCTGCCCAGGAGTGACCAGAGTCCAGCCTTGTTCAAGAGATCTGGCATATAGCACAGGCCCAGGCCAAAAAGGAAGTGAGTCCAGGCAAGTCAGCTGAACCAAGGAGGAGCAAGTGGAGGTGATACCCTTTGTGGGCAGAGCCTAGAGTCCAGGAGGTCAGACAGGTGACAAGAGCAGCAAGACTGAACCAAGAACTCTGATTCTTTAGGAAGGAAGCTTTCTGCTGGTGTCATCAGCTTATGGCATGTGGGTACCCAGGTCCCTTAGGGGTTAATCAGAGCCAGAAGAATTCCAGAGAGCTGCAGGTAAGTCCAACATGTGAATAAGACAGGACAGAAACCCTCTGTTTATTTGTACATAGGTAAAGTTAAAAGTTCTGAGAAATAGTGTAATGGGTGATGAGAAGGGGCTACTATTTTCACTGCACCTCAGTTTGCTAGGTTATCTTTGTGATTTTGTTTCTCTTCAGTATGCTAACTGCAAAGTAAGCTCCATTCTTTAATGATATGTAGATAATTTTATGTACTTATGTTAATGATATATGCTATGTTCATAACACATAGAAGTTTTCTTGGAATTTGAAACTTAAGAAAATAAATAGTATTTGGGAAACTGAAAGGGAAGAGAACAGAGTCAAGAGGAAAAAGGTCAAGAATAAATAGTGATAACATGATCTAATGTTATTTCTTTGATAGGTTTTCAGTAGAAAACATACTGGTATAATGTCACCAACTGTGATCATTTAGATTCTGGCTGGGCTAAATCAGTAACAAAATGATTTGCTAAGCAAATGAATATAGGTTTGGTTTGTTTAGATAATTAATGTGTTTCTAAAGAGCTGATTGTATACCTTCTAAGGTGAATCCTTGAGTAAATTAAACCACCCGCCTGTAAGGAATGGCCCCCCACAGAGTGAGGTCTGGTTGAGGATCAGTCACTTCTCCCCAGAGATGTCCCTTTGCAGACATCATCTTTGCTCAAACTGCAAAGGGGGTTGTCTTTTGCTTTAATGAGGAAGGCTGATCCCTGATTCATCTGTTTTAGAAGTGCTTCCTATGTGTTTCGTATATCTAGTTTGTTTAAATAGCCTTGTATGTAGATAGTGTAAATAAGATTTCAAGCCATTATTTTGACCTACTAGAAAAGCAACTGGTTTGCTAGCACTTAATAAGTAGCTGTTTACCAAGTTCTTTGAGGATATCCCTACCTGCCTTCCCCTTGGCACTTCGGACTATGGATTGCACATAGTGGTGCTCAACAAGTCTGGTTTGGATGAGTAAATAAATACATACTTAAATAATGTACATAAGAATACATAAATAAGAGCATTATTGCAATGGAAGCGCACTCTCACTCTCCTCAGAGAGGTGCTTGGCTATTGTGGTTTCAATTTCCTCTCATCTCTGAATCAGAACTTAACACCAGGCAAGTTTACTTGTCTAGCTCTTGAGACCGTATATAAAATAACAAAAGTGTATTTTGATCATTCAAAATTTTCGTGAATTTGGACTATCGTCTCCCCAGTGATAAGTCCAGCTTAATGAGCTTATTTTTCTGTCTAGGCTCAGTGTCAAAGAACCCGTGGCCTCTTTCTCTCTCTTCTGGCCCTGACTCATTCTGTGACCTTCAAAACTAAGACAGAGCTACCCCAGGAAAGGCGGTTGTATTGATTGCAGTTGAGAACTGAGGTTTCTGTGTTTCTCTGGTCGTTTGATTGATGATGTGTGATGCAGGGAAAGCAGCGTTGAGGGAGAGTCTCAGGTGTGGGGGCGGGAGGTAGTAAGTTCAAGAGTACCACAAAGTTCTCCCTGCTGAACCGAGAGCTGGCCGGGGGTTTTGGTTAAATTGCGTTTGAAAGCCCTAGCAAGCCCCCAGACGAAATATGGCAATTTCAAATGCAAGGAACACTGTAGAAGTCATACCCACAAACTCTGGGAAATTACAGCCGACGGTTATTAGTCATTCTTACGGGCAATAGAGAGTGTTGTTTAAAAAAATTCAAGTCTGATGCGATGAGTAAAGAGCTCTTCTTTCCTGGACCGGATAATAATATTGCCAGGATCGATTCAAGAAATTAATAGGAGACCTTGCTCTGCGCTGCCAGCAAGCTTCGTTTCTTGTCAAGTTCAGCCTGCGCACAGGTGTTCTTAAGTTCGTGGGGAACTGTCCATACTTAGAATCCCAAGACATTCACTTATTTAAGCAAAAATATGGTGTTCCTGGGGCCTGCCGGTGGTGCAGCCGTTAAAGTTTGCACATTCCGCTTCATGGGCCCACAGTTTGTCGGTTTGTATCCTGGGTGCAGATATGGCACTGCTTGTCAAGCCATGCTGTAGTAGGCATCTCACATATAAAGTAGAGGAAGATGGGTATGGATGTGAACTGAGGGTCAGTCTTCCTCAGCAAAAAAGAGGAGGATTGGTGGCAGATGTTAACTCAGGGCTAATCTTCCCCCCCCCCCAAAAAAATGGTGTTCCTGAGGGAAGAGAGAAGGGAGTAAGCATGTCCTGAATGGAGGCAGCCACCAAGGGGGATTGTTACATTTATTATTAATAAAAGGTGATGGGGCCCATTCAGATGTTCTTGACTGGGGAGTCTGGATTTTTAAATTGTTGACTTACATTGTGTTGGTTATCTTCTGTCCTTTTCTGTTCACATTAAACTTTTCAACCCAGAGAGGATTCTTGTTTGTCCTCTAGCTCTAGGGGAGCGGGGTCCAGGGTGGGTACATCAGACTGGCTCTCATGCAAGTCGCAGCCTGTGCGCTCAGGTGTCTTAGGGCTAAAAAGGATCCAAAAAGCCTTCTCAGTATGAGATGTTCCTATGTCCCAAACGAGGCACCCAAGGCAGGGTCCTTGCCTAAGGCTTACACTAGCACTCAACAGTCGGGGACCAAAATTCTAGGCTCCTGCTTCCGGTCAGCCCTTCCCCCTTCAGAACACTGACTCTCTCCATTTTTCTGACAAGACTGGGAGAGGAACCGTACAGGGTGGGCGAGGCACTGTAGACTCGATGCCTCTCTAGCAAGGTGGTCTGTTGTGCATCACTGAACGGTACCGCAGTAATGTAGCTATGCCCAAACGTTCTGAGCCGCCTCACCGCTCCTTCTTAAGCATCCAACACTTTCATTTTACCGGTGAACAACCACCCCTCCCCCAAATCAATTTTGCCAGTACCCAAGCACCTCAGCCAATCTTGAAGCAGGAGTCTGCAAGGTGAATTTCTTAACAAGCTGACTTTTCAAAGGTTTTTCAGCTCTCAAAAACATGAAAGCTGTGTTTAAAAATTTAAGGCTCTGATATGTACCGGTTCCGTGGAGCAGCAGCAGGACCTAGCTTTCCGCGGAGCCATGATTCCCCAAACCCCAACTCTTTAAATTAAGATGTTGATGACAGCAGCTTGTGCCTAATGGAATGCACGTAGGATTGGCCATTAATTATTGCTCTCAGTTTTGAACTTCCTTCCTGCATTTCACTGCAAACGTAGGTATTGTTGTGTAAACCATTTTTAGTGCTTTTTAAAGAAATTCTGTTTATTTGGGGCTGGATTTTTTTTAACTTTTATTGTAAAATTTCCACAAGAGAGAAAAGAAAATGCAGTCCTCCAATGGACCCCATCATTCAGCTTCAAGAACCGTCAACATTTTACCATGGTTGTTTTATCTATTCCACCCCACCCACACACACACACACACACACACTTATATACTTTTTAATTTTTGCTGGAGTATTTTAATGAAAATCTCAGACATCATGTCCTTTCACCACTAAATATTTCAAGGTACACATTTTAGAAATATTTTTATATAACCATAATGTCATTATTAAAATGAAAGGAAATTAATAATTCCTTAATATTGTATAAGATTGAGTCCTTTGTCAAATTTTCAGTGGATTCAATCAAATAAAGATCCAAACAAGGAAGAAGAATGTTGAATCATAACTTTTAGTCACTTTAACTGGTTTGTTAACCATCATCTGGAAATCACACACACACACACACACACACTGCTGATTGTTTTTTTTAAAGCTCAAGAAAGGTCACTCCTTGAACTCTGACCTCCACGTTTCTCTTTCAGCATGGATCTGAAGCCTGTATTAAACAGAAACTTTGCCTTGGTAATGACACAGTGCCCTATATGTATTGCGGAAATTCCTCAGCTTTGTGACAGAACTTATTATTTTCTTATGGTAAATATTTGTACAATTCCTTTCGATTTTCATCAGTGAAAGGCACACGGTCTCGGTGTGCCTTTGAGAGATCCCCGTTCCCATATTAATGACTTCCTCGTCTGCTTGCTGCCAAGTTCTGTACTTTGGATTAGAAAGAGGTCAAGACGTGGATGTTGAGATGGATTTCCTGCTACCCAAGCATTGTGTATTAAGTTCTCACTATTCCACTCTGGCTCTAGTTATCTTTTTAAAGTCTGTTTGCAACCTGGTGACAATTCTGACAGGAAAGTCAAACTTAGCAAATGACCATTATTCATTCGAATGTGAATAAACCAAAGACTTCCATTCATATCTAGCCAGAAAACCCTCTTCTAAAGAGGTTTTTCCTATTCATTTTGTAAATCTAACTTTTTCTCATTTACTGGACCAGTTTTTAAAAGTGGGGATCACCTTTTGCTAGATGAATGTCTTTACTTCCCTGCTGTCACATTCACCTTGAATTCCACACCAAGAGAAAAACCTTTAGGAAGTTGGCAGGTACTGTGGCTGCCTCTGAATGTAGCATCAAGGATGAAGTGAGAAACATAAGGATTCTAGAAAGATTCTTCCATCAGTGATTGATGGATGAAGAGAAGGATAAATCTCTGCCTAGTGATGTTCAGATCACCATTTATTTTTGCCTACATGTCGAACTAATTTTCATTATGCCAACTCTACCATATTGACATACCTTGGCTGATATGGTGGTCTCATCTATAGAACACCAAATACTTGAATGCAAATACAACATTTTGATCAATTCTCCAGAGTTTTTCTACATAAAATCCAACTAACCTGGAAGCTGGTTACATTTGGAGGCTTCATCTGGATATATGATTCAGTGTCTGGCACATAAGAGGAGCTTAATAAAAATATGTTAGTTAAGTTATTGATGAAGCCGAAAGATGCCAATTTAGGAGGGACAACAGAAGATAAAGCAGGGCAACGGTTTTATAACTGACTGCAAAGAGAGGAAGATGGTACCTGTACTTCCAGCCACCTTGTCTTCCAACTTCTAATGTAATGGAGAGACTTTATTAACGTGCTTTAGATATTACAAACCTCATCCCCTCCTAAAGTCTGTGCTGATCAGGCCATGCATGCAGCAATGGAGGCAAGGGGGCTGCTATTTGTTGAACTCCTATGATGTGCAAGACACTGTGCTGGGTTCTGTACATTCCCTCATTTATCCACAAGAACAAGTGCATGAGTGGGTACCTTAGCCTCATCTTACAAATGTGGCTCAGAGACGAGAACTGCCTGGCTAGTAAGTGGTGTTGCTGAAATTCAAACCCCAGCGTGCATGCTCTTCTCCCTGAGCCAGTGCAGTAGACTGCCTCCTTCAGGTTAGTAAGTGCAAGTGCATTCAGAAGAGAGGGAAGGAAGATGGTACTGAGGGAGGTATCCGAAGGAGGGAAGATTCACAAGGAACACAGAAGCTCATAGAAGGCTGCCCTACTGTAATTGTCTGTGGCCCATTTCTTGCCCTGGTGAGAGCAATGTTAAATGGGCTTGGTCTAGAATTTTGCTAGTCAAAGTTTAATCCATGGACTAGAAGTTGTGGCATCACCTGGGAACTTGTAAGAAGTGTAGAATCTCAGGGCCCACGCCAGACCTACTAAATCAGAATCAGCATTTTTAACAAGATCTCCAGGCGATTCGTATGCACATTAAACTTTGAGAAGCAGTGGCCTAGAGGCTTGTGGGAAATGATAATTAAAGATGCTGACTGAGTAGTTCTAGTGGAGCGTAAGATCATTTCTGGGTAAAGGCAATTCTCCTGCATTAGGCAGAGAGGAAGAATCATAATTTTTTTATTAAAAAAAAAAAAGGATAACAGAATTTCTTCCAACTGTGAATCTCCAGATTGGTGGCTTGAACTAGAAAAAGGATCTTCCCCTCACCCAACATGTTAGATTGCTTTTTGACTACTAAACCTGGAGTGGGTGTGTGTGTGTGTGTGTGTGTGTGCAAATGCACACACACAATTAGAAAAAACCTAGCCTATGAATTTATTACAAACTATTGTTGGACACTGTTTGGAAGGTTTATGGAAACTCAATTGTGGTTTCATTATATTCTCTTTCTAAAAACATGATTTGAATTTTGTTGCTTTTCAATAGGCAGAACAATTTGCACGATTTATGTGAATGCAAACCTTAACGAATGAATAAAGTTGTGGTTTTCCTAGCTTTGTGGGCCCAGGCTTCTTTGACTCTCCATCAACAGTCTCCAAGGAAGCTCTTTTCAGTCTGCTGTGAGACACCCTGTGAAGGTCTTTGGAAAAACAATGTGAGAGTTTACCACCCACCTGTTGCCAGGAAGTTTTACAAGAAAGTTAGCAAAAGAGAAAGATGTTTTATAGCTGACTGTGCCACATCACTTCGTTGACAAAAGGTTCTCAGTATTTGTGTTTTCAAACTTCCACCCCAAATGAAATTCTTTTTGCCCCTTATGTTCTCCTTTTCTCCTCGTTGTGTCCTTGTCCGTTGGTTTCCTGCTCCTTGTAGGTCTTCCTATGGAAATGATTGTATACTGGGAGGCATGACCGAGACCCCGCATCACAGAGCCTGCGAGGGAAGGAAGGAGATGTTTTGTATGGCTGTTAAAGCTGATCCTCTCTTCCAAGAAAGAGCTAGAATCAGAATGTTTTGCAATGCCCATCACTTTCCAACAGCACAGTCAATCAACCTAGGTCCCAGAGGTAGCTTGGTGTAATGAAAAACTCACTTGACGGGAAGCCAAATGACCTGCCTTCTGGTCCCACCCCTGCCTCTAACTAGTTAAGAGATTTTGGTCATATCCCTTCAACTCTCAATGGTTGGATGAAAATTCTGCAAAAAGAGCCGGGGCAGCCTCTTCTGGCTTTGAATTTAAGGCTTCCATTATTCGGTCTACAAAGTAAGGAGACTATGTTTTGAATGCAGCAATGGGCTTGTTCGATGTTCTCTGCTTCCATCTGGTCGCAGGTCATGTCAGTCTGTTATCAGACCAGGAAAGCAGAAGCCCATTTTGACATCCTAGGATTCCCCATAAATACACATTTTCTACGTGGGAAGAAAAATCCTTCTTTAAACAAGAAAGAGAATTAAGCAGGCGCTAATTCAATTGCCCTTGAGTTTCTGCAGGGCCCGGTTGTGCTAAGTGAGAGCACCTCACTCCTCTGAGATGGTTGCAGAACTTTATTTCATTGTGCTGTGAAATCTTAGCTTGAGAGGCTCAGGGTCAATGGTCTGCTGGCTGGCAGCTATGCCTCTATATTGTAAATCCTGTTGTAAGGCACGTGTCTTAGAAATCAGGTGCTTTCCTTAGAAAATTAGAATAATAATATCAGCTCATGTATATTGAGCCCTTCCTATGTGACAGGTCCTAGGACTAGTTACCAATGTTAACCTCACTGTACTGATGGGGACATTACAGCATGGGTCGTTCCTTTACTTAACTAAGTCCACACAGCTAGTTAGGGTCATGGGGATTTGGACGCAGACAGTGTGGGGATGTTACATACACTATGGAAATATTCCTAAGGGCCGAATATGACTTGGATGGGGAGAAGAGAAAAGCAAAGAGAGTGGAATGTACGAGAGAGTGTATTTTCAAATGTTCTTTCAGTCTTGGATCTTTTCCTCCTCATTGCCACTGTTCAGTCTCAGTTTCACAAAACTCTTCAAACATCCATTCAGTGTTCTCCGGGAACTGGGCATGCTGACAGAGGAACCAAGAATTTTAAGTACAGAATTAAACCTTCCCTTTGTCTTCTTGCCAAACTGATAAAAGGCGCCACTGGTTTTCTTAGTGGGTAAAGAAGGCTAGGAGGGGGCGAGAAGCCATTTCCTCGAACCAAATGACCTCTTCCACCTTGTTGCTGTGGCCCGAGGAATGACTTGTTTGCTCTCGGGATGACCAGACACCCTAATATGAGGTGAAATTCCTGGGCTCCTCTGGCATGGATTGCTGGCTTTAGCACATTTGTTGTCTTATGGAAGGTGATTGTTATTAATAACTATAATCTTCCTACATAATTTAGAACAATTTAGTGTGATCTGTTATTGCCAGTGAAGCCCTGGCCACGGTCTGAAAAAAGTAAAGGACATGAAAAATCTGTTTGCCTTGCTGATTAATGTAGTCAAAACTGTTGGTTTTTTCTGGCTTAACCCAGGTTCCAAGTATCCACTGTGACTGCTGAATAGGGTTTAGGTCCAATATCCGTGAGCAGAGAGAGCTCAGGCTTTCTAGTCTAAGAGATAGATTTCCATCTTCAAGATTTTTCTCCCTCAGAGGAGAGCAGTCTACCCTCAGTGAAGCAATTGGAGGACGATGTGAGTTCTAACCCTCAATGGTGTGTTGCTAACTCTAGTTCTGGGAAATACTGAATCTGGGAAAGAAGTTGGGTGCCAGCAGTCAGGAAAGGCATCCCAGAAGCAATAGGAATTAAGGCAGGCCTTGTACAGTGTGGATGGAAGGCTAGTCTTCTAGCATCCGGAAGAATTGCCAGAGCTTAAATTGGGCCCCATCCATCATATAATGCCTTGCACTGCAGTGGGGTCCTAAATGCAAGTGACCACTGAGGCTAGGTGGATACCTTAGGCTGGCTAGGTGCATATTGAAAAGACAAACAAAAATTAATCTAAACCATCATGCTAACCTGATGGCAGTTGACATGTGACTTCAGTTCCGGTAGACAGTAGGAAGTAGTGTGGACTGTGTCATTTAGAGAGCTCATGCCCTAGCTTAAGACAGCAGCCACTCCTTCAGATCAACTGTAATTGTATAATGCAGGAACATAAGCTTTGTGTTGCCATAGTCTCTATTTTCAAGAAAAGACAAATATATATACACACATACATATATATTTAGGCAAATGTGTAAATAGACAAATATATATATATATGGAAACATCTGGATGTTTAAATATTGGAATATAATTTAATTTTTTAAAAGTTCTAGATAGCCAGAGAAAGACGAACTCTGTATGACTCCACTCATAGGTGGAAGTTAAACATAGAGACAAAGAGAATTGATTGGTGGTTACCAGGGGAAAGGGGGGGAGGGGTGGGGGGAGGGCACAAAGGGTCAAGTGGTGTACCTACAACATGACTAACGATAATGTACAACTGAAATTTTATAAGGTTGTAAACTATCGTAATCTTAATAAAAAGTTAAAAAAAAAAGTTCTAGACAGCCATTTGTAATCCAAACAGAACATGTAGGGAGCCACTGGTGTGTCCCCTCTGGAATAAGCCTTCACCCCTCAATCAACACAATGATATTTTCAACACATCCTATTTAGGGGGTGAGTTCCATTTGATACCATCAACCACTCTTTCTAAGATAACGAACATCACTTCTAATACTCATAGAAGAAAAATGTACTGTCATTGACGTTTCAGATTTCAATTCTAAAAAAAAATCAATATATTATTAGATTATGCATCACAAAGTAGTTTTATTGTACTGTTGCAGGAAAAAAGAGAATTTAAACCATTGCTATTAAAATTTATAGCATCTTGAGAGTGAGCATGGGGAGGCTAAGGCATTTGGCATTTTATCATCCTATAATTTGTTTCAGTAAAAGTGTTTTAAATTTTGGATTTTTCTACTAGGTCATGGATGCAAAGATGTGTTACCAGAAGCTTTTGAAAAACCTGGAGGACCAATCCAAGCTTAAACCATCTGCCCTAAAGGGAGTGTTATCTCCCCATAGCCCTTGAACTAGAGGGTATGAGGACCCGAGGAGACAGCTGGGTCAGAAATAGTGGGAAAGAACAAGGGATGAATGGGAAGAGAACCAAAGCCACCCTTAAGGGTGCTTCTCACAAGATGGGCAACCCTCAATCTAGCTTCCTCTTCAGCTGTAGAATAGCTTCCTATAAATAAATATAAATATAACTATAAATAAACCCTGCTGGTTCGTGGTGTGTGTGTTCATGGAAGGCAGTCACGACAATGGGGAAGAAACGTTACCTTGTGTTACTCCTGTTGCAGTTGGCTGCCTGAAGCTGTCCATCTTCTTGAGTACTGGAGGTACCTTTTGACGTTTATTCATTATATATTCATTTATTTAATAAATATGTATTGATTACCTGCTCTATGCTGGCAGCTATTTGGGCAAAAATAAGTTGGCAGTGAAGAGAGAAATATGTAGTTCCTGGCCCAGGGCAGTATGCATTGAGAAGCAGGAGTGAGAAGTGCACATGCATGACTAATTCCAGGTGAAATAAGAGATACACGTGGCCTTGAGGGCACGGAGGCTATGTTGGGAGCTGCACATAGGAAGGGCTGGAGTGATCCAATCAGATGAGGTCTTATAGAGGCAAAACCTGCTCTGGGGTAAATTTGCCCAAATTGGGCTGCAGTGGAAGAGTGAGGTTGGAGAAGCCCTGGCAATGCGGAGTCAAAGGAACCTGGGAATCCTGGTCTCAGCACACCACTTCCCAGAAGTGTGACCAGTTAAGCAAGGAGCTTCTTTTCACATTGCCTTGGTTTCCCACCTCTAAGTGATAGAGTTGGAGAGACCAACTCAGAGGCCCTTTTCTGCTGGAAGGGTTCCAGATCCTGACTGTAAGTGTGCCCTGGATCGTAGAGGGTCAAATGTTTGCTGGGATTCCTTGTGGATGGCCTGCCCTCTCCCTTCTCTGGCCTTGGACCAGCACAGTAAGAAGAGCCCTGCTTTTCGGAGGCTCCACAGGAGCCATCCAGAAGGCCCATAGTGGTCATCCTGCTGCTCAGGGGGGAACCGGGCTTCAGTGGTGAGAATGTGAGTAAATGCACCAAGTGAAGGCCACCCAACCCTTAAGAACCGACTCCTCATCTCACGGTTCTTGCCTCGATAGAGACTTGAATATCTCCCATACCACATCCCAGAAGGATATCTAGCTACGATCTGCTCGAACATCTAGAGTGGAAGGGTTATCTGTTCTATTTTTTGATATGGATAATGCTTAAGGTAAGGAGGAATCCATCTCCCCAACTCCAGTGCAAGGCAAGATAGGGCTCTGTCCAAAGTGGCAGAACCTGGATTAGAATCCAGTCTCCATCCTACCAGGCATCCAGCCCCGACGTGTTCCTAAGACAGTAAAATCAAGGTAAAAACTCCAATAAACCAAACGCTTGATATTTAAGTTACTTCTTCCCTCCCCACCGAGACCCTTAGACCCCCCCACCCCCACCCCCACCCCCACCCCGCGCTAAATGTGGCCATTCCCTTATTGGCAGCGCCTCAGGGTGGTCCAGGGGAAAGAGAGGGGTTTTGGAATCAAACCGGCCTGAGTCTGAATCCCCAGTCTGTTCTTAGTAGCTATGAGATTTTAGGAGGTTACTTTGCCTGTCTGAGTTTCTTAATCAGTAAAACGAGAGTAATAATAGCGATTTCACAGTATAGAATTAAATGAGATCTGTATGTAAAATACCTGACGCACAGGACAAACTCGATGAATGGCAGTAGCTGTTCATTACTGCTCCTGAGGAAACCTAAATATAGTCAGTTCGAAGAGGCGTTTACTTGAAGTTCAGCAAGCTAGGGGAGGAAATATTAGGGTATGCTCTATGATAGAATCTCATCCCTGATCTTTCTGGAGTAAGTTTTGGGGTGGGTAGGCCTGGAGGAAGGGGCTGCAGCCCAGTGGTTTCTTGAAGGCCCCTGGGAATCTCCCATCCCCGTGGACTTTCAGGAACTGCCCTGAGATAGTCGTGTCTACCTGCTCACCTACCTGTGCTGGCTGCACTGGCACCACGACATCAAGGGCTTTTCACTGCCTGGCCTGTGTTGTTTGAGGTCTGTAGTGAAGCCTACTCTGCAGCGTGGGGTTTTACCTTATCATCAGTACTTGTTTTCAGCCTGACCCCTGGATGCCCTGTTAGGGGATAGAGTCCTGATTCGCTTCCTTCTCAGAATTCTACTGCATAAACAAGCCTAAGCTCTAAGATATAAATAATTCTAACTCTAATACCAAACAGACTTCGCCACAGTATTGCTGCTATACCCTGGGAACAGGGAACGTGAAAGTGTAGGGAATTGAAAGGCCTGGGAGGAAGGGGAAGATGTCAGAATTTCTATGGAGAGTCTGGGGAGTTAAGTGAAAGAATTTGCATGCAAAGAGTATGGAAAATTCCTTCATGGCCCTTCATATAATAGGAGCTATTTCTAAGTGTTTCTCCCACCCACCTTGGGACACACAGAGGCATAAAATGACAAAGAAGCTCAACTTCTAATGCTAAGCCACAGTTAAATGCCATTTGGATGAGACGTTGGTGACATTTTCTTTTTAAAAAGAAGGTAGGTGCCTAGGAAAGTCCTAGTGGGGCAGTCAACACAAATAATAAAGACCCTCTGTGGCCAAGAGTGCTATGGGGAAGTTCAAAGGACTTAGATAACTCTCTACCCTCAAGAAGCCTAAACTTTAAGCCTCAGTCCAAGGAGTTAAGAGTTTGTTTGGGAGGAACTGGCTGAGCGAACATCCATAAACATGTATGCAAATGGGTGATAAACATGAAATCAAGTATATATACAATTAGTTTTATGTAAATCCCACAGGGCTGCAGAGATGGGATGAGGAGCAGATCTGGGAGAAATTAGTGTAGGCTCCCCGTTTTAAAAGAGGGGAACAGCTAAACTTGGAGGGATGGAGGGCTATTCCAGGCTGCAGGGCACAAGCTAAGAACTGGGCACAGCCACAGCAGGAACTTCACTAAAGAAGAGAAGAGTTGCGGGAGCGGAAGGAGCCAAGGAGAATGTTCAAAGAGGATTTAGGTGGGAGTGAGAATTGAGTGACTTCAAGAAGGAGAGGATCATGGATGCTTAAAGGGAATTATTCTTTCTTGCGCGAAGGGCAAGCTGGAGTCAGAGAGTTAATTCAGAGATTATGGGAGAAGTCTTCCCTTTGCAATAGCCAGCAGTAAACTAGTCTGCCATTCTGAGGAGCTTTAGTGATGTTCACCTTTCTAGTAGCAAACCAAGACCAGTGACCAACAGAGGGCCGTCTGATCGACCTTTTGAGTTCCAAAGTTGAGCAAGGTGGTATCTTCCCCCACAACACGCCATATGCCTCCATTTGCAAACAAATGACATCATTAGTGTCATTTAAAAAAAAAGTAACAACTTCTCTTGAGATAGGTAAGTAAGAATCAGACACTATTTATTATCACAACGTGTCAAAAAATGTAGTTCACATCAGAGGCAACTTAGTTTATTAATTTGACTGAATCTTCTCCCCGGGGGTTTTTCCTTCCTGGGAAGTGACTTTAGCTGGGCCCCGATTCCCCAGAGAGCTTGGCACCAAAAGAGTTCGAAGCTGAGGAAGCACTGCTTCGGCTGCTTTTGGGAGGCCTGCTCACTCTTTGCAGAAGCACCCTCTTCTGTTCATCAGTTATTGATCCAGACGCTCGTATAGGCTTCTGTCTCCAGAGAGGGGGGTGCAACAACGGGAAGCCGATTTCTGCGCATGGAATGTTTCAGAATGAAATGGTGCAGCACTTAAGGCAGCAGGGCAAACTCAGGACTCCCCGGTTTAGATCTCTCTTGATACAACAAGGGTAGAGTTGTGGCATGTCTGCCATCAATTTAGTAAATAGGGATTACCAAACTGATCCTTCAAGCCCCCTGACCCTTTCTTACCACCCTCCCCCCCAAAATACCAAGCACAAACCCACACTGCAGAGGGTAATGGACATCCAATTAGTCAACCAAACTTATGAGGACGATGAGAAGCAAAACCGTGGCCACACGGCTCCTGTGCTGTTTGAGCGGACTGTGTCAAACAGCAAATGGAAAATTCAAGTTAGCCACACCATCCGTGCTATCCAAGTTTGCCTTCTGAAGGACTACCAGGCTAAAAGTCAGACAATATGGGTTCTCCCTTGGCACCGCCATGAAAGCTCATGCCACATGAGCACCCCTGGGGGGAAGGGCAAAGCGTGCAGTCAGATGGTCCTCTCCTGTTGTTCACTTGGCAGCCGGGATAGAACTTGATCGATTCTTCTTTTCAATGAGTTGATTAGGTGCTTTGAGGTCATGCGGACCTAGCCTAAATTACTAGGCGTGTACCCTTTTTACCACGCTTTATATAGCTCCATTTCCTCACCTGAGAGGTGTTGATGGTGCTGAGTAACCTTCATAATACTTGCCACCTCCCTTCCACCTGGGGACCCTAGGAGGATTAATTAGATAGTATCTGTAATATACTTTTGGCTCCTTGGAGAAAGATTCTACATAAAAGCAAAGTATTATTATTTCTAAGAGGGATGATACTTAATAGCTCCTTGTAGGATCATTAAGCAAATAGATTATGCTTCCCTTTAGAGAAATTATCTCCTAGTTTTCCTAATTCTTACTGTCTATACAACAAAATATACACTCAAAAAAAAAAAAAGGCAGATTGCTTGGTGAAAGAGAATGGGGTGGATTTCTAACCATAACTCCAGAAGCTTGTTTTTAAGGACTTAGTTACCAAAGAAAATAGACCTACTATCACCTTTCCTCTGATTTTGTAAAGCGCCCTTGTCTCCTTTATAATAATTACATGGTAAAGACAGCTCTCCATTTCTAAGTTTGTTCATTCGGTGGCCTTTTGACCCTGCCATTGCTGAATCCTTTGATTAAATGGCATTGTAGTTGAGTAGCTGTTCAGAAATCACAGGGTCGTCATTGCACACATACTTGTGGTGATATTTTTATAAATTGATAATGTAAGTTATGAGTGGAAAATTTTAAATCCAAACTCCCGTCCACAGAAATTTCAGGGAAAACTCAAACCAGTATTCATTTTATATTCGCCTCATTTTCCAGATTGTGTGAAAATTCCTTATTTGGCATTTAATGCAAGCCCCGTCTTCAAATGAAACCAGTTTGACGTGCCCTGTGTTTTGGATAACTCATTACAATGAGGTGCAAACTGCATGGGTTTCTTTCCTGGGTAGGTAGGGAACCGCTTGCTTTTTCTTTTTCTTTTTTTTCTGACATAAAAATACCATGATGAGAATGAGACTCTTGCTAGGGGAAAGCAAAGCAAACACGAAAAAACTTGAGTCCTTAGAGTGAGTTGTTGAGTGAATTTCAGAGACGAAAACCAAGAGAAAATGTCTCGAGTGGCTCTCCGGGCACACGAAGAGCGTTGACAGCCCCCAGCCATCACATGTGGAAGCTCATGCGAATCAGATCTTAATCCATTAAACTCATTCACAGGAAAATGTAATGTAGGTCAGCATAGAGAGCAATGTGGTATCGTGTGCAAGCTCATTCACCATCCAGAGCACTATGAGTGGGGGCTTTCAGTGTGGAAGACTTCAAGCCAGTGTTACCAAAAACTAAATGTTACCAAAAGGTGACCGTGGTGTGAACTGAATCAAGAGCCAATAAGGACTGATGTAAGTGTCTCTAACACAGCAGTCCGAGTTAGTGCCCATCTCGCCTAGATTATGCATTTGAAGTACCCGCAACTTCAGTTCTGTCTCCTGATTCTTTCTATTGCATTCTTGGCCATCTTTTTCAAGCTTTTATCTTTTCCATTTTATTTTATGAGAAGGTTAACGCTTCTCTGAAGGATTTAAGCAAAAATCAGTCAACTTCTGTGGACAGTAGGGGCAGGAAGAAAGGAGCCGACAGAAAACTTTGCCCTGGAGAGCCCTGGTGGTTGTTTTTATTTTTTGCATCTCAGCCTCCTCAGCCCCACCCTCTAGGAGCGTGCCTCCAGCAACTTCGGGGAGCCACCCAGGCAGTATGACAACAGGGTTTGTGGGTTGTGTGTGCTCTTAGGATGGGTGTGATGAAAGGAAGGTGCCAACACCCTTTTTCCTCGTAACCACACACTGATATAGCCCCTCCCACAACTCAGCTCCAACCCAAAACCATGAAAAAGCACCAGAAAAGAGCCAAAATGTAAACACTTTGAAAAAAACCCTCAATTTTGTATTTTGTCCATTCAAGTTTGAAGTCACCCATCTTTGTCACAGCCGTGGGGCCTAATGTTAGAGGTAAAATTCCTTGAGCGCAGTGAGGGCTTTTAAAGCATATTTCATAAGAATTGATTTTTTTAAGAGCTTTTAATAAATTATGAAAATCAGGTTCATTTTAATGTCTCCACTATAAAGGTAAAACAATACTCATTGTAAAAATTTTGGAAAAGCTATAAAAGCAGAGAGGAAGAAAAATACTAGACATAATCACAGTTAAAATTTTGATAGATCCCCTTCCAGGCCTTCTTCCCTTTTTCCTTCCTTCCTTCTTTCCTTTTTTTATTTCTTTCTTCTAAGTGCTCAGATTTTTCTTAAATCCCAAGTACTGTGTTTCCAGGCTCAAATATGTGGTATTTGGAAATATACAGCTTTAATTAAAACACAGGGATGAGTAAGGATGCACCTTACGTTACTCCATAGCAATTCTCCAGCAGCTTCTCCACTCTCATTGACCAGAAAGGATGCGTGATGTGAGCTGGCATCTTCTCAGTCCCTGAAGCAACTGGAAAAATTGTGAGGGTGGCATCAACCTAATTGCTCTTAAGTAGATTAAGCCTCCTACTTCCATGGTAAAACCTGCTGTTGACTGTCCCCATCTGCCTCCCCGCTCCTGTAGCCATTGTTGATTAATTGCAAATTTGCGTGCTTTAAGACAGAAGGGTGAATTCTTGTGCCCCTCTGGTGTTCTCTGTAAGTTCTCTGCTCATTGAGGAAAGTGGAGCCAAGTGGGAATGCGGCCAGCAATGCAACTGGCTTTCAGATGCGTGTTCCTGTAACACATCTTAGTGCTATATTTGTCAATGGACTTAGGGCCTCAGAGAACTTTCCAAGGTGAAAACCTAACATTGCTTCCATGGACGTTGAGGGTAAAGCCCTTAACCCTGCGACTTAATGAGAACAAAATTAAGTGCTTCTTTAAGCAGCTTAGATTTATCTTGTCAATATAAGTGATGGGAGGTTTCTTTGTGTGCTTTAGAAAAGAGATTGTGTGTGTGTGTGTGTGTGTGCGTGTGTGTTAATCTAAAGCATCGTCTCCTTGCTTCATTATGTCACCATCCACACTGTTCCTTTATGATAGACAGGGTTCATCTATTCCCCTGCTCTAAACTTAATTACTTTGCAATTAATTCTTTGTTGAAAATAGCAAGGCTCCTAAACTCGGAACATCTCATTGTGAGAAAGGCTGTTTATGGATAGAGGTCAAGAGGACATATTGGAATATTCCGCAGCACTGCCACAGATATTTTGAATGAAAACAGCAAGAGAGAGAAAGCCGATTCCAAACAAGGTGGCCACGGAAGGCGAGGGCTTCCTCCCAAACAGAGTTCAGAATTTTAAACATGGCACCATAGAAAAATCTCATTCCAATAATCTTCATGAACTAACATTTTTTAAGACCTACCCTATGGCAAGCACTTGTGCATGCATTGTTTTAGTTAATCCTTACAAAAATCTGCCAAGCTAGGTAATATTAATACTATCTTATACAGGATGTAATTTCTTAAGGTTAAACAGATACCCCTAAAGGAGTTCATTCCATGTGGTCACCGCTGAGTGGTTGGCATACCTAAGATCATTGAATCCATTATGCCCCTTTTACAGGTGAGAAAACTGAGGCTTGGAGAGGGCGAGTGCCTTGCCCAATGTCCCGCAGCTTTGGTAAGTGCTGATCACAGCCTCAAACTCAGTCCTCTGCCTGTGCTCTCAGGCTAGAAACCTAAACTACCTCCTTCCCAAAGCTCTCATCCTTATCCTCCACCAGCCTGGGAAGACAGTCTTTCAGGGGCTTTCCTGCATGTTAATTGGTCAAATAAGAGTTCCTCTGTAAGGACTCAGCAGAACTGCAGAAGTGTGACCTTTCTAAGAAGTTGCCGTTGTCTCACAGCATTCTGGGACCCGTGAGGAGTCAGGGGCTGCTGAAGCAGTCCCTGCTAACCTCGCAGCCCTTTCAAAATGCTCCCTCGTCAGTCTTCCCGCCAGACTTTGGAGGTCAGTGGTGAGCACATTTGTGATACAGATGGAGAAGCGCACCATCTTTCTCTCATACAAAAAGGGGTACCTCAAAAGAGGATGAGGAAAAATCTGAGCCTGCCCGGGCAGGGCCAGGGCAGTCTGTAGAGCATGTGCTGCAGTGGAGGGTCTGGGCACTGCCAGTGTTGTGCATGCAGCAAGAGAGAAAGATTGCTGAGCGAGTGAATGAGTGAATTCTCACAGTTCTAAGGGCAGAAGAGAGGGAGTGCATTGGTGAGTTCTAAATCCTTTGCCCACTTTACCCCAAATTTAGAGAAACTGAATCTCCAATTAGAAGTTTCTCTGTGAGACCACGTAAGTCAGTGCTACCAGCCCCTTCCTCCCTGAAAATTCTCTTAACTTCTGCAGACCCCTCTTTCCTTGGTCGTTCTTATTCAAGCTCCTCTTCAGAAACTTAACATATGCAGCATTATATTATGTGTTACAGCACTTAACTCACATAAAACTCCATGTTTCTTGAAGGCATTCCCTTTTTTTTCCTTTTATAATTTTTTTTTATTGAGGTATTATTGACAGAAGCATTCACTTTTGATTCATTCAGCAAACATTCAAGAGATATTTTCTAAGGAGCTAGTATGTGCCAAGCATAATGGCAGGAGCTTAGGCTTCAGAAATAAATGATATTGTCCCTATACTTAATTGGAAGGATTCATGACTTATATCTTTGGGAGTGAGGACAGTGGGTGATAGAGTGTGAATAAGGCAAGTGTGTAGATGGATAAGTAAACAAAAACAGTGTGGCATGATAGCTACGAAAATGGTAAGCACAGAGAAGAGAAGGCAACTTCGGGGAGAATTTAGAAGAGGTGCCCCTTCTTAGAGGTGGATGCAGACTTGCACCTGGGCTCATGGATTTGGGAAGGAAAATGTCCCCGCCCATCCCTTCACCAGTGTCCTTGAGCTGTAACCAAGCTGCACAACAGACCACAGACCAGATTAACGGTGCGCTGGAGAGAGAGAACCAACATAGCTTGGGTGTGATAAAGAAGTGAAGCCCGTACTGAGTCTTGAAGGGTAAGTGGGAATTAGCCCAAGAAAGAAAAACGAGATCACATTTCTGGCAGATGAAAGAGAAGACCAAAAATCTCAGAGGTCTTTAATAACATGGAACCCTTGGAGACCTGTAAATACTGAGAACTCAGTTGACTTTTTTCATCGAGTAACTTCCTTGATGCCTCGAATACAGCATCATACTGGGAAACGTTTGTTGCTGGTGAAATACAGCAGCAAAGATTCCCTGACTTTTTCTCTTGCTTTGTCTATGGAGCTGTTCTTTTCCCCACACAAAGTAGAGGATGAGTAGGCTATTCTCAGTTCCCACACCCATAAGGAGCCAGTTGAAAGTACTCCTTGGATCCCTGTTCCCTAAGAGTGGGATGAAAGATTTCCCCGAAGCACCATCACATCAGCTTGTTTCCTCTAGTTTCTGCAAAGCTAAAGATCTTAGGGACTGAGGCTATGGTCAGACAGGATCAAGGTCAACCACCCCGATCCCCTTCTCTTACAATAAACTTTACCTTCCCTTAAGGTTGGTGTCGCTGCTGAAAATCGTGTTCTGCAGTACCTCTTTGCTGGCAATTGTCCTGGAAAAAAGGACTAATAAGGAGGGGTTATTAAATTTTAGACACTTCTGAATAGAGTGGTAAATTGTTATTCAAATTCCATTTGATGCCCAGTGTGCACAGTATTCTTCACATGCTTTAGTTTTTCAAACATTGTGTGCTTCCTCTGCTCCTCCTGTTTCTCCTAATGAGCACAGTTCCCATATCTGGGGAGGGCAACCCTCTCTGCAAGGTCCTTCCTGTCTCTTTGACCTCCCCGGCTTTCCTCCTGGACAAAAAGCAGATCAGCTAGTGGACTAGCATTGTTCTCATCATGTTCTATGTGCGTCTTTTGTGTGAAATCGGTGAATAGAGCTCTTTTAGCTTCTGGAATATAAGTCAAACTTGGGTAACTAACACACGGGTAAATTTATTGAATTTATCGAATCAGCTCTATTTGAAAAACTACTGTTAAGTATTAAAATATCACCAGTAATGTTCATTGTGGGCAAATACTAAGTAGAGTAAAGATAAAAGCGAAACTTTCGATGACACCCGTGATCAGTTGGAGGAAGTGTCAAGCATTGGTGCTACAGTTCTGTGCTTCTCCCCATAATCCCTATTTTGCACAGAAATCAGGAAACATGCCCAGGATTACTTAGTAAAATCAAATTTAAGAAATGAATGCTCCGAATCTTAATGTTGGCCTCATTTTCTAAAGAAGTGGTATGTTGACTCCAATTCTATACACAAAGTTTTTGGGCTAGATTTGGCCCCAAGCCTTTTGATACTCCAGATTTTCTTCTGACATGACAGACATAGTGACGTACCTCACTTGAGAGGAGAACAAAGAAACACGTCAGGCAGTTTGTGTATTGTTTGGATTCAAATCTCAAGAAATGGAGTGGAATAATCTATCTATACGCTAAACTAAAGAAAAAATGAGAAAAGTGTATCTAGATGAATGCCATCTGAATTTTAAATTAAATATGAAGAATAAAATCATAAAAATAATTTTTGAAAATATAGCTGAATCTGTTTTTGGAATAGACGAAGTCTTTATAGTCATACAAGCAAAGGCAGAAACCGTAAATAAAAGACTACTAGACTTGAACCCACCCACTTAAATAAAATAAAATTTTTAAAAATTTGCACATATAAAAAAAGACAAAATTTAGAAAGAAAAAACAACATATGATTAACTTTACAGAATTATTACAAACTGGTAGGTAAAAGACTAATACAGTGGCCCACCCTTATCTGCAGAGGATATGTTCCAAGACCCCCAGTGGATACCTGAAACCACAGATAGTACCAAACCCTGTATATACTATATTTTATCTTATACATACATACCTATGGTAAAGTTTAATTTAAAACTTAGGATGTAAGGGATTAAAAATAATAACTAATAATGAAATAGAACAATTATAACAATATGCCATAATAAAAGTTACCATAGATCTCAGCAACCTCAGCATAGGATTTTTGCTTTCCTTATTAAGTTGAGGGCTTTCACCTTTCACTTCAAGGTAGCACTTTACAGCTTCTCTTTGGCATATCAGAATTGCCAGCATCTCTACTCTTGCACTTTGGGGCCATTATTGAGTAAAATGAGGTTGCTTGAACACAAGTACCACAGTTCTGCGACAGTGGATCTGATAACCCTACTAAGTGACTGACAGGCAGGTAGGGTATACAGTGTGGATACACCGGACAAAGGGATGATTCACGTCCTGGGCGTGATGGAGTAGGATAGTGCGAGATTTCATCATGCTACTCAGAATGGCAAGCAATTTAAAACCTATGAATTGTTTATTTCTGGAATTTTCCATTTAATATTTTCAGACCACCAGTAATTGAAACCACAGAAAGTAAAACCTTGGAGAAAAGGAGACTATTGTACCACAATACAAAAATAAGCAGGGATTATGGACAGCCGGTTAAAAGAGGAAATACAAAAGTCAGCAAACTTAGACAAAACAATCTCATAAGTCAACAAAGAAGTGTAAATTAAAAAAAAATACTTTTTAGTCAACTAAGTATCAGGATTCATTTTTCAAGATAATGTTCAGTGTTGGGGAGGGTGTACCTACTCCAGGAATTATAAATTGATAAACACTTTCTACAGGACACTTTAATGATATATATTCTTTTTAAAGGTTAAACTTTCAAGAATGTACTTTTAAAAAAAATCACAAATGTCAACCAAGATATATGTAACAAGGATATTTATGGTAGAATTATTTTTAATAACTAAAAAAATGGAAATGACATGAAGGGCTATGATTATCAATAAGTGGTGGAGTTAATGGGGGTTTTAATTATCTCCTCAAAAAATTTGTCTAAATGTTCTGCAATAAATAAGTATTGCTTTCATTTTTCAAAAATGATGATGCATCCTTCTTAAGAAGGATACTGGAATGCTTTCACGGTGGCATAGCAAATAGGGGGCAGGCAGTGGGAGTGGTTAGCCTAGGGGGAAGGAATATTTTATCACTGACATTGCTTAGAATTGTCAGCCCATGGTAATAATCAAAAGCAA
Organism: Equus quagga; assembly: GCF_021613505.1. NCBI lineage: Eukaryota > Metazoa > Chordata > Mammalia > Perissodactyla > Equidae > Equus > Equus quagga. The sequence goes on along the minus strand of NC_060268.1, from coordinate 54,867,419 downwards.
ACCAGCTTTTAGTCAGGCTCTGTATTGTTTTTAAATTATTGCCTGCACGCTGGGCGACAGCTCCCACGGCCTTCTCCTCTCCTTGATATATGATTGTGGCTGCTGAGGCTTCTGGAAAGAAAGAGGAAGGGGCGACACCTCCATTTCAGCATCAAGTATGTAAAAATCACTTGAAATTGGTACTTTATATCAGTTTCTACAAGAAAATACATAATCACTGCATGGCTACAAACACGGAAGCGCTGTTCCAGCTTACCCAGGTGGGCCTGCTTCAGGATGGAGTGGCAGCCTTGTAGGCTTTTGTATTCTGCATGTCTGTGGAGTCCCACCGGAGCCTCGTTTGTCCCATCGTACAGGAATTTCACAAGTGAGAGTTGCTGGCTGACAGAGAGGTATAGCTCGCGTCTCTCTCCCAGAGGAACCGTGAATGAGATACCATATAATATGAATGGATATCCCCCTAGGCACTCTATAAATTTATTATAAAGCACCGGATTTTGCAATAACAAAAATAACTTATGAAATTTGAGGAAAGTGTAAAAATGTGAAATTTATGTCTGTTCAGGGTCACCCTAGACCACAGATTCTCCTGAGTAACAGGCCTGATTTCATTAACACAAGAACAGGCCTTATTTCAGCCAGAGCAGGCAGGAATACTGCGACATGTGAGTGGCTCTGAAGCTTCCAGGGTTTGGGAGCAGGAAGTAGACATGAGACAACCAACTTTTCTGGAAGGAAATAGCAAATGTGTACAACTCTGTAAGTTGAGGCAGTAAGAACAGGTGCTTCGACAATACCTTGTTCACTTTAAAAATCCACTTTGTAAAAGATCCTTAGAGAGGTCAGATTTGAGTGTGGGGCTGTACCTGGAAGATTCGGGTTGGGGGAGGCCTCATTTGGGCAGCTGTGTGTGAGATGTATAGCATCTAACTTAGGCTTGTCGGTTTTGCAAAAACAGTATGTTGGGGTTGACGTAGCTCTTTAGATGTTTATTGTTCCAACTGGCTTGGTGTTTAGTTATCTTTTAAGGAAGTCATAAGGAGAGGTGAGATTTGTGGTACGGAAATTACTCAAAATCCTGCAAAAAGCAATGCATACCAACTGGAGTTATTTTCAGTTCATTAGAGCTGAAAAATCTCTCCCCCATATATTGTGCCGGCCAGTCAGGAGTGAGGGCAGAACATAAAGGCTCCCTCAGAAGACCGGCCCTTGTTTTTGCTCCTGTTAAAAACCCCTGAGAATCTCAGGAAACAGGGTCCCTGTTTCAGGTGCCCACCCTAAATGCAGGTACTGTTTGTGTATTACATCAGTTTAATGAGAAGACCATCTCACACTCATTAAGTTGATTTGAAAAATGATCGGAAGCTTCGCGACGATGTCCTTCGAGAATATGAATGCCTCCAAGGCTATATCCATTTTGGGAAAACCAGGTCTCTTACCTTTGCTCTGGCTTCACCTCAGCATTTTCTTCTGCAGCAGAAATAATGCATTTAGTCATTTTGGAACAACGGTTTAATACATTAATGATTGCAGGTGCTGTCCCTGGAATTTTGGCTCTGCAAACGTTGTATGGTGAGTGGGTCAAAGACAGCAAGTGAGGGTCATGTAGAGTGAGGGTTTTACGGAACCAGGATGCGCTGCAGTGTAAGCAGAAGCACCCCACGTAATTAAAAGAGGTGAGGAATACGTGCTATGTAGACCGTCAAAGACACATGTGGCCATGTGGTGGGCTGCGGGAAAGAGAGGGGAGGGTGGAAGGGGCGTCAAAACGATATGAAATCAGAGAAATGCGGGCCTCCTACTCCTTGGCTTTTGGAATTAAGAAGTTGTCATACAATCCAAGCCAGCAGCTTGAGGGGATTTGGCTAATAGTTAACTTAATTTTTCTGGAATGTCCTTTTTTTCTGTAAGTCAGCCTAAGTGGAAAGTGGAGCTCTGGTCAATGAATCAAAGGCGGGCGGGGCCGGCTGGGAGGACCAATTCCCCCTGGATCCTATACATATTACTCCACTCCTTGGCTGTACTTCGAGTGCAGATTAAATGAATTGTTCCCATTAGCGAGCTGATAGCAAAGCCCTTTTAGATGAAGGAGACTCTGTACTTTGAATGTCACCGTGAGGAAAAGGTAGCCCTCATAGAAAAGTTGACAGTGCCACTTGTGGCAGTATTTTACTGTCATTGTTAAAACTATATAAAATGATGACTTACAGTAAGGCTCAGAGTTTCAGCATAATATATAATAATAATAAGACTTCTGTCAGCTTAGAAGTGATATCGGATTTGTCTGCGGCTTGATGGTTTATCTGAGGCAGGGTGGTTGTAGAAGCAGTGCTTGGTGCCAGACGTGCTGTCTGAGGCTGACTCATTCTCCTGTTGATGCTCCTGACTGAGTGCATTCACTCTGATTAGTCACTTCTGCCTTCATTTGCTGGAACTAAAATCCTGCAAGTTTACTTGCTTCATCCGTGTACCTTTGATAGCCATATTTAAAGCATCCTTTAGTAAATGACACCAACGATGACTCTTGGGGGAACAGTAAAAATCAAGAGGGTGTTGAGTTGGCCAAAAAGTGCCTGATGTCTGAGTTCAAAGCCGTCTGACCTTTACCATATTGGCATCAGGGGGATGACTTGTTTTGTTTGTTCTGTTACCTTGGAAACTGAGGCACAGGTTTCATTTGAGCAAATAAAGAGGAAGAGAATCAGTTATCTTCATCATATAGTAGTTGTAGGAATTATTTGGAATATTTAGATAGTGTATGAGGATCTTTTAAAATACAAATGGTCGATATGTTAGTGGGGTGAAAATATATGAGCAGGAAGAGGTCCCTGTCACGTACATTCTGTGATGGACATAAGCACCTGAAAAAAGTCAGCAGGGCCTCAAGTGACTAAGGATGAAAAGAGAATGTGCTAAGGGTTGGGCTAAATTAACATAGCCTGTGTCTTTTCAGTGCCCCCCCAAACAATTTTTGCTCTTGAAGCTCGTGGATGTGAAGAGCAATGATTGGGCTTCCCTAGGGAGAAGAGATGATTTCTGGGAACATGGATGGGGCTCATGCAAAAGGGCTGGCCAGAATGGAATTTGGGTCACCAGTTGAAGCTTTGGCTGATACTTGTACTGTTGGCTTTCCCCCTCAGCACCATGAGTACAGGGACCATTGCTATCTTGTCAGCTCTTGTATCCCCGTCACCTAACCTAGTGCCTGACAACATGGAGCAGGGAGAGAACAATCACACAGCCAACCAGGTTGTACAGATGGCGAGTCTGAGTTTTCGTACTTGAACACATCCTACTTTGAGCCAAAAGATCAGATTGTTTACATGTTGTCCATTAATGAGATGGTCAAATAGTTTCCAGCTTCCCAGGAGCTTTCCCAGAAGCAAGTTCCTTTGCTTCTGGGACCAAATTAGTGACAGTTCTGAAACTAGAGGTAACTAAAGCTACCTCACTGGATATGGGTTAATGTCTCAATTCAAAAAGGCACGGAGAGTGCTGTTTTAACGTCGTGTGGGTGAAGGGCAAAGAGTGGAACACCTGGCTGTGGCAGAGCAGATGCACTTGCATTTGGATAATATCACAGGAGTCCAGTCTCTCAGCCTGGTGGCTAGGAGTGTCCTTGAGGCTTGCGCAAGGCCCCTCCAGTCTCTTGTTCACAAATCCAAGGGGTAGGACAGAGGGGCACAGCCGTGCACCGTCTAAGCTCTGGTTTGCCAAGTCCATACTGTACAAAATGAGAAAGGACAACCAGAATGTAAAGTTAGGAGAGCTTATCAGTGAAGATTAACTCTGGTGGAAGGGAGGGGAAACCACGGGGAGCTCTTTGAGCCAGAAGACAGATGTTCATCTCTGATGCATTTTGTTGGGTGCCTTTGGTTCTTGGTGTAGACATGGGAATCCACTTACTGGATTCAGCCAGAGGAGGAAATAACCACAGTGATCACTGAAAATGTCACATGGCTGAACTCTGGCCCCACCTCTGCCATACAGGGGCCAGCTGACCTCAATCATGCCCCTCCACCTTTCTGACACTCAGTTTCCTCACTGAAGAATGGTTTAACAATATCTTCACTACTTACTTCACCGAGGGAGATGAGGAAGTCAGAAGGTGGGTTGAAAATGTGCTGCCAACTGTATGACAGTGAACGTTTTTACAATGGTTAACTGCAAGTTGCCCTTGAAGAGCTTCAAGTGAGTTTTAAAAAGTAAGACTCCAAAAAAGAAAAAAAAGATGGAGAAATGCTACATCTTGTTTGAATGCGCATCAGATCACTATTCTGAATGAATTGAAATCACCTGCAAAGGGACCACGCTGCGAGTTAGCAACAACCATCTGCCTTAAAATAACCGCTTGAGAGAGTAGCCAGGATTTCTCGGGTTCTTGTTTGGGATCATTAACCAAAGGGACGTCTGATTCTGTTTAGGTTTCTATGTAGTCATGGTGGCCTGCTTTTAAGGGTGGCTCCTATTATATGCCACTAATGGGACTTTTCATCCAGCCAACAAAACATGAGCTGCTGAGAACAAAGAGAACCGAGCGAAAGATTGTCTAAGAGGGCAGACCCGTCGAAACTATAGTAAAAAGATGGCGAAGGGCCATGGGAGAGGCAGGTGGGATTCAAAGTCAGGTCTTCTGATTTATTTCTACTGCATGCTTCCTTCACAGGGCCCTAACAAAGTCCAGTGCTCCCTCATCAACCAAGGACGTTATGTTCCTAAAATGTATCAGAGGTGACAAAATCATGATTGGAAAGATGAAGACCTCATTGAAAACAAAAATTTCAGGAGGAAAAATCCAAGGCATTAAATATTTCTTTTCATAAGTAAGAGGAAATGAATGACTAAATAAATGCATGTTCTGAAGATGTCTGCTCCCGGGAGCATTCGAACCTACTCTAGTGAGTAACACTTTCTTCAGCTGTTGAAGAAATACAACTGCTGCCTCTTCACACGCACGGGCAGAATCATTCACACACTTTATGTGAGAGAGACTGAGCCTCTCTTTTTTTTTTGTGAGGAAGATTGGCCCTAAGCTAACATCTTTGCCCATCTTCCTCTACTTTATATGTGGGATGCCTGCCTCAGCATGGCTTGATGAGCGGTGCCTAGGTCTGCAGCGGGGATCCAAACCAGTGAACCCCAGGCTGCCAAAGCTGAGCACGCAAACTTAACTACTACACCACCGGGCTGGCCCCTGAGCCTCTTTTTGAAGTTTTCCAGGCAGTAAGGACTTTTTATTATGAAAATTTCAAACATACCTACAAAGAGAGGCCACAGTGCAGTGTCCTCCTGTACACCCAACACCCAGATGGAACACTTATCAAGATTTTGCCACACGTCTGCATCTACTGTTTTTTCTTTGCTGAAGCATTTTAAAGCAGATCTCAGACACTGTATCATTTCATCCTTACATACTTCATATTTCCGTATGCAATTAAATGCCTGGTACTCTCCCATTCTCCCTTATTTGCTTTTCAAGGCCACTCAGAAAGGTTTTGTGGTTGTTATTTTGTTTTGTTTTCTGGACCTGCTCTGTAGCATAAACTCATTTTCCCTTTCTGTACTATACCCATACCCATGACTTGGACCCTATGGTTCAGAAGAGTATGAATCAAGAAATGATGCTGCATTATTCTGTTGAAGAAGAATGACCCCAAACTCACATATCAAATAATAATAATCCAAGGATTTAAAATCTGGGGTATACAAATACAAAGTAGAGCTATCTTAAAACAGTAAAAATAAAAAACTAAGTTTGGCAAAGAGTGTTTTGCCAAGCTGCTATTTCCTATTGGTACGAGCATAATTCAGTGGCAATGGCATCCTGACTTTTATTTTTAAATCACTTTCCATAGAAAGGAGATTGCTAAACCCAAGTCAACCTCTAAGCTGTTGTATCTAAGAACGCTGAGTCCTGAAATCATTGTTTGCAAAACAGCTTTCTCAGTCTCAGAAATGGGAGAGTTAAACTCCTCTGGATTGCCGTATGTGAGAAGTCACGGCAGCTCTTCTTCTCTTCTTGCTATAGCATATGGTTAAGTGGGAATTTTTCTGTAGGTTCTTTATTATCTCAGAGCCAATATGAGATTAGCTTTACAAGCTGGGTTATAACCTTTACAGCTTCTGTGTCGGGGATCCGTTAACAAGATCATAAAGATCTTTCTAACAGATGAGGCCCACGTGCCCTGTGTTCAGCTCTGGTAATAACCAAATTGATTTTATCAGAAGTGTTTAAAAGTGCCATTTTACCTTTTCTATTGATTGCCTGACCTCTGCTTTGGGTCCTGGGGTTGGTGTGTTGTCTCTCCCCCCTCACTCTTTGTATGTAGGCCTCTGGTTTCTCTTCACCTGCACAAACTTTTCCTTCTGCGCCTCCAGACCATCTCATTTAGCACTTGCCTCACCTCTCTGTTCCCCTTCTGTTCTCTGTACATTTCCAGGTGGCTAGGCTTCAGGGTCACAACCGGTAAACTAGATGCATGGCTTTTGGGAGCCCTCTTCATTCATTCAGTTGACAAATTTTCTTGAGCTCCTACTGTGTGCCAGGCACCCTTCTAAGCACTAAAAAAATACAGTAATAATGCAGGAACATGAAGTCCCTGCCTTTAAGAGTTGACATTGTTGGAAAGACATACAACAGCTATTTAATAGAATGCCAGAAGGAGAGAAACACTGTTAAGAAAAGTAAAGCAAAGTAGAGAATGGGGCGGGGAGCACAGTTCTAGATAAGCTGGTTAGGGAGCATCCTGGGAGGGGGTGGCCTTTGAGCAGAGGTCTGAGTGGATGGGAGGGAGGCCTGGGGAGATCAGGAGGAAAATCGGACCAGGCAGAGGGGATTGCAAGCAGAAAGGTCTCAAGGCTGGAGGAAGCTTAGAGCTCTAGAGAAAATTCAAGAAGGCCAGTGCAGAAGAGTGAGACAGGCCAGGAAGAGAAAGGAGGAGACGAGGTGGGGAAGCAGGCAGGCTGGATCGTGGAGGACCTTAGGAGCCGTGGAAGGAGTTTGAGCAGGAGACTCATATGATCTGATTGACAGTTGAAAAAGTCAGTCTGGCATAAATGATGCTGGTGAAAACTCCACGGGTCTAACTGAGTGTCCTGTACAATTATGGGAAAACTTGAACACATTCAAACCTCTGAAGGCGCTAGGGAAGAATTTCTAGAAGCCTCTCTCCTAGCCTCTGGTAGTTGCTGGCAATTCTTGGCGTTCCTTGGCTCATAGCTACATCATCCCAATCTCTGCCTCCATCTTCACATGACCGTCTCTGTTTGTCTTCCGTGTCTGTGTTTCCATTCATTATTTCATTTTATTCTCACAGTAACTCTGTGAGGTAGGTATTTTAATATTAACTTTCCTTTCTTATTATTAAAATTTTATTCATACAGTTTTATTATAGAAGTTTTAGAAAATGCAGACAAAGAAAATAAAATAAAAATCATCCATAATTTCTCCACTCAGAGATAATCACTCTCATTGATTTAGTGTATATGTTTTAGTCTTCTTTCCATACATGTTTGTTTGATTTCTTTCTTCTTTTGACAGAGATGGAATCGGACTATGCTTTGGGGCTTTGAATTTTTTGTTTCTATTAAGACAGCTAGAACATCTTTCTATACAATTCATTATTCATTTTCTTAGTGATAGTAGAGTGTTCCACAATGTAGACATACCATGGTTTATGTAACTCGTCCAATGCTGTTGACATCTGGGTGGTTCCTGCCTAAGGTTTTGCTGATAGAAACAATGCTGTGATGAGAACCCCATGTACGTCCAGGATTACCTCCTCAAGCCTACATTTCTAGTGCTCGAATTGTCAGATGAAAGAAGAAAATTTTTTTTTCCCTTTTTTTAGACATGAGGAAACTGAGGCTCAGAGAGACTAAGTATCTTGGTCAAACTCACTCGCACAGCTGGCAAGTGACAGAGCTAAGACTGCAATCCAGGTTTGCTGACTCTAAATCTCATGGGGGGAAATAGTTTGTCCATCTAATCTAATAATTATCATACTCGGTAAATTCTGTGAATGCAAAGGAAATCCCTTGGTGACTACTTTCATTTCTTGACTTGTCACCCAGAAGTGGCCAATCCAGACAAACTGCCTAAAGTTCTGTCATCAGAGGCAAGTAGAGAGGCTACAAATACATATTTAATAGGCGTTTTCATCTTTCCTCTTCAAGATGATAATAATGTTGACATTTTTAGAAATCCTTTACAGACTCTTGATATCCTGTATGTTCAGGAATTATTGAAGCTGCCTCTCCACTTCTCAACATTCATTTGATATCCCATTGGATCCTGAGGCTTTTAGTGTTCTTGGTGGTTCTGACAGTGGAGCTCATTTCCTCCAAATTCACAACCTAATTCGCATTGTTTCTACTTCAGCAGATTCCCTCTCCTTTCTAGGTGCTTCAGGACATGAGTGAATCCATGGAATTTTTGCCTCCTTTTCCATAACTAGTATACCTTGATCTATCCTTGCTTCTGCCTCCAGGAGCAGACTTTGGGTTGAGGGTGACTGCAGATTTCTTCGGGCATGACTTGCCCTGGCCTGGTATGCTGGCTAGGATTTATGCTCCATGAGATATGACTTAGGTTGTCTGCACAAGGGCATGATATATGAAGCGTCCATAGTGCCTGACTTGCTTTGGGGCCACAACTCCATAATCTTTGGGTCATCCTCATCCAACCTGTTCTGGTAGCTTCGCACTGGAGGATTGCAGCTACACTGTTTGACAGCATCCAGGCAAGTCACCTACAGACAGTTCAAGTCAGTACCTGCCCATGTTAGTGGCAGAGATAAACAATTTCAACAGATTTAAGAGGTATGTCAAGTAAAGCATTTCCTGGAAAAGTATGAAAAGAGCTGTTGGGGCCGGCCCGGTGGCGCAGCGGTTGAGTTCGCACGTTCCGCTTCAGCGGCCCGGGGTCAGGGATTCGGATCCCGGGTGCGGACATGGCATCACTCATCAAGCCATGCTGTCGTAGGCGTCCCACATATAAAATAGAGGAAGATGGGCACGGATGTTAGCTCAGGGCCAGTCTTCCTCAGCAAAAAGAGGAGGACTGGCAGCAGATGTTAGCTCAAGGCTGATCTGCCTCAAAAAAAAAAAAAGAAAAAGAAAAGAGCTGTTGATTTTTACTTGAGTTGAATGATTCACTTACAAGATAAAACTATTCAAGTCCAGATGGCTAAGCTGGAAGTGTTGATAGCTGTCAGTTCGCTTCTCTGCCAGAGCTTCAAGATCAAATTTAAGTCAACTAAGTAATATCTGATGGGCAGCTCCATTTTCAATATAGAGACTCAATAAAAGGAAATCAATTTGAAAGGACAAGAATTCTTATTATCCTTATTGTCCATTAGAGCTGACCAAGCATTTGGTACCAGCCAGCCATAAGAGGAGCAATTACCCTCCTTAGGGATGGACTTTTCATAATGCCTTGAAGAGTAATCTCTAAGAGAAAAGATGAATATTTCTTAAATAAGTGCAATCTCAAATTTCTTTCTGGGATAGACTGATGGTCTCTTTCTGTTGCCTTTGCTGGGCACTAGGAATGTGGTTTTGTCCTTGGAACTGTTTTATCAAAGATAAAGGCAGCAGTTGAAAGAGGGGATAGCTCTGGCCTGCCTGTCCAAAATTAAAAGATATTTCTGGGCACAAATGTCAGGAAATATGACCTAGAGATGGAAGGCAATCACACACACACAAATTTTTTAATTCCAAAAACAGAAAAAATTCCTCTTATCAATGCCCATAACCATTTTTCAAACTAAAATGGAATTTTTTTTCCACATTAAAAAGCACCTTGATTGGTAAAAGAGGTGAAATATTATTACTGAAACAACTCAACCTAGGCTCAAATCTAACATAAAGGAAACCTCGCATTAAAGTATTATTTATCTTCATAATTAGTATTTCTAAATGATTTTTAAAGGCTTTTTATGCAATTACAAAATGTTTGATTGTCGTAACATTGCTAATGCTTTGATGCCTTCCGCGTGTTGTCCTTGGTCCCTGCAACCCTGGCACATAATTTATTTCTCTTTTGAGTGAACTCTAAGCATTAGTGTCCATTAAGAATTTTTGAAACAAAGTCTAGAGATTACTTGGAGCACTTTCAGTAATATGTACTGATTATCATTAATAGCTCTTTTGTCCTAGACAAGGACATTGCTTTGTTACATCGTGTTGTTTGGTGAAGCCCTACTCGGACGGTTCCTGATCCGCCTCCTGCATTGACTCTCTCCTTGACTGTGCGTGGAATGGAGTAACCTCATGGGACATCTCAGGATTTGGGGGGGGAGGGGAGGCACACGGCCAGCACAAAGTGCTATTTTTTCTTTATGCAACAATTGTTAGCCATTCAAAAAAAAAAGCCTAAATACTGGACCTTGGTTTTTCAGCTAGTGTTCATGAGCTGCATATAAATGCTGTTTTAACTACTAGCTCCTTACAATGAGGAAATCAAAAAGGAGGGAGAAAGTGGACCCAGGAGATGGCAATCTTTGCATGATGCTTGTTGATAATATGGCAGGAAGGAGGTTCAATGTTCCAGATTTTATTTTGAAACTTCTGCCTGAGCTCTCAAACGCTCATTGAGCAGATTATCTGTCTGTTTAACAACATTGCCCTAATGGGTATGCCGCCCAAGGGACAGCTATTTATCCAATGAAAGCATCTATGATTAGGAGCATCATTAGGTAGAAAGAGGCCCTATGCTAGGTGTCCCACGTGAATTATCTGATTGAAGTCTCACTACAAACCTGGCACTGAGAATTTTATCCCCATTTTATCAATAAGAAAAATGGAGGCTCAAAGAGGTTAAGCCGTTTGCCCACGGCCTCACAGCTTGAGTAATGGGCATCTTATTTAATTCAGTCATCTTGGGAGGAGGGAGAAGAGATCTTGTGCAGGCCTTCAGATTTGGAATCTTCCTTTTCTAGAAATTAAACGAAGAGTCAATGAGTGGGCCTAGTGTAGACTCATGAATTGGCCAATTAAAGATTTTGTTAATTATCATTTAGCACATACATGCTCCCTGCCGTGCAAACTCACTTGAAATATGGAAACACTGACATTTAAAAACAAAAAGAAGAAAAAAGAGAAACCTCACTGCATTTTATTTTAGGAATTCTTTGTCATCTTTGTTTTTCTTTTTGTTTTTTATTCTAATGCAGAACTTATCCATGTTGAAAATATCTCTATCTCAATAATTGTTATCTCATTGTGAAAGAAACAACAGAAATCATATAAGCTGAATATTGGCAAAAGGGGCAAAAGGGCAGCTCTGTAGCTAGAGACTTGTCCAGAATGCAGGGCCTCTGGAAATGCTAGGTTAGTAATTGGCATGTCTGGGGAGGAGGAAAGATGACATTTCTTACCAAAAAAAAAAAGTTAAAATAAACTTGGTACCCAGACAATTGCCTCGAAACCAAGGGACAATAAGAAGTCCGTGAAGGAACTTAATTGCTCCAAGACTTGGCACTGATTGGAAATATCAGATTGCATTCCTAAAGTTCTCTGCTCTGGAATAAGTATAACTCTGAAACAGCTGATAACCGTGACAGTGATAAATCTGTGGTATTTCCATGACATTTCCTTTGCTTTACTTTGAAGCATGGTCGGCTAAATAGAGTCCGGCAGCCCTGCTTTGGGTAGAGTATTTGTGGAGATTTTTCCTCTTAGTTTTAAAGGCATTAATTGGCAATTTAAAACTGCTGTCATATTGTTGAGTTAGAAATTACTCTAAAGCATTACCTAGAAATGTTTCTCTCTCTCTCTCTTTATATATATATGTGAACTGGGTGAAATATAAGGAGTCTCACAACTCTATCAAAAGGTACCATTTTTCTGTAGCCCAGATAATTTTAAAATATCATCCAAAAGAAGTGTATCTTTTACTTATATAACCTTTTGTGGGTACTGCCTTCTTTCTTTTTTGGTTTTTAAAGGCAAAAAGAAAAAAGTTTCAGGGGGTTACCTTTGATTGTGAGCTACACTAGATTTTCTACCGTGCGAAATAGATGTCAGCCTGTTGCTTAGAAAGAGGAGGTTTGGTCTGGTAGCTAGAAAGCAGGGCAAGGAGCCATTGATCGATGAACTAGGAGGGAAATTAAGAAATTTTGTAGTTCAACTTTCTCTTTCTACAGACGAGAAAACTAAGGCTCAGAGAAGTTAAGTGACTTGCCCAAATCGTCCAGCGAGTTCACTGTTGGCTCAGGGTTTGTGAGTGCTTCGTGTTTAGAAAGTTGGTCCCACCCTATCCCTCTCCACAACTCCAAGAAGTCCCGATCTCTGTAGAGAGCGTCGCTCTGCTCCGTGGCCTGTCGGCGAATCTCTGGGGAGGATCCTGGTGTTCTTCCCAGTCATTTGGAAGTGAATCAAAACCTTCACCACTTGGTTCAACACCCTTTGGTGGTGGTGATCAAAGTCCTTTGCCCGTGCTGATCAGCAGGCTGGACAAGGCAGCCACTTGCCAGTGAGCAAATAGCTTCCCTTGATTTTAGAGAGTAGTGTCCCGTGGAGTTCAGAGTCTAGGCAGAATACTTACTTATAAGAGATTTGATTCTGTCTCATGCTCTCCTCCAGCAAATATGAATTTTCAAGTCAGAACACTTGGTCTGAGAGCCAGAGTCCTAGGCTGCGAGGCGGTATGACACCCAGGGACATCATGAGGAGCTATGCATAGCTTTCAGTAGAACATTCCAGTTCAACTTTGTTAAAATAAGACTGTGGGCTGTGTGGGCTGCCCACCCTGTGTCAAAGTAAATAATTAACCTTTAAATCACACTTCCCAACTTGTAAAGCTCTTTATTACACATTACTTACACATCCTTCTTTCATTTTAGTTTGCACAACAGCCTTTTCAGTATTATGATTGTATACAATTGTAAAGACTAGGAAATTCAGGCCCAGAGAACTTCAGTCACTTGCTCAAGGTCTCTCAGCCAAGAGGCGGGAAAGTGGATGGACTAAGAATGCAAGCTCAGGTCAGCTTGGCTCCAAATCCAGTTATCTTAAGAGCTGCCTTTAGAAAGTTTACTCTTTTCGGCTTCTAGGCAGAATTAGAGTTATTTGCCTCCTAAATACTCATCATAATTTATCTTTAGAAAACTCACTTCTCTGAAAATTCTTAATTCAGAGCTGCTGCTACTGGTAGCATTAGATTTGGATAAGTCTTTCCCCTTCCACTTAAGGACAAAAGTGGACAACGTGTGACTGCTGAGATCTCATTGAAGAGGAACTCCATGACGAGAAAGACAGGTGTCCTGCATCCTCTGGAGAAATGAGAAGAAAAAGGAAAGAGAAGACCCTCTCCCCCTCCCACCACCATTTATGGGTGAAGAAATGGCTGCTGGTCACAAACCAGGGCACACAGGCCTCTCTGTCCATCTCTTTCACCCAAGCCCTGGGGGCTTCCTGGTTTAAATGAGGCTGGGGGACAGGGCCCTGTAGGTTTCACTTACTTAGGGAGCTGAGTGCTGAGTGGTATGCTCCAGGGAGTAAGTAAATCTTTTTTTGAATATCTACTCTTTTGAGAGGCTCTATCTGTCCCAGGGTTTTTAAATACGTGCTGTGGACACACTACCGGTCCGACATTAACCTTTCACTGAAAACTTTTTATTGTGCTGATTAAACTCCTCTGAGCCTCGGTTGGCCCATCTGTGAAGTGAGAAGGATGTTTTCTGCTTTTTGTACGCTTCTTGGGAGTCCGTTGCCAGGCAGTACTAGAGCTTCTGCAGAGAAAGGAGGCACACAAATGCACGATGTTAGCGGGATCATAATTGTTATTTTTCAGGAGAGAAGGCGGAAGGGCATTCCAATAAATTTTCCAGTCATTCCATTAAATTTGTCTTTTTTATGTTCATATTGTTTTCGTTTGCTTGCTTTTTCTTGGGAAACAGAATTTTGTCTTCATAATGGCTATTAAGTAAAAAAAAAAAAAAAAATTAAATATTATGCACAGTCCTGTCTGTATAATTAGGACTTATAATATACTTTTCAAAAATACATTGCTTTCATGAGAGGCATGTGTTTTTTAAGCCTTTCTCCATAAAAGTGTGTTTATAATTTATTGATATATTTATATGTAGTAGATATAATTTACATTGTGTTTGTACATGTTAGAGTTGCCGGACAAAATACAGGAGGATTAAATATACAAAAAATTAATATCCGAAATTCAAATTTAACTGGGCCTCCTGTATTTTATCTACTAAATCTGGCAACTCTTACATAGATCTGTCCCCTAGTTACTTATATTGATCACTAATTGGCGTTAAACAAAATTGAGGCCCTGAGTTCGTGCTGCTGCCGCCCATGTTTTCTCCTGGAGACAGCTACAAGAGGTTTTAGCTCTGTGCTCCTGTGATCTCAAAGGTCAGGCAGGCTTCTTGGAAAGATTTTCAAAATCTATTATCAATGTAATCATCATGACAATATTTGATGAGAACACTGTCTCACGCTGTATAATAAATTTAAGCAGAAAAGTCAAAGCAGTGGTATTTTCATCAGGCCTTTGGATGTCAGGAGAAAAGAGTTCCACACTCAGCGAATATAGATAGGTCTGTTTTGGGCTGTGTTAAATCCAATTGTGTGGAGATCCTGAATAATCAGGAGTGACAGCATAAGCACTTTCTCTTCAAAGTGATTTTACAGAAAGTATTATTTCCTAAGGAAAGTACACGTATAGTTCTCATAATGCTGAAAGAGCACTAATGTATCAATTTATTGGTGTTGGTGTCATGTGCTAGAGTTGCAAATTGTATTCAGATTTTAAACTTTACTCACTCTTGCTGTTGGGGGAAGTTTCCTTCCCATGATAAAGCTGATTTCAAAAAATTTTAGAATACTTTTGTAGTTCCCCTATGAGAGCCTTCAAGGCATTTAGCAGAAGGTTCTAACTTCACTTTGCGAAGCCAACTCAAACATGGTGAAAAACAATAGTTTAGTTTTCCTCAATAAAAAGGAAAAAAAAAAAAGAATTTGAGTTGGGCTATGTAATTTCAGCTTTCCTAAATAAGTCCTTTGGAAAATTGTAGGGGGAGCAAGTGTGTGATTTTGGTCTTGGCATACAACTTTGGAACTAACCTTTTTTTTTTTTTTTTAATGTCTACCATGGATTTTCATAACGGATTTCTTCCCTGTACGATATGTTCCATAGCTAAGTAATAGGTCTGATGTGGGTGCCAAATTTTTCAACAACTTTTACTTTCCAGAGGAGGGTTAAATAGTTCTCTCAGTAGTTTCTCTAAAAGAAAAAAAGTTTCAAGGTTTACCACAGTTCTTAGTCACAAGCTAAATGTTTTCAAGAGCTTTATTACTTTGAGCCTATTTAGTCTCAAGAATGTCCCCCAAGAAGAACAAAACATAAAGAGCTCAAAATGGAGTACTTCTGAAGCAGAGATAGTACGCTGTTTGAATGGAAGCATGTATTCACATCATCTTTCTATGGACTTACGTGCCAAACCTTGCTTAGTTCCACTCGTCACCTGCTCTCTGTAAGTCATCCTGGAAACATCAGGGGTGCTGACTCATGAATCCCTCATGGTTGCCTACAATTTGTGTTCATTTTGGTGCCATTTAGAGAGAAGTAGCAGTCACTCCCCTTCTGACCTTAATGAGGACAGACAGATATGTACATTTTGTGGCTATTTCCCTCCCCATTAAAAGCTATGCTTCATGTGAGCAGGAAGAGTCATTTCATTAAAAAGTAAACACAGAATCAATGGCCATGGCAAATTAATTGCTCTGTTGCTCAGCTCACTCTTGTCTGAGTAGGTTGGCATCATTCTCTTGTGCCTTAAATCTCCCTCGCTCTGCCTATAAACATGATCTTCTCCTCTACTTAAAATAACAAATGAGAGTCTTCTCTCACTCTGTTTAATTACTGTTCGTGCTGCTTCTTTTTACCACAGAACCTCTTAAAACCAGTAGGTGATGCTCACTCTCCCCATCCTTCATGGTTGCATTACTCTGGGGCAGGTCCAGTGACACTGCCATGTAAGATTAAGACTAACCTTGTCTCTACATCACCATCTAACAAAATGCCTTCCTAAATACACTGTGAATAATGTACATTCCAAGAAGCACACAGGACACTTTCTTACCTTTGTCATTATTTCTTCTCTTCTAGGTATCTCAGTAACGAAGAAGACACATACATGTAAGTAATGCATTTTTTTTTTGTCCAAAGTTTTCTGAAGAGCTGGAATTCGCATATGTCTGGCTGCTGTGACCCTTCAAAGTATAAACTAATGTTTCAGCTGTGATCCATGGTCAACAGAGGTCAGACTTTTCTACCTGTAGTGGTCGGCAATGGTACATCTCCACCTGTTTGTACTGAGTGTGTGTTAAAGAGAGTCTAGACATATTCTGATGAATTCTAGTGGTTCAAGCCATTAATCTTTAGAAAAATCATAAAATCTAGCCAGGAGGATCAATTAATTACTTACTCATAACGCTTACTCTGGATCCTTCTTAGAAAAGTTGGTATGTTTCTAGGAAACATCACCTTGATTTCTTTTAAACTTTGGTCTCCTTTTCCTCACCATTAGTTCATGGTTTAGGCTGTTTTGTACTTGTGTCTGTGGAGCAGAGATATTGACTGGGAAATAGGCGCTGTTACTCGACCATGAGTGTGGCCTATGAGGGCCCTGGTAAATGGCATTGGTAGTTTGATGTGGAAATGTGCGCTGGATTTATACTCTGTATTCATTCCCACTTCTCAGGTTCAACTGCTTTCATCAATTGCCTTCATTCAAACTATACCATAAGTTTACAAACTCACGTCAATGTAAAGTGTTGTGATTTGCAATCTGAGCAATGATGTTTGACTGTGCCTTGAACCTCAGGATAAAACCAATACGTCATTGATGCAGACAGTCAACTTTCACTGTACTTGACCAGCATATTCAGACTTTGAATTAATAGTGTCATTAGAATTTGATAACTATTTTAGACCACAGATTTGTGCTACCTATGAGATGTGTTTGGGCATCCTTCTAAGGCAAGCAGTGGAGATACTTATGGCACAATTTAGGGCCAACAAAGACGTGTCCCCAAATTTTTCCTAATTATGGTTTTAAAATTTTTTGATTTCATGTGAAACATTTGGGGGGAAAAATCTGTGTAACATCAAAGTAGTTTATCTTGTGCCTCAGTTGATTCTTGAAATCTGCTCTTGGGTTTGTCTGTCTGTCTATCTGTATTTGTAGCAAACAAAAAAGCAAAAAGCCCCACCAAATTCGATGTTTGCCTGACTTTTAGGGCCCTGTCCTGCATTCTCTCCACGTGGCTCTCCCATGGGCTTCAACAGAATGTTTGTTTGAGGAAAGATGAAAAGGTCAGGCCCATGACGGACACATGATCAGAACAGCACCTCCATCTCTCAATGCACAGCTCCCGTTGGCTGTCCTCCATCAGGGTAGTCTGTGGCCCTTAGCTTTTTGGGGGTTGTTTTGTCGTCGTTGTTGTTGTTGTTCTTGCTGTTGTCGGTGCATAATTGAGCTCATGATGACTGAGAGATTGACAGTGCAGGAGACTGAAGTCCTCTGTATATCCGCAGGGCAGGCATGGTACAGAGCGCTTCCTTGCACAGCCTTGCCCATGAGCTCGTCCCTGGCCTGGAGGGACCCACTCTAGAGGTGGTAAGTAATTCAGTCTTTCTGCTAGCTCAGTCCTGGGCCTCTCCTGGACAGGGGCGGATGATTGTGCCTACTGTTTATGGTGGTTTGGGGTATGGACTCCTGGCCACCTGGCAAAATACAGAAAGCCGCTATGTGCATTATGACTTGGCTCTTGGATAAGTGGACAAAACCACTAGTTCAAGTTCGTTGGATACAAAGAGTATCCTCAACTAATAAGAGAGAGACCATAGATATTAGTTCATAGATAGACCATCCATCCATAAGGACCTTCAAGGAATTATCATCCCTGAGCATAATTTCAATGGCCTATTACAGAAACAATAACCAGTGGTTGGATTTAAATTCGTGGAAGAATTTAGGTGACAGCATGAGAGTGGTGGCTAGTGAGGAAGAACAGATGTTCCAGTAAGAGGCAAGGTAACCAAGTTGGCCTTGCGGCAAAGGTTTAACTAACTTCATCAGCCATACCTGCTTTAAAACAAAATCAAGACATAACCTGAATGGGTGGATTTTGATTGCCTAACTATGAAAATCAGCAGGAAAATTCTTAGGCCTTAAGTAGAAAATAAATGTAGAAAGACTTAAAATAAAGCTCCCTTAATGTAATTCAGATATTAATTGACAGAAAGACTTAAATCAGAAATCATCTGGGTTTTTTATTGATATTTACTTTCATGATTTGGGCGAGAGGGCCCAAACTGGGCCAATGACAAGATGGAAAGAATAGCACCTGACTAGAGAGTTGACACAGAACTTTGCACATGCCAAGGAGAAATTGAATTGTCCAAGTTGCACGTTAGTGAAAGTCTCCTGTGCCACTTGCACATGGAGATTGTTTTTGTCACCCAACTCAGCAGACAGCCCATCACATTTCTTATCTTAGCATCTCTACAGGGCCCATGACTTGTGAGGAAGAAGAAAATCAATCAGTTCTTTCTCTAATAACAGTCACCCAAATGACTTCTTCTTTAGCATCTGTCGGATTTTTCTTGAAAACTGAACTGTCCTAACTTGCCTATAAGTTTTCTTAAGATATTAAATTCCAACTCCTCTTAAATCATTTTGACATCTGTTCTTCAAAAAGTTTCGCTATCAGTGAAGTGTATGAATTCATCTTTGTACTGTCTCCAGACTTCCATATTTAGCCAGAGTTCTGGAAACCTTGGTCAAGACTTGACTACATAATCATTGACAGCTGAAGTCACCCCCTATTAGCAGTTTCAATCTGGGTTTCCTAACTGCCCTCACTGAGAGATCGTTCAACTTACAAATTAACATGTACAGTTGCAGAATATATTATCAGACCGCAGTGTCAGCTCACAGGTACACCAGTCAGAGGTGCGAGAAATACAAAATGAACCTGAATCATTGTGACATCCGATAACATTTTAGGCCACCTTGTTATCTAGAAAGCATAGGTATTGCTTCTGTTAAAAAAAAAAAAAAGTTTTGGGTGATTTGAGCCAGAAATTCCCAGGAAAAGAATACTAATTGTTGATTCAGAGGAATCCATAAGCGTGGTCTTGGGAGAACTCAGATTCTCCTGAGTTCCTGAGAAGGGCGCCTTTGTCATGAACTTCACTTGGCCAGTTGGGGAAGGTAACGCTTTGGGGCCTCTGGTACAAAGTCATCATGACCAAACTGGTCAAGGAGTTCTTCTATTTGTGATGTTCTTCAATTGCTCATAGGAAATGCTGCCATTGGTTTTTGGTGTGTGAACATAAAAGGGAGTTTTGGCTTGTGGGATAGGGACCTACTAGAGAAATTTTACACTGTGGTGTAGAATTTCGATTTCATTTTTGTGGTGACTATCTAGCACCTGCATTTGGTTGGACACTTTCAAGATCGCTTTTGCTTTGGTGTTTCACAAGTTTGTTCTGGTCTCTTTCCTGCTGAAATAGTACCATGCGGATAAATATCTTTTTCTTGGAATCGGCTGCTGTCTTGGTTTTTATTATTTGCCAAGGACAACTGTTCATTTGCTCCTGACTTCTTCATCTGATTCTATTTGGATAGTTCTGCATTCACTAAAATGTTAGAAGATAACAAATACGGAGGTGAAAAATGCAACAGATCATCTTAGCTCTTTCCAGCTCCTGGGAAATTTAACATCTTAGAGTTACAACCTTGGGGAATACATCAGGCAGCTACTACAAAGCAGACCCAAAAGATACCTGGTAGGCCCCCGGGATTGCTTTGAGAGGCAACAGACCATTGTCGCTTCCTCCTCTTCTCATCCTTGTTTATATTCTTTATTCTTCCTGTTTAAGACTGTTTTGCTCTCTTTCTTCCACCCTCAGGAACAGGCACTTAGAAACATACTTAAATTGCAGGTTACTCAGTAAGCAGTCAGGAAAATGCCTCAGTTCAATCTAATTTAATGTCAGTTTTCCCTAATAAATAACAAAATATGCTTCTGAACCTTCCAAAATATTTTAATTTTAACACGAATAGCTATTAAAAGGTAATTTAGTACATTTTCAAATGCTTGGTTGCTGCAGGCTAATACCTAAAATATAAAATTAAAGTACTATATTATTTATAAAGAGATTTTAGTTCTCAATAGTAAAAATACTTTAGTACAAATCAGAATATTTCTTTGACAAATAATCCTTTGTATCTGTAAGGGAAAAAAAAGTGTTTATTGCAATCATTTATAGTGGAATAGGTTAATGTATTCACTTTTCACCCCTGGAGACATGGCTTTGAATTTGACTTAGAGAAAATTAGTTTTGAGGCCTCAACCTCCTCTCCTTAGGCATTTGTTGATACCACAAAACCAACCCAACAATTTGTCACAATTGTTGCCATTTGCTCAGGAGGTCCAAGAACTAGAATAACCTTATTTTCTTGTTTTCTTTTCCTTTCCTTGAGGCCATTCTTTTTGGTTGTAGATTCTTAGCAACCCCAACCTTGGGGCTCCCCCACGTTATTTTCACAGTCCAGGAAAACTCAGGAACCGTTCTTGGCAAAGCTAATGGAAGGTGCTTTGGTTATAAAGTTAATAGGTTGCCGTGGCAACGCGTGTGACTCATGGTGTGACTCACGGCAATTACAATTTCAGTTGCCGGCTCGGTGTTTCATTGGGACAGACCTGAGAAGAAGCCACACTGAAGTTCTTTTAGTAGGCTCTCATCCAGATCCTGTCTACCCATTGACAAACAGTCAGGAAAAGGGATAACCCAGCGCTCACAAAGTAGCCAGAGGATTCATTTCTCAGCTTGCTAAGGCTCTTGGCCATCCCAGACATTACGCCTGACAACGATGGGACATGACCAAAATACAGGTGCTGCCCTCTTAGAGGGCTAATCAATGGACAACTATTTATTGAGGACCTACTATGTGCTGACAGGTTCTTTGCCCTCAAGGAGCTTACAGACTAGGTTAAAAGGGGTGACTAGGGAGAGTGGGGACGTGGTCACTGAAAACACAAATGCCAAGTGTACCATTTCCAGAAGATTCAGCTCGTAACTTGGAAGCAGACCATGCTGAAAGTGTGAGAGAGGAGAAAACAATTAGATCATCCAGGATTCTGATCCTGTGACCTAAGCATACAAGAGCAATGAAGGGAAAGGTAACAATTTAACCCTGGGTGCTAAAAACTGTCCCTGTGGCTCCTCTCCACCCGTTCTCACCCAGAGTAACACCTATTGAGTGCCTTCAAGGTCAACCAGTCCAAGGAAGTAAAAATTCCCCATACTGTCTGAAAACGTTTGCCCTGTTAGACTCAGCCTGCAGAACGAGAGCCAAGGCCTCCTGGGCTTAACAGGATTTCTCCGTCTCATCATATTAAGATATAAATGGACCGCACTTGGCCTGCCAGTCAGTTCTTCCAAGGTAGAAGATTTGCATAGTCTTAAACCCAGAGTTCATGGTAGGGATCTGTGAATTCCATTAAAAAAAAAAAACGGGATATGTAGTTAAGTGTTTCCATCAGCGCATCCAGTTGATTCAACTTTGCTCTGCTCGTAGACCTCAGATTCATGAATTGAATTTGGCCAAAAAGTACTTGCGTTCCCATTTCATAACGTAGGTTCAAAAGGGTGTAGTGAGATGATGAACGGCTCTTTAAAACCCATGATCACTGCTAGGGAGAAAACAAAAACGCCTGGCCTACTAGGTACTGGTGTGTCCTTGGTAGATTTATTACCTATTTAATAAAACTCATGTATAAATAGGTTGATCTTTAAAGAAAGACTGGATGTCTACTACAGAAGTCTGCATTACTTCTGGTTCAATAATGATAATAATGACGGCGACAGGAATAGAAGGACCAGAGTTGTAGTGGCAGCAGCAGTAGTAGCCGGAACTACCACACACTGAGCAATTCTAATATTCCAGGCATTATGTTTAGTGCCTTACATGCGTTAGTTCATTTGACCTCCTGGGCTCCTTGAGTTTTATACTACTCAAACCCCCATTTTAAATAAGAAAATGTATCTGAGAGATCAGTAACTTAACTTGGAGAAGTGAAAACACTTGCAAACTCATCCAGCCGGTAATGGGCAGAGCCAGGACTCAAAATAGAATACACTGGCTCCTTACACACACGTAAGTGCCACACTCTTATCTCCAATATCAACATTAGGTAATAGTTATGGAGCACTTACTAAGTGCTAGATGCTTTTCTGAGCTCTTCAGAAGTGTTCATTTGTCTCATCTTTGCCACAATCTTGTGAGGCAGGGATTGCTACTATCCCCACTCTACTGATGAAAACTGAGGCCAAAGGTCCTACAACTAGCTAGAATGTGGTGGTGCGAGGATTTATACAGTGAAGAACTTCATTCTGTAGAGTGGTCCTTCCACTCTAACTGTAGGAAGAAAGCCAAGTATAACATAGTTATTGCTACAGATGACTCAGGTTTTCTTTTACTTTACAAGTATGTTGCCTATAAAGGCTTCTAAGCTTGGCGAACCAACTAATCATAAGAAAGGGAGATGTTATTTCCTCTATATGAAAAAATTCATTTAAACAAGGTGGTCTACTGGAAACTACATAGCCTTCTTATTTTAAAATGATCATTACCAATTTTTTTAACGATCTAACCTAACTCACCAAAGAACTGGCATCCATTGAACATCACTGTTCAAACAACTCAACTGATTCTGTAATAAAACAACAGTTCCAAATAGTTCCTTTTGCTCCTGAGATAGTCATGTTCCCCACACTAGTTGTAATGTATGTTTCTTAGAGCATGAACCCATTGTCCACTGCAGCAAAGCCTTTAACAGACGCTAGCAACATTTATAATAAATCTGTGCATTATTCTTTTGTCAAACCAACTTGATAATTCATGGATAACTTTCTTTGTCACTGCGAGGTAGTATGGTTCAGGATACTGTGGTTTCCCTGAAACCTAACCAGAAGCAAACAAAAAAACCCCCAGAAAGCTAAAAGAATGCCTAGGGAACTGAAATATATTTCAAAAGGATACATAAGAGAATTAAACATCTAGGTTTTAAGTATGCTCAAGCATCCCTAAATTTAGGATTGGATTTACAGTTACATCAGTTTCTCGTTTATTGGGATCTGCTTCCAAAGGAATAAAAACTTAGGAGAAGCAGAGGTGCCAACGTGTTTGAAATATGAAGAAAGTTATTGGTCTATATAACTGTCTTTATAAATTACATGAAATTTTCTACACTAACTTTATCAACTACACTGCCAGGAACTACACGTGTCTTTGTAGTCACGTGGTCCTTTTGATTACAATTGATGTCCATATCTGCACATAATGGTAACTAAGGTTTTCATTTCCAAACTATTCAATTACCCTTTTTCCTATGACTGCCCAGATTCCTCACAGTGGAATGTTCTCCACCCACTTCACTTCCACCTCTGAGTAAACATTTTTCCTCTGTAGGAGTGATAGCTCTTTCCCCGTGTTCCTTTGTTAATCTCCTAAACCTGGACTCCAGCTCCTATTGTCTTAGTTAACAGCAAAGCATAATGATTAGAAGGCGTATCAAGGAACAGAAAATGCTAGAAGGTGCAAGATTAAAGTTTGGATTCAATGAAAGAGATTTAATCCATAAACTTTTTATTTTAAATTTTCTTTTTGGAGGAGAGAGGGAGGAGATTATATGGCGGATAATCCATATACCTGTAATACCAGGATCTAAGGAGGGAAGGCTGGAAAGCAGACCACAGCCAACACTCTAGAAAAAGCAGAGATCTGGGAGTCAGAAAAATTTTATTAGCTTGATATTTTTAACCCCTTCTCTGTGCCCAGCACTCTGTTAGACATAATAGAGTATAGAAAGTTTAACTCATAATTCTCACTCTCCAGTCCTTTAGTCCATATCTGAGGAGAAAGGATAGAGCCACTTGAGGAACTTTTAGGAGTGAAAGAATGGCAGGAAAATGCAGGCCTTCGAGTCAAATTGGGCTGTTGTAATGAGTTGGGAACACTAGCCGTGAGCTGAGCTTGATCTGGAAAGGTAGCGAGGATTAGCTGTGATCATAGATCAGCGCAGGGTTTGGGGGAGGATGGTGTAGACCTGACAAGAATAGAGTATTAATAAGGCAAAGAGAGGACATTAAGAATAGAGAGGAGGTTTTGGCTTTATCTCCTAACCGATGTGGAGCCACAGACTGTGTGTGACCAATACAGTGACCTGTAAACAATGCTTTTATTGCCACTGCCATTTAGCGAGTGTTGTATGAATCAGAGGTGCCATACTTCAGTCCCGTCTCTGAACTCAGACCAAGTCCCTCTCCTGTCACAGAGGTTCTTTTCTGGCCTTTCGTCTGATCAGCTGTGTAGAAAAAGTGCTTTCTGAGCAGGAAAGATCTAATCCAAAAAGAGAAGGCTATTCTGATTATTAAAGAAAAAGGCTTTTCACTTTTTCTCCACCTTCCAGGCTTTAAGGTCTAATTGTAAGACCAGTTCTTGCCATTTCATTAAAATCAGAGGAATGAAATGAGCAGAGAAACTTGAAAAATACATATGCACTTTGAATTGCGTGGCTAATGGCTCTCCTGCTTTCTTTCATTCGTGCAGCTAATTGGCCGGAGGCTGCTGTATGACATGAGGAGCCTATGTCTTTCCGACCCTTTTCAACTCATTCACACACAGTTTTATAAAAACTTGAACCGCCCCCATTGCAAACCCTGCTCACCCCCTAGGCAGGCAAAGTAAACTGCATTGATTATTATTTTTTCATCAGCACAAAGAATTATTTCCCGCAAAGAGCTGGACCATACAGTAAGAGGGTATACTTCCTTTTCTCTTTCTTGGTATTTCTTAATTTTCCAAGAATGAGTTTCTATGTTTCACTAACGAACGCTGAGGTCCAGAGGAGGTCTTTTCATTGGCCGCACGTTTCTAAAAGTCTTCAGTATGTAATGAACCATATTGGGTTAATTTATCTGTCTCTCTTACACAGTGTCTTTTTGTGTCGACAAAACTGAAAATTCACTTTCCCTCACCAAGTCGGGATAATTGATTGTTACCAGTCTCTGCTGTTAGTAGACAGGATAACAGCAGTGCCTCTGGAGGACACGTGAAAACTAAACTCTGTCCCCTGAGGCCAACGAAATAGCTGTTTGGTCCCTTGTGTGAAACTTCCTAATAACTTAACTGGGCAGCCTCTGGGTCCCTGGAGGCTTTCTCCACAAGAGTATTCCCTCTCTTTGTTAAGATTGCTTATTAAAAATGATTTTATAATGAAGTTGCCTCAAATAGCAGCTCTTTTCCTGGTTGTCCTTGAAGCTGTGGTGAAGAATCTTAGAGACAACTGTCTAGGGTTTTCCTCCTTGTTAAAAACTTCTCTCTTACCACTGTTACTCTTGATTTTTAAGGAGACAAAGTCTAACTGACACGAGTCCCTCTCCGGTTGATTATGTCACTTAAAACCCTGTGCAAGGCATTATTGGTAGTTTAGCTTGTCATTCGGGCTGAGGAATCGAATTGATCCAAATGGATTGAGGACATTTAAGTCTGCAACGGGAACAAGGCTGTCAGGCATCCCCAGAGAGCCGTGGCCAAAGAATGCTATTGCTAACTCTGCCCCTGACTCCATCAAAACAATGATTTCCAATTATTTTTTCCCTTTGGTCCTGGATTTCTCCTATCTGCAAATTAACCACTTTCCTGCCACAAGGGTCTGTCGTGAAGAGGAATCAAATAATAAAAAATTAGCATTGCATTCTTTGCTCTCCATGCACTATGTGTATACATTCAAAGACTTTAATAAATGTAGGCAATTAGGAAAAAAATCCAATTTTTGTCGTCTTCATCATCAGGGTGGCTTTGGGGCTCGACAGGGCTTCACTATGCCAGTATATTTAACATAAAGAATGATAAAGCAGTCAGTAAGGCTCACCATTGGAAACATCCGCTTGAGACTTGGTCTCCTGTGGCCAGGGGACTCAGGGAACAACAAACCATATAAAGCTGTTAGTGACAGATTCAGCTTGAAATGTTTTCCTAACTTTAAGTCTTGTCAGGCAGTAAATCTGCAGAGCAGGGTCCTCAAGATGCAGCTTGCACTCCTTTTGCTTTGCTGTGTGAATACAGTAGAACGCCAATAGTAAGAGGGACCATTGAGAATCTTTTAGTGGAGAGATCAGAGCTTGGCTAGTTGTGCTAAGAATTATTGTGTGCTAAGGTTGTGCAAAGAAAATGCCTTGGCTAAATTCAGTTCTCTGAGATCAAGTATACTAGAAAATACTACCTTTACACTCAGCAGTTCCTGCCCCCTCCCCTCCAAATCAAAAGAAAAGAAAGAGAAAAACTATGGCCTGATTTGGAATTTCACTGTCAGTCAGATCTTCTTATTCTACCTCCTTCTAAGGCTTTCCGTTGCCTGAAGAGTCTAGACTTCTTAGTATGTCACTCAAGGCCCTTCACAATCTGGTCTTAATCTTTCCTCTGCTCTTTCCTTGACTTCTATGCTGGCAGTTTTGCCATCCTCAATGACCAGTTCCTAGAAGACGCTGCATGGGCCTACCTCAGTGCCTTTGCATCTGCTGTATCTTGTTTATCCTAGAATGTCCTTCACCAACTTCTGCACCTGTAGAAGTCTTACTGCTCCACCATGGGCCAACACAAATAGCGTCTGCCATACAAAGGGCATGGCAGCCCCACCTTGGTGAGTTCATTGCTGCAGGTCCTCTGCCCCCACGGTACATTGTTAAGGTGACGGTACAGAAAATATATTATAGCATAGTTCTTCTTTATGTAACTTTGTCCCACGAGATATGCTTTAATTATCTTTGTATCCTTTGGGCTTAGCAGAGTGATTGGTATCTATTATGTGCTCAATTAATACCTATAGATTTTAAGTAAGTATATGTGTGTGTGTGGATGTACACACACGATTTTATGACCGGACACTCTTCTTGCACATTTGAGTCTAGGGAAAAATAATAATCTTTTCATTGTTAACAGCTATAAAGAACAGATATTTATTATTTTAAACCCTACTGTGAGATTTGTACTATATTATTTTGGAAACCAATACCACAACTCAAAGGGCTTCTTGATTTCTGGCGATTTACCGTATGTATTTTGAGTCTCAGTTGTAGGACTGATGACTTTAAAGTCTCCTTTAGCAGTTTGTAAGATTTAAGTCAGACTCTCATCCAGAAGGTTTACAAGTACTTGTATATCGTTCTAAAGGGGAAGAAGATGACATTTTTCTGAGTGATCTCTTAAGTACCATTTGTGTGCATTATCAATACAAGATTTTGTAAACCAGATATTCAAATCTACAGAGTAAAAAGGAAAGAGGCATTTTCAGTTAACATTGGCATCTATTTAATTGCAAACAAGCAAACTACCAACTAGAGAAGAGAATTGGCCAGTCTTTCCAAGAATGGAGGGTGCATTCTAGCAAGGGAGATACCTTGTATCTGTCCAGTCTATGGAAGAAAAAGTGATCCTGATATGTTAAACAATTTGAGAAGTAGAGGCTCCGATGACAGTAGGTTACTTACTGAATCTCAAGGTCACTTCTGGAAAGAAATGACATTAATTTCTTCAAGTTCAGAATCCATGGCATTGCTTTGTTAGTCTGGTCTGGTGTGTAAGTATGTTTCCTTAACTTAGCGGGACCAACGATTTCCAAACTGTCATCCAATTCCTAAGTAGCTGCACATAACCCCATGGTTTCTGTCTGATTTTCCTTGGAAGCCTCCATCTCTTAAGCTTTATGTGAAGCTTCCTCTCTACTTTTGTTTGTAACCTTTTCTTGAGTCAAAACAAGAGGAGCCAAATTATCCCCTGCGGTATCAGTTCCTTGAGTGGAAACCTTGCTTATAAATGAGAGGATGAGATCTGACCCAATAAAAGAATCTATTTTAATTTTAATTTTAATTTATTTCCTGGTGGCCTTTTATGCCTCCTTAGGCGATGACCTAACCAATTCTATCTTAACACTGACTTTTTTCTCCCAAGGTCAAAGAGCACCTTGGCATTGTTATAAGAGGAGAATAAATGTCCTCTGCCTCTGATGTAAAGTCCATCTCTTCAGATAAAATTTGAATCCTGGTCTTCTCAGGTTCACAATAATTCTCTCATTAGGCATCTATTAGCAAGCCAAATAAGAACAGGATGAAGTAAGAAGATCATTTGGGGCTTTGAAGTTGATTTTTGATAGAAACACCATCTCTTGTAGCCTCTGGCATCCTTTTCCTTTCTCAAATGGGAGTCCGTAACGCAGTGAGGGGAGCTGTCTTCATTTCGTCCTGCAGTTTCACACAGCAAAGGGCAAAGTAGAAACTGTCGTAGAAGGCAGCTCAAACTGTGGTTTTCCAGGTTGGAAAAGGAAAAACTGTTACACATACGTACACACCACCATCCCACTCCCCTAAAAAAAAGAGTTCTGACTGATATCTCTAAATCAAAGAACTTTCCATGGCCTGATTTGTGGAAGTTACCTAATCCTGAGTATAATTGGGGTGACTTGAGAGACAGGAAAATGTTCTCATTTTCATTATGGGAGCCACTGGGGGACAGTATCATTTAGAAGAATATGTTTTTATTGCCCTAAATTACTTTACCTGAGATTCTATCGATGTGTTTCTCTTAAGTTAGATTTCTAATGAACAAAATGACCAATATGGGCCCCATTCTCACAGATTCTCCTAGTGCTTAAGCTATTCCTTAATGGCCAGTGAGTTCTTCATTCTATCCTTGAGATCGAGAAAGAATTCTAGGGGGTTGGGTTAACATGCCCCTGAAACCCAGAAGAGCCAACTTCTAACATCCTGCATATGGCCAAAGGGTCTACATACTGTCCATAATTCATCCATATTAATACAATAGTAAAACCTCATCATAAAGTTTCTTATATTGTCTGAGCATAATTAAGTGGGCTCAGCTTGCAATGCCAGACTTAGAAAACTTCTGGAACCAACCCTCTTGGCATAAAGGCTAGACTGAGCCTACCATACACTGAATAAAGGGAAGTTCTACCACATTCTCATCTAAAATTCATCATCTATTCCCAACTTGTCACACCACTGAAGTGTGTATGGGAAGTCTTTAAATAAATGGATATCTTAGATCGGGTTCCGCAGAGGATAGACTCCAAGACTCTAAGATTTGCATTCAGAAAGTTGATCGGGGGTGGGGGGGGGGGGGGGGGGGCCGGCTCCGTGGCTGAGTGGTTAAGTTCGCGCGCTCCGCTGCGGCGGCCCAGGGTTCGGATCCTGGGCGTGGACATGGCGCCGCTCGTCAGGCCACGTTGAGGCGGAGTCCCACAACCCACAACTAGAAGGACCTGCAACTAAGATATACAACTATGTACCGGGGGTTTGGGAAGATAAAGCAGAAAAAAAAAAAAAAAGATTGGCAACAGTTGTTAGCTCAGGTGCCAATCTTTAAAAAAAAGAAAAGAAAAAAGGAAAGTTGATCGGGGAGTCTTCTTAGAAATAACACCTATAAGGGGTAAAGGAAGCTGGATTGGGTAGAAGGAGAAACTGAACTGTCATGCAGTTGCAACCTGAGTTCAGCAGATGCCACAGAGGGATCAGAAGTAGGAACAGCCCTTGAGAGATGTCCCACCTCGAGGCAAGGGGACTGAATATTTTACCCTGCATCAACCAGCCGCTGAATGCCAGCTGCCCCCAAGAGGGACATAATCTTGGGCAAGACAGCTCCCTTTAGCTGAAGGGGAGGCTCAGGAAACAGACTCATCTGTGAGCCATTAGCAGTCAACACTCCAGGCCCCAGGGGGCATAAGGGCCTCAATCCTGAAGGGATGGATCTGGGTGGCCACCACAGTGTCACTACAGGGGGACCAAAATGGACATTAAATTTAACTTTTGTGAAAAACATGTTTTCTTTATTTGAAACGACGCACATTTTATTGCTTAGCTAGGATTTAAAATAATAAAATCTATGCCTGGCCTCAGCATAATGGTATACCAGAATTGCAAATGCTGAAGAAAAAAACTTTTTTTTCCGTTGAATAAGGTTCTTCCTTAGAATTTCTGGTCCTGGATATGCGCATGATAAATCGTAGGTGTGTATAGTCCCATATAATGTTTTATTTTTCTACACATGGACATTCCAGAGAGTTAACACATTTTTCTCAATTATAAAAATAAATAACACATTTCCAACTCTTTGGGCTTATGTAAAATGTATTCATAAAGGAACAAAGAGAATGCCTGCAAAGAACTGAGTTATACATTTTACATGTTACTTTTCAGATTTCGACAGTGTGCTACTGTCTGATAATTGAGATACAGTATCTGAAATGTTTTGCCTATTTATGTACAGGATAAGTCTCTCTTTGTAGTGGTTTATGGGACTCCACCCTCATTTTGCCTGTTAGCAACTATTTACAAATGAACTCAGAGTTAACTTGGAGATAGGTAGTGGCTGTCAAAGATGAAAACCATCATAAGCCAATCATCCCATCGCCCAACTGTTGTCACAGAAGAAAAAACTGCTCAGTAGTACATAGTGATAAAGTACAGAACGAATTTTAGTTTCATTCCTCAAAATCTCGACATAACCTCTGATTTAGTGAAATTTGATTTCAATTTTACTTCTAAGAATGAGTGATCCCCATAGGAGGAAATCAATCCAAACTGTTTCATGGAGTGTTATGTATGGAAAGATGGAGCTAAGTGTTTCCAAGCTTTCCACGTTGGTTCAAAATACATCTCAATCCCAAACCCGAATTTCTAAAGACTCAAATTCTTCTTCATGTGTCTCTGAGATTTTTCACAGTGCAGAATACCCCTCTTGCCTCCAGAACCAGACGCTCCAGGCACCTTGTAGATCTGAACAGGGGCTTTCCAGTTCCACGAACGCTGAAGGCTCAGACAAATATCTGAACCTGTAGTGTTCAGTTGGAGTCAGGGTTTATCTAAATGGAATTCAATCTTCATGGCTTGCCAGGGTTTAGTTTCCGTGCCTCTGCCTTGGAAAAGAGGGGCCTTTTTAGGTTGATAGTGAAGTTAATTCAGATCATTCTTTCCCTGATTCAAAGAGAATTAATAGATTGGAGAAATCCTTTACCTGGTCTAAAAGCTTCCATGGTTCCAACAACTCCTACCTGGGAAAAATCCCCAGCCATTATTTTGGAGATCCCTGTGTCTGAGCCCTTGTGAAAGGAATTCTGAAGCTGTGCCTGGACATCAATGGCAGCTTGATCAGTCTGCCCTGGGTATTACCATATTAATTACGAGGTCCTGGCGGATAGTAGCTTTTCAAGTGGGAAAATCATTGGGAGGACAGTCTCTTATAACTCACTCTTGGGAGAGGAATTTCGTGTATGTTATATCAAGTAACCCATCTAAATTGGCCATTTTACAGATTAGGCCTGACCCAACCCATCCGATTGCATGCATTCTGCAACCACTCTACTTCTTTCCCTACATGCTGATAGTGCAAATGACAGTGATTTGTTAATATAAAGGTAGCTAATGAGCTGAAATGTAAAGTAATTGCTATTTTCAACGGACAGGATGAATCTGCTCCTTAATTTTTTCCTGGAAAAAAAACCTCCGTATTTTTTTTTTTGCCAGAATTTCAGTGAGTGATTCACATTACTGTCAATTACACGCCCTTATTATGTATTACAGCCACCAGGCAGCTGTCCAGGAAAACACAAGTCTGAAAATGCTTCTGTTTTAAGAAAATTAAATTCACGGTTGCTCCTCCTGTGGGCATGTGCAGCAGGCAGGAAGCCTCCACTTTCTTGCCAAGGAAAGGGGCCTTGCCTGCTTTATCTGGATTAAATAGCCACTCTGACATCTTGAGATCTTGATACCAATGCCCAGATGCAGGCTTAGTTTTGGTTTCTAAATAGTTTTTTTTTTTGTTTCGATGTCTGTTACAAAACACAGACTGGTGTTATAAAACAGTATTTCTAGTTATGAGTCACAGCAGAGCCTGTGTGTTACCAGAAAGGCCTCATGCAGGCTGAATGGAGAAACTGTTC
Source organism: Equus quagga (assembly GCF_021613505.1). Lineage (NCBI taxonomy): Eukaryota > Metazoa > Chordata > Mammalia > Perissodactyla > Equidae > Equus > Equus quagga. The sequence goes on along the minus strand of NC_060268.1, from coordinate 54,835,367 downwards.
ACCTTCCTGCTTCCCAAAGGTCCGAGTCTACGAGAGCTGAGGGCTCTTAGCCACGTTTACAAAGCTGGCCTCATTGTTGCCATGTTCACTCAGATGCCCCTTTATTGATGCGAATGAAGCTACAACTGAAAATGCTACATTTGCTATCGGGCTGCTCTACAGTCCAGGAACTTCAGCTTTTATGTGGGTAAAATAAACGCTGCTGGGGTTTGTCAGCTGTATTCTTCCTGGGAATGTTTTACAGTTTTACAAAATAGCTTTAAAGCGCACAAAGTTGCCTAAATTGTTTATGCATTTAAGAAAACTATGAGAATTCCTTGATATATTCCCAGTTCACAGCCTTCAACTACATTTGTGTCTGATTCATAGAATCAGATGTTTCAAATTGTGAAATATTTTAGTAGTGATGAAGCTGGCCTTCACATTATCTGTGTTCCAGATACATTGTGTGTAAGGAATGTTAGCATCTAAAAGAAATATTTAAAAGACAAAGGATTATGAGTTCAGTAAAATCAGTTTCACCTCTGCCCTTGTTTCAATGATGATTCAAGCCAAAAACTGAAAAAAAAGAATTTTTTAGATGGTACCAGTCTTTAGTATTACCAATATTTAGATGATATTAAGGAATTATTTTTTAATATTCTCAGGTGTAATAATGGCATGGGAGTTTTTTTTTTTTTTAGATCTCTGTTGGTTAGAGATGAAGACAAGTAGTTAGGGGGCAAATGGCAACATATCTGAGATTTACTTTAAAATGCTTCAGAAGAAAAGTATATTGGGGTGGGGCTGGAAAGAGGTAAACCCAGAGTGGCAAAATGTTGTTTACCAGGGGAGAGAGGGGTACATGGAAGTGTATTATACTATTCAGTTTTTGTATACGCTTGAAAAAGTTTTAATAGATTCACTTTTTTTCACCTTTTTTGTTGTCTGTTCTTTATAAGATGATTATTTTTACACTGGAGGTTTGACCACCTTGGATAATTAGTACTTAATGAGAAAGAGGTGACACCAATGAGCACATCAAATTCAGGAAGTTATAAGTGATCTCTTAAACTACATAAAATCCATGCATTGCTGTAAAAATTATGCATTAATTGTTAGCAAACATGTAACCTTTCATAATCAGGTTCCCTCACTTTCATTTCAGGTAGGAAAAAGTGTGAGCATTACTTGCACTTGTTGTTAAATCTTTTCAATATTATGATCATAAAGGCCCAGATTTGAGAGTCGAGTGGACCAAAGAGTTAATCTAGTGGTCCCCACCTCCCGTACTGGAGACAAGGACATTTTCTCAGGAAGGTGTAAAGTGTCTTGTTCAAAGTCAGTTCCACTTGCTGTTACAGAAGTGGAAGCAAGAGTGGAACCCTTCGAAACCAGTACCCTTTTCGACTCTATCATGGTACTTCAATCTCGTCCTTTAAAATACTCATTAACAATCTGCTCTCTGGGGATCGAAGCAGTTTTCTAAATCCAGACCAGTGACTGCATGTCAGATGTTCATTCCGGGTAGTGTGGCCCCAAATTATCTTTTCTTTTATTGAACACCATTTCCAAGTTGTGTGAGAAGTCCCAGAAGTGATCATTTTTAATTCTGTTCTTGTTAATGCTCTGCAGCAGCTCTGCAGCGTGTTCTTCCTCCTCTGGCTTCCACAGACTTTCCGTCAGGGACGGGTCAATACGCTCAAATGACAATCTAGGCTGACAGGAGGATACACTTGGTCAAGTGATTCCACAAGGACCATCCGCCACTTCTATCATGCCTTACCCAAGGCTTTTTGTAGTTTCAGCTGAAATTCCAAACATCACAATTGAAATAGGGATGTTTTTCTTCAAATGGAAAAATGGATCCTGTTTAGCATCTGTGGCCAAAACCTTTTAAGCACAAACTTCCTTGCTAACTAAATTTCATCTTCTTTGCCTTGTTCTTAACAGCAGCTCATTGGGATAAAGTAGGGGATCAGACTGGCATTTGTAAAGTAATTTTTACCCAGTCTTTTTTTAAAGAGTTTTACCAAGAGCAACCCTTGATTTCTAAAAACAGAGTTATACAAATAGATGGGAAAAGAGAAATAGAGACAGAAGGACTTTGCCCTGTTGGGATGGTCTGTGGGGAGGCTAACCACGGGGTTTGGGCCCCTCCTGATCCTGTCTATTGCTCAGAAGTCTGCGTTCTCTTGTCTGTTGGATGCCCAAGGAATACAGATTCCATGCATTCATTCAGGAATTATCCTGACCTTACTGACCTAATTCGTAGAAGGCACTGGGGATATAGAAAGAAAAGATTGACTCTCTATCAACACCACCACCCTGTTTTTTTGAAGGAGGCAGGGGTACAGAGACATAAAAGTGCACAAACGCATAATCTAAGTGCATTGGATACAAGTGCTAAGGAAAGAGATGATGTAGGACCTGCCCCTCACTGGGGGCTCCTGGAAATCACCTTGGATGAAAATCCAGCTAAGTAATATTCCAGAGCATGAAGGAAGCACTGAGAGAGCATTCTAGGCAGAGGTAAATGGAAGTGCACTGTGAAAATGTGGTTATTTGTCTGTGTCGAAGGTATACTTAATCCTGAGGGTTTGAAAAACTCATTTCATCTTTTCCTTTTCTTCTCAAATGATACCTTCTAAAAGACATTCACTTAAATTACTTAGACCTCAAGATAATAATCTGGTAGAGGATTGGACAGATGAAAACAGGGAAGTACTTTGTTTCCATTTCAGGCTCCCAAGGAGCTTCTGAAGCGTCTCCACTCTGGCGCATCTTCTCAAGAACTGGCTTTGTTGTCAATACAGGGAAGTTCATTCCTTTTCTGGGCCTTCACATGCAGCATCCTCTGACTGGGGAGTAATTCCTCTAGTCCTCCAGGGGCAAAAGAGTCAGCTTCCCATGGTTTTGTTCGTGGAAGTATGGTTTGTCTCATTGTCCAAAGCTGTTGTTGCTTGGTTGTCATGGAGAAGGCCTGTTTCCTCCAGGGGTTTGGCAGAAGCATCATAAGCTACGGTTAGGCCCACTAAGACGCCCAGATACCAAATGAGAGGAGGAGGAAGGGAAGGGGGCAAGGAGGAGGAGGAGGAGAATGAGAGGTAGGAAAAGCACAGGTAGCTTTGGCACTCACCCAGGGGTTCTTTCATGAGCCAGCCTCCAACCTGGCAATCCATAGACAAGGCCTTTTACTTTGTTCAGGAAACCCTGGAGATTTGTGGTTTCTCATATTCACAGTGCTGTGTGCCAACCCACATAGCCAATTCTGCAAGCAACCAGTGTTGCCGACACATGACCCATATTTCTCACAAATCCCGCTATTCAATGGTCTTTCTATTCTTCTAATTATACCAAAAAGAGAGTCTCTAGTGGGTAATAATCTCTCTTTGCTAATACTTAGTAGTTGGTTTCCAAACCAAGAGCTTTCCTCTATCACAGCTTGAGCGTGTTATTTTTATTTTAGAGCCAGCCACGACTAATGAGAAGGAAAGAGTCTCTTGGCCTCCTGGGGTGGTGGTCAATGGATTTATCCTTTACTCTGCCTTCCTTTTTGACCCAGTGCCTCACTTGGTTTGGCTCGCCTAGGCAGACAGGGAGCTACCTGCCCAAAAGATCTCATCCGTCATGCATTGTGTGGTCTGGCTCGGTTGCTTACTTTTTCAAATCAGATACTCAAATAGCATGTGTTGTGAAATCCTTAACTAAGTTATAGTCCAAGTACTTGGTTTTAAGGAATCTTGAAAAAAGGAAGAATTTCACTATTTCCCAAGTTTGACTACTATTGTACAAAAAAAAGGCGGGGGGGGGCACATCTCAGGGGTCAGGGATTTACAGGTTCCTTTTCAACCTTTACCTCTTTTGTAGAGCTTATCTCTGTTTACTTTGTATCATAATTTTTTATATACATGTATTATCTCCCCTGCTAGACTGTAAACACTTGGCAATATTGGTGTCTGTTTATTTTCGTGTAGCTCAAACTCCTTGTACCATCATCTAATGTAACAAGGCACGTGGGGATGCACCTTGGGTTTGGGACTCAGAAGCCTGGGCCCTAGCCCTGGATCTGCTGTCTCCTGGCCAGTGTGATCTGGGAAACTCCCTCTGGGCCTCAGTTTTCCTCATCTGTGAAGTGAGGAAGCAGGAGCGGATGATCCCCCAAGGCCTCTTCCTTCCTAAATTATGATCCTAAGAGTCAACTAGATCTTGAATTGGGAGAACTGAAGTCATTTTCAGTCTTTATCATTAATTTTTCTCTGTTCCTGTATTTCAAAACTGAATCATCTAAATTCTTCCAGTTTGGTAGAAGATATTGATTTTACCTCTATGATAAATGTAAAAGAAACTTGAATGAGAAGTTACTGTAAATCACTAATCTAACCATTAAATGTTAAGTTCCTTAAGGGAACTGTTCTTCAATCAGCCAGAATAGCTTAATTTATTTTTCTTTAAATTAAAAGACTTGCAAAAATTGAACAAGCGAGAGAGTCCCAGAAAAGGTGAGGTATGTTGCTGTGGTCTGCAGTTCCTGTGCCCAAAATACATGTAGCATGTTGGCAGGTATGTGTCTGGGTCTGAGGTTGGAGGGTGCTCGCCTTTGTTCTTCTTTAGTTTATATGAGTAACATCGGATTAAAGTTAACATCCAGGGAGGCAGAGAAGGCAGAGGTGTGGGGAGGCGGGGATTGAGTTTTGTAGATGGCTTTGGGAAGGGGGTGGGGGTCTCGTTTATACACTGGCTCTGAATGTCATTCATTCCATCATTTACTTGCTAAGTGCCTACCATATACCAGACATTCTTCAAGGTGCTGGTATCTGCTAGTTGTATTGTACAGTATGAACGCTGCCTGTTCGTCCTCCCTGTCTCCCTGGTGCTTTGAGTCCCTGGAAGCACTCAATAGGTATTCTTAAAGCAATTGGCCTCTAAATACTATTTATTATGCCCTATGGTCTCTTTCACCTGCTCCCAGGGAAGAGCTTTCTAGCCCTGAAGAGCTAATACAAAGCTGCATAAACACTGGGGTCTTGTCACAGATGACTGGGTAACCATACACCCAGCTGAGCCTTAAAGAAATGTTCTTCTCATCCTCAGAAATAGGGAATTTTTTAAACCAAAAAATGTTGCCATGAATTGGGTACATTCCATTCTCGTGATTTCCTTCCTTTACGTTTTCAATTCATTCAGTAAATATTAATTCACGAGTCTATATTGTATGGCAAGCACTATGCTGGACATAAGAGATGCAATAAATGGTAAACAATTTTGTATTAGGTTCCTTTTGCCTCTATAACAAATTACCACAAGCATGAGACTTACAACAACACAAATTTATTCTCTTAAAATTCTGGAGGTTAGAAGTCCAAAATCAGTTTCACTGGGTTAAAATCAGGGTGTTAGCAGGGCCAGTCCTTCTAGAAGCTCTAGGGGAAATCTGCACCTTCCAGCTTTAGAGCCACCTGTATTCCCTGCCATATGGCCCCTTTCTCCATCTTCAAAGCCAGCAACATAGCATCTTCCAGCCTGTTTCTGTCTCTGTGCTTCCATAGTTACTCTGCCTCTGTGTCTCTGACTCTCTTGTCCACCTCTTATAAGGACCCTTGTGATTACACTGAGCCTACCTGAATAATCCAGAATAATCTCCCCATTTAAAATCCTTAACTTAATCACATCTGCAAAGTCCCTTTTGTCATCTAAAATAATATAGTAACAGATTCCAAGGATTAGGATTGGACATTTTGGGGAGAGGTGGGGCCATTTTTCAGCCTACTGCAACAAAAGACTAGACTCTAATTGCACAGCAAGGCAAAAATGGGGTAGGTTTTTTGTTGGTTTGCTTGCTTGTTTGTTTTTTATGCTTTATTCCAGCCATATAGTTTCAGTGGAAATAAATTTGTAAAATAAAATATGGAGAAAATATGTCTGTTAATTTCAAATTGTGTCAACGTTAAGAATAAGTCTTTCTCTGATAAAACTCTACTTTGCAAACAGAGCATTAACTATACCATCAAACATTTTAGGGTATAAATCTAAACTGTCACCTTAACCATATTTCAGTATGAAAAGATGGGAATCTTTATTTGCAAAGGGAAGAAATAAGACTTCTCTGCCCTTAGCCTGTGAGAAACTTCGGTCAACAAGCCTTTATTCAGTAGCTTCTTTGATTAAAATGACAGACATTCTAAATCCCAACTATGCAAAGAGGCAGCTTTCATGGGAGAGGAAGTGTTGGGTACAGAGGTTGGGGATCTCCTGGTAGAGTCAATGCTCTTGTTGAGGTTTTAATTTTCCCTAAAGTTCTCTGTAGTTTTGAAAATTCGAGTGTGAAAATTAGTGCCCTAAGGTATCTCAAACATAAATTATAACATTAGGCAAATAAGAGAATCAACTTGGAGAGGGAGGAATCTGGCCACAGAGAACAAGAAATATAATATCAGAGGCAAAAAATGAGACAGGTTGGCTGAAACAGGGCCTGAGAGGCAGACACAGTCAGACTGTGTCCAGAACGCCACCCAAAGAGGACAGCGTCCTGAAAAGTCCAGAGGCCTCAGGCGCATCATCATGGGGTCGACATCTGCCTGTACCACCACGTAAGAGTAATGTAGCTGTGGGCAGACTATTTAACCTTTCTGAGCATCATCGGTAAAATGGGGATGATGGTACCTGGCTGAATAAATAAGATCATCTGGGTACAAGCACCTACGTTTTCAGTGCCTGGCTGATCAATGTGCAGCCAGTTGCGACGATCATTTTGTAGTGAGAGTGAGGGCGGCAGCCCCAGTCTTAGCATTCCCTTTCTTCCCTGTGGCACCATGTCCTTCATCTTTTGTGGCCCTCCTCCCATTTAAGGCTGTGCTTGATATTCACCTTGGCCAAACAGAAGATACTATTTTTTTAAGGTACACTTATGATTTGCTTCACGTCCTGGGCTTGTTCTAATGCACATGTATGTGCACACACATACACACACTCTCCCAGAGGATGACCCTGTATCTGTGACTCATACATGGCAGCCAATTTTCCAAGCAAACTTAAGCACTATAACACGGGTTCGGGCTTTGCCCGATCAGTTGGGATTTATCTGCAGGCTCATAGGTCATTCCCTGTAGCAAGCTAAAAAATTCACTTTCAAAGTGGTTCATAACCTGTAGAAATGAAAGCCCATAGCATAACATCTCAGGTAAAAAATCCAATGTCACTCAGATCAGGCTTACTGGCTGAAGTCTGGTGATTATGAAGTGAACTCTGTTGTTGGAAACCTGTATGAGCATCAAAGTCTGTCATCACTTTTATTGGCGGGTGCCATGGGCTTAGACGGCAAGAGGGCAGGAAGGGAGAATACTGCCGAGCTAGTCAGAGAAACAATGGAGAGAAGCAGAGCGACAGCAGCATAGAGAACTTTGATTTTTCTAAAAGTGGAATTATTTGTGTAATGGGAAGCAATTAAAACTTATGGGCATGTGGTTTGTGTTAAATGTTAAGTGTTTCAAAACGGTTAAGTGTGTTCTTGCACTCAGTGGAAATTTGATTCTCTACCAACCAATTGAGTGGAGGGGGAAAAACACAGGAGGGACTAGTTTTCTAGAAGGAAAATGAAAATGAGAAAAAATAATGTCATTTTACATTGCATTTTACATTCCATTGGGGATTTTGAGAAGATTTCTCTTGGCTTTTTTGGAATGACACACATGCAAATGGTAGAATCATCGAATTTTGAGATGAGCATGGAAATTTGCAGTAGCCGTCTATCCCCAGCATCTCTCACCAGCCTCCAGCTGCTGCCCAAAGTCTGCAGTAGAGGGTCCCTACTTTTTCTTTTCAAGGCAGCCCATTCTATTTTTGAGCCAATCTGGCTTTTTTAGAAAGTTTTTCTGTCTACTACGTTGAAGATCTCTCTCCCTTACTGTTGCTACCTATTCGGCCTAGTTATACCTTTCTTATACTACTACTGAATTGTTTTTAATAATTTTACAACTGGATAAACTGGAGCTAAGATGGGTTAAGTCACTGGTGCATTATTTCATAGCTACAAGGATTTAAATCCAGAACTGCCCCACTGCAAATCTCCCGTTCTTTCCATATGTCACCCATCCTGTCACTCTAGGGAAGAGGAAGGCAGCCTGCTATCTAGCATGGGGGACAAGTCGTAAAGACCTAACAAGAACTGAGCTCAGAGGAGGGAGGGAAGAGTTGGTGAGTGGAGTGATGGAGCGGGACAAAGGCACACCCCTCTCCGATCAGGGCTACACTTTCTTAAGCCAGGCTGACTGTGGTTTTCTCCATGTAACTCACATCCAGCTATTGACAGCTTTCTACCTGGTGACATGCTTAATGGCCCATGACATTCTAGCCCTCAGGGCTCAAGCCTGATAGTTATGGTTCGCCACATAAACCTAAAGTGGATTGTAAATTTCTCTCTCTTAGATTTAGGTGACTAAAACGGCTGTTCAAAACTCTGGGCAGGATAGTCAACTTGATGGACATGTACCAACTTTAAAAGATTAGAATGGGAGTGGGGTGCAGAAAGTTGCGGCTCCCAGAAACCTCCTGGAGTGGAAGCCTTCTCATGTACTTGAGGTACTGATGCTATGGGGAAGGGTGTGGAGGTGGTGGTGCACATTGATTCTGTACCATAGAATAGTTGCATATTTTGTGTAACCAAAATCTATTATACCGTAATGAAAAAGGGAAAGTTGTTCAGCATAGGTAAGAAGCTTTTTCTAAGCTCCAGGGTAAGCCAAGTGGATATTTATATAGCTAGACATGGATGTGGCGGGAGATGTCTAAATACGAATACTCTGCTTGCTGAAGTTTGGAGAAACCTTCTCTGGAGGCAAGCAACAGGTGATGTTTATGTGAGTTGAGGTGTGTTTGTCCTTCAGACTTGGAGACAGCAGCTTTCTCGTCTCCTGCTTCTCTGATGTGAGTTTGCACACAAATCTCACCAGCAAGTTCCAGCATGCAGATTTTAAGAGGAAACCTCTGTATATTTCCACGAAAAGATGGTGACATTGTAACAACAACCAAAGAGATAACATTTCCCTCTGCCTCATGCCTACTCCCCAGTCAAAACTCTTTAGTATTTTTCTCCAAAAGCTTCTCTCTCTTCCTACGGATAATAGTATGGGTGGTTAGGAAGGATGTAGTTAGAAGTCGGTCTGGCATATTGAAAAGAGCTCAGTCATGAGAGGCAGAAAGATGAGGTTTGAATCAGCTTGTCTACGTTTTTGTTGTGTAACTTTCGACTTGTTATTTAATCTCTGAGCCTCAATGATCTAATCTGTCAAATGAGGATAAAAATACCAACCAAAACATTGTTATGAGCGTGAATGACACTAAGAATTGAAAAGTGATAGATTTGTAAAACAAGAATATTGTTTGCAAGGGGTTGGTATCGTTCATTCTTTATTCTGGAAGATAATTTGTTTGAAAATTCAACTATGTACTAAATCTTCCTCTCTAGGGACTAGCATAAAATTACAAGTTCCTTCTTAGTGGAAATCTTCACTAGGGCTCCACGAATAAACTCTCTCGACTCCTGGTTTCATCCCTCAGGAAGAGGCATTCTCCTCGCAGGCAGGCGTGTTCACACAATGAGAAAGCTTTCGCACCGTCTCTCTCTGGAATTTCTCTCTCCAGTTTTTGAGACAGCCTCGCTTCAAGGACAGAGCGGTGGTTTGGAAACAAATTCAGACCTGAGTGCCTCCCCTCCTCCATGCTGGGGGTGGCATTTCCAGGCTTCCTCTTCTGCAGATACTTTGTGAGTAACCTGAAGTTGGAATGCCCTCCTGAGGTCGATCTATAAAAGCCAGCAACATAAATAGGAACTAAGGCTGAAGTAAGCATAAATGTTCTCGAACAACTTCAAGAGAGAAAGGCTTGTTTGATCCTCTCTAAACTTCCTGAAACCGAGCGGAATATTTGTTTGTTTTGTGGTAGCTCAACTTTTTCTTCAGGCCTTGTAGTGCATTGCTGTTGGTTTCTCTGTTTAAAAGGAAAGTGCTTTTTCTCAGTAATGACGCTCGCATTCTCAGCTCAGTGATACCCACTTCTAAAGGCCATTTCATCACAAAGATAAAGCTCTGCTAACTCTTAAGACCCAACAGATAAAGGATGTGGCCAGTTACCATGACTTGTGCTACCTCCTAGAGGGTGTCATTGGTGCGCATACCTACAAGTGCGTGAACAGATAGTTTCTAGATTTATTTTCACATTGAAGATTTGATCCCATGAGGGGAAAATGTCAACGTAAATGACTATGCAAAAATGACAAAATAGCATTTTGACCTTTCAGTTGCAGAGAAACAAAGGCCTAGTGAAGGTGAGTTTGCTCTTCTCTTGCTTTTTGAGGAGCCTATTGGTAATTGGCACTATGGTTTATTGTTTTAATATTTGTGGAACTTCAGTGTCCACCAAGCTCTGCAGATGTCCAGTCCAAATTAGATAGACGGACCAGGAACAATACAGGGAGAAAACCCCCCAGGGGCAAAGCAGGGGGATCCTTTGCAGAAGAGAGCGATGGAAGTGAGTGCTTCCTTTTGGCCTCCTTTCTGGTAGATGTGTATCGACACCATAAAACCAGTATGTGTTGTCGGGCTCATTGACAACACCTAAGACAGAATGTTCTGAAGTTAGAAGAGCTAAGAAGGGGCATATCAAGGCTGAGGTGCTTGGCAGAGTTTTCAGATACATGTAGAGTGTTTTTTCTATACCTTATCTCCAAAACGCTCGTGTCCCTAGGTTTCTGTGTCTCAGGGCCCCTTAAGAATAGCACTTAAGGCTGTGACAGCAATGCTCAGACCTCCTCTCTGCAGCCTGTGAACACAGGGGATATTTGCCAGGTGTCAGATGCAAGAATCGTATATGCCATGGATTTTTTTTTTTTCCTGGAAGCAACTGGAAACCAACTTAGTGACACTTAAGTCCTTCACCTGCTGCATCACTGTAGCCAATGGGTGTGAGCCAGAGCGGTACCAAGTAGGGCCCTCATAGGAACAGCCACAAGAGTTACAGGCTCTGGCTGGGAGTGGAATGATATTCTATGTTCAGAGTCATGGCAACTTGAACTTGGCAGCCAGATCTGCTTCTGAGATTACGAGTGCCTCATGGCCAAGTGCACCTGTGTCGAGAGTTGACCGTGGAGTGGGCTGGAGATTGAAAAACCTCTTTTGTAGCTAACGATTCATTTGAACTCCATTAACAGCTGGATGATTAAGTAGCAGTTCAAGTGCTGCAGTTACCTGGCACGGCTCTCCATCCTCCATATATTCAATAAAAGATACATAGAGTATCACCAGAAGCTTCCTTCCCTCCCCAAAAGAGAGGGGATGCTTAGAATTAAAAGAATGTTTCCATCATCAAAGCATGTAAAATTAACCCGGTGTGAAACTGAGAACCCTCCATGAGGTCTAATAATAAGTTCTCATTGCAAAAGGCTGTTTTCCAGCAGATTGTTAAGGACTAGATTTTGTGATAGACATGTTTCAACATATGTGCACTTCTCAGAACACGCTCCATTTACTTTCATGAGTTATGATTAGCTGGTTTCTGTGTTTAACCCGTAGCATTTTTCTATAATAGTGCCTCTATAGAAAATTTTACTCTAGGCGTGTGGGTGACCAATTATAATGCTTTGGTTTGCTTTGAAAGAGAAATCTGTTCAACATTTCTAATAGCCACATTTTCCTAAGAAAATGATTATGGGCACCCAAAGTTAAAGTTCCAAAATTTATTTTCAAATTTTCTTCAAATGATTTTTAAATGAAATTGAGAAATGGTATTGACAATGCATCCAATATTGACGTAATTAGGATATATATCATACTCTGCTAATACCAACCTTCTTTAATATGTTTGTATATATGTAAAGTAGCATGTAGTTTACTGCATATCAAATTTCCCATTTATCCCCACCTTCCTCACGGCTGTATTTGGAAGGCATCTTCATATTTTTGTTGTTGTTAGTGCTATGGAGTCAATTCTGACTCCTAGCAACCCCGTGTACAGCAGAGCAGAACCCTGCCTGGTCATTTTTGTGCCATCCTCTCACCTCCCAGTGCTATAGCAGACAATGCTCCGCTGCTATTCATGAAGTTTTCATGGCCAATTTTTTCAGAAGTGGGTGGCAAGGTCCTTCTTAGTCTGTCTTAGTCTGGAAGCTCCGCTGAAACCTGTCGATCATGGGTGAGCCTGCTGGTATTTGAAATACCAGAGGCATAGCTTTCAGCATCACAGCAACACGCAGCTGCCACAGTATGAAACAAACGACCAACAGACGGGTGTTGTGGGTCCCTGACCGGGAAAGGAATCCAGGCCACAGCCGTGAGAGACTCAGATCTTAACTCCTAGACCATCAGGGCTGGCTACCTTCATACTTACTTGAATACAGATGAGACACTATCACGCTTTCAAAAGCGTCCTCTCGCCCTCTCTCCCCCTCCTCCCTCAGTCGGCCTCATGTGAAGTGAGCCAATCGAAGTCAGCATAACTTCTTCCCCTTTGCCCTGTGTTCTCCCTCCTCCTTATATAAGCCTTGGTGGCCTCACACCTTCCCACAGCCACTGCCACAGCTGGCTGGGCAACCTGCAATAGCTGTCTCGCTCCCTCACCTGGTCCCTGCGGCTGACCCAGCTGCCTCTGGGGTGTGATGCCAGGGATTCTGAAGACAGCTGTGGCAGGAGGAGGGTAGAGAGGCACCTTCCGGCCGGTATTCCTCCGTCAACAACGAACTCGGCACACGGTGTTTGGTGTCTAAGGCATTAGACTCTTCTCTTTCTGAACAGTTTTGGTCCTTGAATATCCCTAGTGCAGGGACAACCTCTGTGATTAAAAAGCAAAAAATGTAATAGCAATAATAAGGCTTTTCAAGGCAGAAACTCAACCCACTATTTTGGTTTGTTTTGCTGTCTCTCTCTTACCTTTTCACTCTTGCCTCAGGACCAGTTGTTGTTTTGCTTAATTCATTCAGCCAACATTTGGCAAGGAAGCTGCAGGCTCTGGCAGTGATGGAAACGCTGAATCTGCTGACGTCTCCAAGTGCTTAGAAGAGAGGTGGGCATCTGCGAAGCCAGGCAGAGTTGGGGCGTCACCTGTACAAGGTTTCACAAGTCCCTGTGTTTTCTGACTCAGGGGACCAAGCCCTATCGGTTTGCTCATAAACTTTTGTGTGCCATTTGCAAACCTTGTTTTTGAATGTGGTTTGAGATAAAAGTTTAAGGCATCACAGCACATCAGAGTATAAAGGAATCAGAGAGGAGGCCCTTGTAGTCAAGGACACTGGGGCCTAGATTTAGCAAGCTGTAAGCTGTACACATAAAGTTAACAGCAAGGGCCACAGTGCACACTGGAATAAAAGAAATAAGGACGTGGTCCATTTCCCAATCAATGCCTAGGGAGCCACTTAGAGTGAGAATAGTAGTTTTGTTTTTTGCTAGACTCTTCTTCCAGGTCATAAACACTTCCTACCAGAGCTTACTGAGCCCAAAAATAAATATGGGGAGAAAATCCTTTGCATGTATGAAGTACTTTATATTTTCTACCTCCTTCTCAATCCTTAATTAAGCTTTTCAGCCACCCTGTGAAGCCGGTCATTACCACTGGGTGAGGAAACAGAGTCCCACAGGAGCTATGTCACTTGCCCAAGCGTACGAGCCAGACAGGCCTGGCAGGGTAAGGCTTCCCAGTTTCTGATGCCCACGCCCCGTGTGCAATCCAGCCTCGTCACCCTGGGTCTTGGCGTGGGGAACCAATAAACAAACAAATGACTGTGGCATTACTTTAACTTCTGGGAGCAATGGGTTCTTATTCAAAATAAGAACAAGGAGCAAGACAAATAGCATCTAATTGCAAAGCTGTTGGGGAACAGTGGGGGCCTGGAGTTCTGCTCTTTCTGAAGCGATATGTCCACTTCGAAGTTTCCCTTTATTACTCATATGCCCACGTTTTATTGAGCAAAGGTAGCATGTGCCTTGCTGGGCAGTACGGATTCAAAAGTCCTACCACGAGTTCTATTTTGTTGTCTTCAGGCTCAATACCGTGTGGTATGGTGTCATATGGGCTGTAATAGAGCCATATGTGGGAAGAGATGGAAATTCAGAAGAGGAAAATTACCTTCTCTGGGGTCAGGGAAGGCTCCATAGATAAAGTGACATTTAAATAGAACCTAAAAAGATGAGTAGGAGTTTGCTAGCTGGAAACAAGGCAAAAGAGCATTTGGGCAACTGTGGTAGAGGTTTGATCAATTATGCCTTCGGAATCCACCCCCGTATTCAAATCGTGTTCCCTATAACCTACAGTGTAAAACTGAAGCAATAAGCTCAGCTCTCAACTCCGATGTCACGTTGGCTCCCTTTGTCCTTTGAGAGGTCTCCCAGCACATTCTTCCCACGCCACACGGAAGGCCAAGGATTTCTGAGAGTTTCGAGATTTGAGAGGATGGGGCGAGGGGCACCCAGGGCTGCGTTTTCACTCACCTCTGGTGCTGAATTTCTGCTTTTCACTGATTCATTTCTGTTTATCCAATGTTTTTATATAGCAGGTGTATGTATGTATACGTGTGTGTGTATAGATATACAAATATGTATCATACATACATATATATTTGTGTGTGCAATCTGCCCCTTACTTGAGTAAAAAAATAGACTTCACTGAACATATTACTGGGGTGGGGGACAAGGACGGATAGCAAACAATGGCTTCCTTCCACGGAAATACAAACCACTTCAAATGGGTCCTTAGAGCCTTGTTGTTGGTGCCCTCAGCAGCTGAGCCACCACAGAGTTTTTTCACTTTAGCCTCTTGACCACTTGTCCTTTTGTCTTCCTCCTCTGTCCTTTTTCCCACTCCTGTCTCTCATCTCTCCCTCTCACCCTGAGATTCCTACTTATTTTTCTCCTTCACCTTTCTCCTCCTTCACACCACAATCCTGCTCACCTCCATTAAATTGTCCCTTGGTTCTTATTGCCTACATCTTCAAGATCCTAGCTTATCATGGAATTTTCCCAAGCAAAGACAGTTCCTTTCCTAAGAGAAGTTTTTTATTTGTTTTTTGGTTTTTTTATTTTGAGGAAGATTGGCCCTGAGCTAACATCTGCCACCAATCCTCCTCTTTTTGCTGAGGAAGATTGGCCCTGAGCTAACATCCGTGCCCATCTTCCTCTATTTTATATGTGGGATGCCTGCCACAGCATGGCTTGACAAGCAGTGGGTAGGTCCACAGCAGGGATCACACCTGGCAAACCCCAGGCCACTGGAGCAGAGCATGTGAACTTAACTGCTACACCCCCTGGCCAGCCCCTCCTAGAAGAAGTTTTGGTATTATAGTGGTTTTAATTTCCATTGGCCTGTCTGTGACTCACCATATCTTTGCACGTAGCATAGTCCCTGGCAATAAGTGGGCAATCAATATTATTTGTTCTATGAATTGATGAATCAATTAAATAGTGCTTTGAAAAGGTCTGTCTCATCCTGGTGTGTGACTATACTGAAATTCTGACCCTGAATGCTGGATGAACAGAGGCTTAGCCACCTTAATAAGGCAGGCCCAGTGACAGCCCTCTGCATGGCGATGCCTACCAGTCACTGAAGCCAGGCTGCCTAGACGCTCCAAAGGCCATGTTCTTTAAACCAAGTGGCTATTTAGCCAGGCCTTCACGAAGGCCAGGGATGGAAGGAGACACACCAGCGGCAGCACAGGATTCACCTTTTGGGAAAGAGGCAGAACGAAGCGCAGGAATGAGAAGGGCACAATCATAACATTTCGTTTCTTCTTAAAAGAGCTCAAGTAGCAATTGTGAAATCTTGGGAATCAGAATGTGCACTTATCAAGTCTCTTTATATGTTTCAAATATTTTGTCGTTTAAAAAAGTTTCCATAATTATAAAAAAAAAACTAAAGAAAGAAAAAGAAAATCCCATATCGAAGATGCCAACTGAAAGTTGCCTCTACTAATGAAGAGACATTTCAAAATAAGATGCTTTTCCAAGAAGTGAAGTATCTGGGGCCCTCGGTCCCCCAAAACAGGAGATGGCTTCCAACGGATGTTGCCAGCATGAGGCAAAACCTTTGAGTTTCACGTTAAGTCTTGACTGCTGGAGGTCTTTCTCGATTTCTGCTGGCACGTGATTAAATTGTTAAAGGGCTGTGGTAAAGACGCACACACCTGTCCGCAGAAGCACTCACTGGGGATCCCCAGTTCTTATAAAAGCCTGGTGAACTAGTCCTCTCTTCCCCTCCCTCACCGTCCCTGTACGAGGAATGCAAGGAAGGACCTTAAGGAATTTTCTCAAACTAGTCCCGTTCCCAAGTCCTTTTCAGAGCAACATGGAAATAGTATAAAAAATATATATATATCCCAGTGGCTTCTCGTGCTATTCTAGCAACTTCCTGGGAAGGTGAGAGAAAAGCACAGACATTCCAGCAGCCACTTTGGTTACTAATAAGTCTCAGAGGAGCCCCAGTCACGAGGTTCTGTCCAAGTCGCCACACACTGTCCCGAACCTTCCTTCTCCGTTTATTTATTTATTTTTTCCCATTCTAGAGCAGCCAGCAAATGATTTCACACCTTTTTGTTTAGCTGCTAAAAGCAACACAATAACTCCCCTCAGGGCCGCCTCTGTGGGTTCCAAAAATAAAATGGGCTCATTTTCATGCTAAGCATGTAAAGGCTCCTAGGGATTCTAATGAAAAGCAAAGGAAAGAAAGAAGGAGAAAAGAGGGGTCAGGCTGGGGAGTGTCAGCTGCTGCCGAGACTTACCAGCCACCCCTGCCAGAAGGGAGAGGTGAAAAGAACAGACAGTGCTTAGGCTGCAAATTAAAAGGTGATCTCCTTCGACCCTTAAGCCCTCCAGCCTTATCTTCTATCCCTAAACCCAGGGTTATTCTTGGAACACGAACCATTGTTCACCAAGAAGAGTCGTGGCCGGCTTCAGCCTTCCAGACAAGAAATCTCCTGGGTAGGAAATAGCCAGGTCAGAATATAAAACCATAGGTCTGTAAGATTCTAGGTTCACTTTTGAAATTCAAAGTTTTCTGGGCCTAAGTCGTGAGCAATCACAGACGCATCATGTCCCACACATTACATATTAGAAAGAAGTCTATGTGATGCAGATCACACAATATTAGGCCCTGCTAGCCAGCCTAGAATGCGTGAAAAGATTTCCTTGAGAGCTTGCCAGAAGGGTGCACGCTGCCCACCCACAAGAAGTGGGATGAATCCTTGTAGGACATTGCTGACCCGGGGTTTGCCTGCCTGAAATTTAAACAGCCAGTGAGGGCGCCTGCCCTTTATATTTCGGTCATGCCTCTACTTACGTCGGAGGCCAGACTGTTAAAGATTCCCTCCATTTACTGAGCCAAATTCTGCCCCCCAGTAGCTTCTACTCATTGGTTCTAGATTTGTGCCGGGGCATGTGCAGCACAGAATCTCTGCACTGGAAACCTTCAAATATTGGACAACTATCAGCCTTCACATCCCCTGCCCCTTTCACTTAGGCCTTCCTGTTTTCTTCTCCTAACACAGTTTCCAGTTCCTTCCCTAGGATGTGATCCAGTTTGCACAGTGTCGCTCTTACAGCACAGCCCCAGAAGAGGTCTGAGCTGCATGCAGAGAGCACAGTGGGATGAAGAACGCCCTGAGCTGAAGAACATGCCATTCGCGCAGGCTGAGCTCACCTGAGCCATTTCTTTTAAGCAGATGTGTTAGGCCGTGGAATCATATTCCTTTTCAAGATCCGTGAAGAAAGGCTGTGCTAAGCCAACTGTAAATAGGATTGCTCAGAAAATCTCAGGCTACTTGGAGGAACACAATTTTTAAATAGTTTAAAAGGATCCCTTTACATACAAATACTCGACATGCAAATTATCAGTCCTTCTTACTTTTTTCATTAAAGCAGATACCCCAAGGGCCTCGACTTGGTAAACGTAAAATGAACTACTGTATGTTGAGTATTTGAACATTTTCTAACTGCATTTTTTAAAAATTATTCCAGGATTCAGGCTTTCTGTTCAAGGAATCATAGAATCTTTAGAAATGCAAAGGACACAGAAAGATTTTCAAATCCAGTCACAAACTTTCAGGAAGATATTATTGCCCCATTTTACATCTTCTTTCAGAATTCATCCACCGAATGCTTTCTGAGTGCCTACCCTGCACCATGCATTGTTTTAGGTTATTCAGGGCTGAAAAATATAGTCCCCTTCTTTCATGGGGTTTACATTCCCATGGGGGAAACAGAAGCAAAATGTAAAATAATTTCACGTAGTGATAAGTACTATGAAGAAAATCAAATAGGGCTGTGGTAGAGATTAGGTCAAGGCAGACAAATCTTAGGAGGGAACATTTGACCTAACTGTTAAGAAGGTTTCAATCACGACGGAATATGGAAGAAACTTCTTCCAATCTATGAGAACAGCCAATGCAAAGGCCCTGGGGTAGAAATAAACTTGGTGTGTTCTGGGAAATGCAATTAGGCCAGTACAGTTGGAAAATATTAACAGCAGAAAGTAACAGCAGGTGAAGTCAAAGGGGAAAGAGGTAGATAGGGGGCAGATGGCATGGAGCCTCAGAGGCTGTGGTGAGGTGTTTGGATTTTATTCTAAGTGCAATAAGAAGGCATTGGAGAGCTCAGGTAGGGGAGTGGCATGATTTCATTTACATGTTTAAAATGTTCTTTCTGCCTGTGTATAGAGATGGATTGTACAAGGTTTAAAAACAGAAGGAGAGAAACTCATTAGGAAGCTATTGCAATGGCCTAGGCAAGAGATGACAGTGGCTTGTATTGGCATCATAGCAATGGAAACAGAGAGAAGTGGATAAATTCTGGATATGTTTCGGAGGTAGGACCAATAGGATTTGCTAAGAGAGAAAACACTGGAGTCCAAGGAAGCTTGAATGACTTGCCTAAAAGGGGAGGAACAAACAAAAACCGAGCACTAAGTAGTGCCCTCTAGTTTAATCCTAATATTAATCCTAATGCTGTGAGGGAGACAGTATTTTACCAACATTTTATATATGAGGATCCTGAGGCTCAAAGGGGTTAAGTAATTAACTCCAAATCAAGCATCAGGTCAGATTAAGCTGGGATTCAAACTCAGGACTTTTTTTTTTTTTTTTTTTGAGGAAGATAAGCCCTGAGCTAACTACTGCCCATCCTCCTCTTTTTTGTTGAGGAAGACTGGCCCTGAGCTAACATCCATGCCCATCTTCCTCCACTTTATATGTGGGATGCCTACCACAGCATGGCGTGCCAAGCGGTGCCATGTCCGCAGCCGGGATCCTAACCGGTGAACCCCGGGCTGCCGAGAAGTGGAACGTGTGAACTTAACTGCTGCCCCACCGGTCCGGCCCCCAGGACTTTTTGATTCCATATCTTATGAGTCTCTTCCCACTGTGTCAAATTGTTTTCCAAATTAGTGGTACAGGAGGAGCCCTGAGCACAGACTCCGAGGGTAGGGCTCCTTCTACGTATCTTTTCTTCCAAGTTATTGATGCTTAACGATATTTTAAGCTAATACCATCATTTATTACATCTCCCCCGGTGTGTCATTATATTTAACCCAAACTAAGACTCCTTTCACCTGTTTCCCTTCTGCCCCCTCCCTTCCTCCGCACAACACCTGAGTCGGGGTCAGCTCCTGTCTGTGCAGTTTAACTGTCAGAGACGTGAGCCCCCGTGCCTGCCTCCCATCCTGAGGAGCTGTAGCTGGAAATTGCTTGTGCAACCCGATGACAACGTTATCTATATTTAGCAGAAAAAGTGGTGGCAAGGACCTGTCCAGCTCAATTTTTTTTTTACGATTTCAATGTCCAGAATCTCACAGACAATCTCCATCAAGGCACATTGCCCCTGACAGTATCTGGGTGGAAGGAAGCTTCCTCCATCTCACGGGTTATCCCCTGGAAGCCTCGTTCCAAGAAATCACGTGGACATCCATTGTGGAGCAAAGGCTTTATATGCTGAGCTCTCCCCCCGCCCGGACCTGGAAAGCCGCTGGTCCTGTGGATGCTCCGACGGCTTTTAAGTGTTATTCCAAGACAGGAAAACAAGCATGAAACGTTTAAGGGGGAAAAAGACTATTGCCTAATTAGTTATGCGTTTAAGTGACATGTATGGCGCTTGGTTTTTATTTGTTTTCAATGTGGCATGGAAAAGAAATACAAAATGCTGCTTACGGTTTAAGAACAAAGATAAACTTGCTTGTAAGGGAGGAGGGGTGTTGAAAAAAATCACAGCAGGTATTCGCAAGTGCTTACAACGACGAAATCATTGCCGCGGACGCTGACTATCCCTTATACTTAAAGGGACTAATTCGAGCTGAGGCACAGTTTAACTTTTCTGGAGCCAGACTAAACCAGATATGGTATATCGTCCATGACTCTGACCCTCGTCACTGCTGGTCAGCCAGGGAGAATCATCTGCTAATAAAAAGCAGAACAATTAAGAAGAGCTAAGAAAAGAAGAAAGTAGAGACCATTAAAGAAAAATGGGAATTTTCAAGACAGTGTAATAGTGCCAACTGTATCACAAGAAGGGAATTTACAGAGGGAAAGAAATTGTATCCAGTGAGTACCTACTTATAGTCCTCTGCTTTTTAACATGCAAGATGTATCAATCCTGGGTTGTCAAGGAAAAAAAGCTGTTGTGAAAGAATTCCTATTAGCTTTAGAAATAGCCATGTTAAGAGGTAGTTTTTTTCATACCTTCTTTCAGTCCCCAGCCTCATTTTGGGTTAAATCTTATTCTGAGGAAAAGCACTTGGGTTAGAAATGTCCTGTCTCATTTTCACAAAATTTCTTCTAATGAGATGAGTTTGAGTGTTGCTGTGTCTATTAAGGAAAAGAGATGAAGAAATAGAAAATCCACTTTTTGTACCATTGCATTTCGTGGGACTAAGGCTTCCAATACTGTATTCCAGAAGTTAACAGACCATTACTAAGGGACAAAAAAAAAAGTTTTTATGCAATTTGGGGAAAAAATGAGAATACAATTAAATTTAAAAAAGAGGGGCCAGCTTGGTGGCGTAGTGGTTAAATTCACACGCTCCACTTGGGCGGTCCAGAGTTCGCAGTTTCGGATCCTGGGCACACACTTGGCACTGGCGTCAAGCCACACTGTGGCAGCATCCCACATAAAATATAGGAAGATTGGCACAGATGTTAGTTCAGGGCCAATCTTTGTCACAAAAAAAGAAAAAAGTCACCTATAACCCCATCACCTTAAGATAGTCCTTGTTAACAAGACTTAAAAACAAAACAAAATTATTTGGCACATACCTTGTAGAACACTAACAGAACCATCATAATTCAGGCTTCCTCTCATTTTTCATTTTTGTGACAGTTTCTGGCAATTTTCTACGGATACACGGGTTGATGTTGTCACTGGTGCCCTAGAAGCCCAAGTGGAGATGACTACTCTCTGGAAATTTTCTTTTCTTGAGATGAACAAAAAGATACTAATTCTTCTTCTTTATGTTACTGTTCCTACGACTATCAAGAGACCAAGAAAGTCGTTTCTGATTTTCTGTGTCATAGCATGATCCCCACCCTTCATAGTCACAAAAAGAGCTAACACTGTATCGCTTTCACCCAGGACCTAAAACTTTAAAGGCAGAGAGTCTCCTTCTCCAGCAATTTTAGACAGCCTTCTTTGTACGTCATCTTACTAGCTTTTCAGTTGGAAGAATCCAGCGAAGGAGTAAAAGAACTTCTAGGAAAAAAAAGAGGATTTGGGGTGGACAAATTACTGTTAAAAAGAATAGGCAAAGAGATCAGTAAAACAGACAAAACCCAAAACATAATCTTGCACATGTAAGAATGGTCTTAAATATGTATATTCAGAATATATATGATGACTGTAAGGGCCAGCCTGGTGGCATAGTGGTTAAGTTCGCAGGGTCTGCTTCAATGGCCTGGGGTTCACAGGTTCGGATCCTGGGCGCAGACCTGTGCACCACTTATCAGGCCACCCTGTGGCAGCATCCCACATACAAAGCAGAAGGAGACTGGCACAGATTTTAGCTCAGGGCCACTCTTCCTTAAGCAAAAAGAGGAAAATTGGCAGTGGATGTTAGTTCAGGGCCAATCTTCCTCCCCAAACAACAACAACAATAACAACTGTGGGGAAAAGTAGTGGACAAGTGGTGCCATAATTGTTCGCTTATCAGGAAAAAATAAATTTTTTCTCATACCATATAACAAATTAAGTTCTAGATAGATTGAAGAATTATTATTTTTAAAATATTGATGAAATAACGAAAAGAATATATTTCTGCATACTTATCTGGTCTAGATGGGTTAAGATTTTCTATACTTTAAAGCAATGGAAGAAATCACAGAGTAAAGGTCAATAAATTGAAATATAGAGAAATATAAAATTTCTACATGTCAAAAATAATCACGAACAAAATCAGAGGACAGAAAGGAAACTAGTAAGAAGATGTGTTTTTTTCAAAAACTGAGGCACAAAGAAAGTTAATAGCCTTAATTTATAAATTGTTACTGTAAATCAATGAGAAAGTAGACAAAGGTCATCAACTAACGATTCATAAAAGAGACAATACAAATAGTAGCTACTTATACAGCAAATAATTTTCAGCCTCACCAATGAATACAAAGTTAAATAAGAGGGACTTAACAAGATAGAAAAGATTTTTAAATGACATTAATCAATGCAGTCAGAGTTTCAGGAAGATATTCATATACTGTGTTAATTAAATTGATGGAACCTTCCTGGTATACACCCTTTGATCCGGTAATTCTACTTCTAGCAGATTATCCTAAGGAAATAATTTGAAGTGCTAAGATTTATGCACGCACACACACAAGCAAAATTTTTATTATTTAAGTACACCCTAAATGTCCAATATTAAGAAACATTAATAAATTATAGTATAGTCACACTAGAGACAGTTATACTGCTATTAAAATAATATTTAAATAATTATTAATGACATGAGAAAATATTTTTGATTGATTTAACAACGTAACATGTGAAATTGTGTGTACAGAATGATCTGTTATTTGACGATAAAAATAGCATAAGAAAAATACTGGAACCATTCCTAGATGTTAACTTGGTTGCATTTGACTAATAAGATAAGAGTTGGTGATGTTTTTGTATTCTTTTAACGTTTTTCTAAATTCCAAGTTTTCTACCATGTATATGTATTATGTATAGAACCTTTTAAAAAGAAAGAAAAATTGAACTTGAAGGGGTTCAGACCATGCCACCCCAAAATATGCCACTCTGGCATAAGGATTATTTTGAGCTGAAGGCAATTGAGAAAAAGCAAACAAGGACAAACTCTGGCTTCCCTCTCTGCCAGGAAGGGCGGACAATTCTTAACCACTAGAGACAACTCTAGACTCTTATCAGCCCAGAGGCTGCACCAGAGGAATATACATAACAAACCTTGCTGAAACAATTCTTATCTTCCATTAGTTTCTCCCATATATTTACCTTCCCACAGTTTGCTGCCCTTGTCTTGTCACTTCTCCAGAAATTTATTCTTTGCTAAGAGGCCATAGATGCCCAGGTTCTAACCATTCCTTTGAGTTACCCATCACTGAGTGTTCCATGTGATCCATACCACACGAGTTAATAAACTGGTTTGTTTTTTGCTCATTAATCTGTCTTTTGTCAGTCTAATGTGCAGGAGGGCCTCAGCAATGAACCTAAGATGGGTAGAGGAAAAAGAAAGTTTTTCCTCCCCTACAAACTACTATAATAATAAAAAAGAACCAACGGTAGGCATCCTTCTCCTTCAGCAATCTTAGATTGCGTTCTACTTGATAGTAGGGATAATTGGATACTTCCAAGCCCACAGAGGCACCACTAACTACCGTGAGTCAGTTTAGTCAAAGGGCAGATTGCTGGGTGATTTGGGGGGCGTAGATACTTTCCCTTCTTCTTCAAGGTTTAGTTTCTCTTTCTCTTTCTTCCTTTCTCCCACACTTGATCCATGTAAAAACACAGAGTACCAGCACCACATCCCTACCACTGTCCAAGAGTGGTGAGATAGGGTTATTTTCATCTGTCTTTCCAAGGCTGAGAGGATAGGCCTGAAAAGGAGAGGGACACGGATTTCCTGGCCAGTGAGAAGGAATGGTCTCTGTAAGGACCTGGGCAAGTTTCTCCACCCCTCCTCTTATACACCACTTCTGGATATGCACAGAGCACATTTCCTCAAGGAGTTCATTTGAGAAACAGACAGGGGGAATGCTTAACCTAAAAAATTATTTTGAGGCCAGCCCCGGTGGAAAATTCAGCACACTCCGCTTCGGTGGCCTGGGTTCAATTCCCAGGTGTGGACCTGCACCGCTCGTCTGTCAGTGGCCATGCTGTGGCGATGGCTCACATACGAAAAGAGGAAGCTTGGCAGCAGATGTTAGCTCAGGGCGAATCTTCCTCAGCAAATACACATTTTGGTGTTTTAAACTGGTAATTCTTAGGGCAGTAAACCCCATGACCACTACCACTTCCACCACAACCACAGAGAGAGCCAGACCTGAAAATTTAGTCAGTCATACCCGGAGTGGACTTGGGCAGAGGATGGAAGATGAACAGGCTCAGGATATTTCTCCAGCCAAGTCCAAAGTGAAGTGCTTTTGTTTAGTGAAAATTAAAAGCAAAATGCAGAGTGTACTTGGTCCAACTCATTTACCCTAAAAATTTTAAGCATATTTCTGTTTCTAAGGAAACAGAGAGCCCCAGTCTCTGATCGTTTCTGTGATGCCACATAGCATCCTTGAATGATAGCATCGCTATCCAAGAAGACTTCAATGCTTTTGGAAAGCCTGGTCAGGTGTTCTTTTCCCTTTAAATCTTTAGTGGCATTCTGATTGCAGAAAGCATACTTTAAGTCAATAGAGGCAAATGTAATTAAAATCTGAGTGCACAGACCTTGGATGTCTGGCAAGAGACACCTTGTTAGTGATTACAACTTCCCACAGTTTAATTATTATATTATTCATTGTGGCTATTTTTTCTTTATGCCCAGAACCCAAGAAAAGCCAGCTTTTTTCATCTAATTTTCTTTAGATTCAAAGCGTTCTTTTATCCCCTCTCTCCAACGAAAGAATCTAATTTATTCTAGTCAGACTAAAACACATAATTCAGCAATATGCTGCCATCACCCTAAGGTTTAATGTTCTTTCCACTGAAAATAAGTAAAAATAGCACATTAGCCTCAAACTTGGTGGTTAGGAAGAGAAATACATGGGACGAGTATAACCTAACAGCTCTCCTTAAATTGCAATTTGAGGGCCACAGTCATTTGCATTTTTCCGCTTGCCCTGAGGCAGGACCCTGATGTGCAGAGTCATGGTGGTGGCATTTTGGCCCGGGTGACAGAAACCATTAAAGAGAAGCAGAGGGCCAGGCCACACTCCATGGGTTTCATTAGCTTACTTGTGTAGGAGGCAAACAGTATCTGAAGGGCTGTGGACTTGTTAATCAAAATGTTAGTCTATTAGAAACAGCGAGAAATTAGTTAGTGAGATGGTTATCAAGTACCTGGAGCAAGAGTTGACTTTCTGTGAAACATCATTCTGGAATCAAAGCCAAAATCTGTCTCTAATAGTCAGTTGAGCCTGAAAAACTAATCATGTCAGAATTAGTAAGGCAAACAACAGAGAGAGGAGTGAAACACACTGATATTAAATAGGGCTGGGAGGAAATACCTGAGCTTCAGGAATTACAGAAGAGCTGGGATTTTAGAGGTTTTAAAAAAAAATGGTAGCTCTGCTTCTCTCCGCAAGACAAATGTCTGGAATACCCAAGTGGTTCTGAATTTCTCAGGGGAGTTGGGACAGGACCATGGAGGGTGCAGTTACGAGGTGATGCTAAATGGCCTCCTTAAAATTCAGGTTGAAGCGATATTTAATGAGAGTGTATGTATTTTATATCTTTGTTTTTATAGAAGTAATGAACACTTACAATTATCGTAAAACACCATCATTACAGAAAAACATAATGTAAAAAAGGTCCCCCACCCATTGCCCAAATGCAGAGAGTACCACTTGTTAAAAGTTGGGAGTAAAAATAGATTTTCATATGATTTGTATTTATATGTCCTTTAAAATAAAGTTATGGATATTTATAACAACGTGAGAAATACCTATATGATAATATTAAGTTTAAAAAGTGAATTAAAAAATTGTGTATGTAACAGAATCACAAAAGGCCAAATAACCCTATGACTAGAAAAAGATTGAAATAAAATACAACAAAATATTTTAAAAGTTGGGGGTGTTCATATTTTTTAAGCATATACTAACATATATTCAAAAGTATGTGTGTGTGTGTTTAATGACTACTTTTTTGCTTCGAAAAGCCTCTGAAAAGGTTACTGTTTCCAACTTCACAGCCATGGGGAGAAGAAAAGAATATTTGGAGATCACTGGTAAATAATGCTTTGAATCTCTCTGCAGCATATGAAATTGAATTTCAGTCCTATTTAAAGAAAATTCCCCTGGTAAAAAGTCTTTATATGTGTTTCTGAGGCAGAAGGATAGAAGAAACTACATGCAAGACTTGGGTTGGGCAATTGATTTTAATCATGGTTTCTATTAATTACATAGCAATTTCAGGCAATTTTCCACTTTCCCACCATAGTTTTCCCTTGTGTAAAATGGGGAAAGTGATAGAAAATCTGAACGTGGGGACTCGGTCTCCAGAGCACTGCTACCAATGACACCTGTCTGTTGGCAAATACCCAGCTCTTTCAGCCGGGGTCACACATTCTGCCAGCTCACAGGAGCGAGGAGGCTTTAATAACCTGTAGTTCCAAAGATCTCTGAACTCTCTTAGGAAGAGGGCTGTTCAAGTTCAGTGTCATATTATCCAGTTCCTGAAACACCCATTTTTAGAGAGAGAGAGAGAGAGGAAGAGTACAGAGATTGGGCTGTGCTCCAGAGGAAGTTTAGGAAAATGTTTTCTATGTAAGTGGAGAAAATGCTTCATGTGTGAGAAAGGTCACGTGACACTTCCACACAAATGATAGGCTTCTCAGAAAGAAAACACTTAAATTCGATATTAATTTAAGGTCATCAAAATTCAACTGGCTTTGCTCACTTGCTCTTCTTTCACTAGAAGATGCTCTGTGATTATCCCCTACTAGCACAAACCTGCATAATGTGCAATAATATTTTACTACTGTCATTTTACAGCTGCTGCTATGGTGTAACTTGGTCTGAGTGCCCTCAAATCCCAGGGCCAGCGCCACATTGTGACAACATTTTCACAATACTGAGGGCAACACATTGTAAGGCTGCACCTTTACTTAAGAAGTATTTCTCTTTATTCTAAGTGTGTCCTTTTTACTTTGGGGGTACTAAAATGTTATTTTCTTTTATGAATTAATGGCGATGAATTCGGGTAGCTGTGGTATTTTTTTAACATCCTTATTTGATCAAATTTAAACTTGGCAACAGTATATTCATCTTCCCACTATTTCCTTTTCTTTCTTTCTTTTTTTTTTTTTTTTACATTTTGCTGGTCTGCAAAAATCCAAACTCTGGAAAACATCAGTCTCTGGCTAACTCTGTCTATATGGTAATAGGGAGATGCAGATAATCACCATTTTTAACCCAAAATATCAAATTCCTCCCCTAATCAAATGTGTGCCTCAGCTAATAAGTAGGACACTCAGTATGCCTGAATTGTGTTTCTCTCTCCATCCTCTAATAGGGTTCCTAAGATTAAGCTACTGAAAAAAAGCAAGGAAGCAGGGAAAAAATAATCTGGATAATAAATAAACCAACTAGTTAATGGACCCAGTGTCAATTAACAATGAATAAAAGTATGCACCATGCAATATTTGGAACATACACCAAAAAATTATCCATTGTTTATTTTTAATTCAAATTTAACTGGATATTTTGTATTTTATCTGGCAACCTTACCCCCAAGATTTTCTGACCCTTCAGAAAATACATAGGTAGTAAAATATGAATTAAAGTCACCGCTACATATAAATGGATATTAATGAAATACACATAAATGGCTATTAATGAAATATACATAAATGGCTATTAATGAAATATACATAAGTGGCCATTAATGAAATACTCTTAGGGTTGTCTTTATGTCCTCTAGCTTTCTGGTCTAAATGGGAACTATTTAGATGACTGCATTCTTATAAAAGCCTAACAACCTTCAGTTCAATCCAGAGAAGAGTAAAACAAGTTAACTTGCTCCCAGTTGGCTTACCTTGTCAATGAGCTGATCACCAGTGTTTATAAACAGGTCCTGCCAAGTCACTTCCTCTGCCCACCTCTGAGCTGGCTGCTCAGGTGCTGCGGAGTAATCCCCTTCAACCCACACTGATGTTTCAGGCTCTGAAAGTGTGGGTGGGAAGTTAGGAGGAAAGCCAGGATCCTGTGAGGTGCTCGTCGATGTGCTCAGCGCGCAGCCAACACATTTGTCCTTTGTCTCTTGTTTTTCCCTCTGACGTTAAAACTAATACCAAGTTTAAAACTCCATATGTTTTCGCCATCTGACCTGGCAAATGCAGAATTCCTCCCCTTAACTTGAAACAGAAGTAATCATAAAAGTGTCAAGGAGTGCTAGGAACCTCTCTGGTAATATTTGCAGGGAGATTATTTTCCGTCTACAAAGTCGACACCTACTTTCTGTTAGAGAAATGAATTGATAGAAGCTGGAGATTGGCAGGAAGCAGGAGTCCAGGTCAGGTACCTGGTATGCATTTCATTAAAATGAGTGTGAATGTGGGTGGTGTTTGTTTTGTTTTTTCCCTGGCTACCTCGAGGTTGTTGCAAAAGTAACGTGAGGAGAAAAAAACATGGTGAAAGGTGCTCCTATATTCAAATCATTGGAGAGTGACAATCAAAAGGTAGAATCGGAGCCAGTTTTGTGGTCTCCAGTCTCCAGATGTGCTGCTGAGGATTCGGAAAGGAAAGTTGGCTTAGAAGGTCTTATCTTGGCTTCAGTGCCATCTACTAGGGTGACTCTAGATAGGTCGTCTTGTCCTCTGGACATCAGTTTCCTCCCTTCTCAAGGGAAGGGATTGCACAGGCTAATACCTATGTTCCCTTTTAGCCCTGATCTAAGGTGGTACAGAGGAGAGAAGGAATTCCTGAGTCACAAGTCGGTGAACAAGACTCACCTACTTACCTTCCGAGGGTTCAAAAGCTGTAGATTTAAAATAACGAAGACGCATTCCTTGATCTCATGTTCTGACCTTCAGATGTGGAAGCGCAGCCGTTCTTCACGCCTTCCTCTGCCCACCTCTACCTTGTCAGAGGAAGATCTGTTGGACTGGGTTCTTAGTCCTCCCAGGAACCCAGTGAACTCCGTCATCGATGCTCCCTCTGGACTCTCATACACAGGGGTCATTATCTTTCCTTTTCAAAGCTGTTACATGGGTTGGATGAAAAATAAGCAGGGTTCAACCATCGTAATTATTTATATGGGTATACAAAGATGACCCACACCACTTTTTTTGTTTCTAAATCTTACTCTGTACTCTCAGGGTTTCTTTGCTGTGTAGTTTCCAGGCGTTTTCCCACTGGGCTTGTTCCAATCAGAATCTGTATGAAACACTGCCCTTTTCATCAGCATTTTTAAATTGAACTTGGATGGGAAAATATATAGTTTTCAAGGGTAGTCAGTGTGTACTCTGATTCTGTCTTTTGTAACCGTGTAGAAAACATGGTGGAAAATATCAAAGATTTTGACAGGGTCCCTTCCGTTCTGAGCCTGGAAGCTCATTATTGCCTTTTTCTACATTGCCTTATGCTTCCAAAAATGGCTGTCCTTTCCTAGTACTAAAGCCTATAACAAAATCACAAGTCTTCATCTTCCATTTTATCTTTCTTACTCATAAGGATTGACTAGAATGTGCTTTTCCTTCTTGGGTTTGTGCCAACACCACAGAAGTTAAACCTGGTGCCCCCCCTTGCCTTCCAGGAACTTTTGTGTTGTTCTCATGCATGCGACACATTCTCAATTTATACAGACAGACATTCCTATCACCCCTGGCCCTCCCTTGACCCAGTTATTCCTTATCTCCCATTCTTTATCCTATAAACCCTCGTTGGCCTTCCCAAGATGGAAATTACAAGATGGCCTCTCACTCCGTGCAGCCCACACCTAATTCATTGCTGGCCTTTGCCCAAATCATGCCACCCCATTTGAGATCACCAGACACCACTGTCATCAATCTCATGACCTGGCAGCATCCCATCTGCCTACCCATTTCACTCTTGCTCCATTCCAGTGCCTCTAACAGCAGTTGCTTATGTATCTTCTTGTCACTGTCCCATGTCTTGTCAGGTTCATCCAACACCAACCCCTTTATTCATTCAACAGGGTAACTTGAGTCTCATTATGTGCAGGAAATGTGCTCTGCCAAAGTAAATACTAAATACAGTGCTGTCCTCAAGGAGCTGAAACTCTAGTGCAGGAGACAGACAATAAAGAAGTAAAGAATCAATCATTATAAATGTTGGCAAAAGCTAGGAGGAAAACAAACAAGGTCGCTGAGAGAGAGTGGCAGGTGGACCCTATTCGAGATAACGTGGCCTTCAGAGATCACACTGTGGCCTAGACTCAAAGAATAAGAAGAAGCCAGCCATGAAAAGAGAGGGGTTGGAAATGCCTTCTAGATTTGGGGCTCAGCATGTAAGCAGATCTAGGCAGGAAAGAGCTTGGTGTGTTTGAGAACTGAAAAAGGCCTCTCTAAATCCTCCCACTTTTCCGGTCCCTTCTTTCACATAGATGTTGCTGACTTCACCCACTCGTAATTAATTTACTCCATCTCCTGAGCTGCCATAGGTCATTTTCTTAGTTCCCTTTATTTGACACTTGGGTGCACACTGTCTTTTATTATTCAGCTGTGTGAAAGATCTTTACAGGACTTGAATTCCATACTTCATCTCTCCAAGAACATCAATCAGGGTTCTATTTATAGAGAAGGTGCCACAGAAACACTTGACTTCTATTCCACTCACTAACCATACATCAAATGCCTGGTCTATGCTAGGTGGTACATGCTAGGTATTTAGCCCACTGCTGGTGTTTAAAAATAAACAAACCCGGGCTGGCCCCGCGGCCGAGTGGTTAAGTTCGCGCGCTCCGCTGCAGGCGGCCCAGTGTTTCGTCAGTTCGAATCCTGGGCGCGGACATGGCACTGCTCGTCAGACCACGCTGAGGCAGCGTCCCACATGCCACAACTAGAGGAACCCACAACGAAGAATACACAACTATGTACCGGGGGGCTTTGGGGAGAAAAAGGAAAAAAATAAAATCTTTAAAAATAAATAAATAAATAAATAAACAAACCCCAGCCTAACATGAGGAAAACATCAGATGAACCCACATTGAGGGACATTCGACAACATACCTAACCAGGATGCCTCAAAACTGTCAAGGTCATCAAAAACAAGGAAAGTTCAAGAAACTGTCACAGACCAGACAAGAGATGACGACTAAAGGTCATGTGGTACCTGGGTGGTATCCTGGAATTAGGAAAAGGACATTAGGGAAAAACTAGTGGAATCTGAATCAGCTGTGAAATTTAGTTGTGGTAACATATCAACATTGATTCCTTAGCTGTAACAAATGTACCATAGTAAAGCAAGATGTTAACAATAGAGGAACCTGGGCAAGGGGTAGGTGAGAACTCTCCGTCCTATTTTTGCAGCTTTTCTGTAAATCTAAAATTATTCTAAAATAGTTTATTTAAATTAAAATAAATAAATAAATCGAGACATGGTCCCTGCCCTCTATGAGTTTACACTCCAATAAAGGGAACATACATCTAAATAAATATTTGCAGCACTGCAAGATAAGGGCAACAATAAAATTGTGCACCAAGTACAAAAGTATCCCCAAAGAGGGCATGATTGCCTCTAAGGATTTAGAGAAGGATTCACTGAGGAGGCACATGCCTGGAGCTGGGTTTTGAAGGATTACTTGGAGTTTGATGAATGTGGAAGACAAACCTGGAAAAGATTAATTCAGGCCCAGGAAACACCACTGGACAAGGCAAAGAATCCTTTCAAGCAGTTTAGCATTGACAGAAGGAGCATAGCTTTGGTACTTGCTGACCAATTATGGTAGAAGAGTTAGTAACTTTGTTATTTGTGGCTGGGACTCTGAGCATTGTCCACCAGGATTCCCTCCCATCACTCTCCACCCAACTGTGAGGCCATCTGTTTGGCCACCTTGTACTCTGTAGCACACTGGGGCAAGGCACAGCCCCTATGTCTAGAGGTGGATGGACAACCAGGAAAAGACATGAATGCAGAGAACCACAGAAGGCAGTGACAGGGACTGAGGCAAGAGCTCAGTGGTCAATCATGGGTCATTGTCTCCAAACTGGATAGGCCAGAATGTCTGCCACACCCATAACTGCAGGTAAAGGAGGTAGAAGGTAAGTCCATTGAGAGCAAGGGTGCTGTCTCTCTGTGGGTGCTGTCTCCCAAGTATCCCAATGGCTGGCTTAAGGTCAGTTCTCAAAAAACATTTTGATGAGTGAAGGAAAAGACTAACCCCAAGAGGCCTGGTAGCCTTCAGCCACAGATAGATGAAACAAAATGCGAATCTGACCTGGGACAGTCAACCCCCAGGTCAGGAAGTGGCTGGCCTCCAACAGAAGGATGACCCTCAAGTTCTCTCTCATGGGAACTCGAACAAGAGGTCTGAAGAGGAGGAGGCAGCTAGGAGGCAGGTGAAGCACAGAGGAGACCTGGAGGTGGAAGAGGGTGTTGAAGGACCATGTGGAAGCTGGTGTTGTAAGGGAGCAAAACCAATAGGTAGTGGATAAGCCAACTAGTTTTAGAACAGAGAAGCGAAAGCACAGCGAGAAGCAGCAACCCTAAGAGAGAGATACCATACTGCCCATGAGAGTGAGACTAGGGGAGTGGCAGATTTTCCAGATCCCATGGCCAAGGGTACCAGTCCTGGCACTTCGTGGTACCAGTGGCCTCTGAAAGCCTAAAGGTCCTGTAAAATGGGAGTAATAACAGGGACAGCCTCATGGGTTTGTGGCGGAGTTGAACCAAAGCACTCAGCACAATGCTGGCACCCAAATGCTCCATAATGGTTATTTTGGGGGGTTGTTGCTTTATTGTTATTAGATTCCCAGGAGAACTGTGCTATTCTTATTACTCCACATATATCCTTGCAATAAGCATCCCCTAGCTTGGTGAGTCTTTGTTCCTTGCAACCAAAAAAATCCCAATTCCAGAATCATTGCTGGTCAGAGTTGCTGCAAATATGTTTGGCACAGCCCAGTGGGGGCCCAAATCCCGAGGAATCATTTCCCCTGTCAGTCCTCCCGGGGAGGTCCCTGCGTACTAAGATCTGTGTTTGATAGATCTGCATAGCTCAGGGATTTCCTGGTTTGGGGAGAGTTAGCTCCAACCCGTACCAGGCTGACCCACTGTGAACTGAGCTCTGGCTAACTGAGGAGGTCAGAGGCCCGGGAGCCTGGTGTTGAGAGGAACATGGGAGAGCTATGAAGACACACCTCATCCAGCCCCACCCCGGAAAATGGTACAAAGTTCGTCTTTCTACTTTGTTGCTTCATCAATGATTTCACACACATTAGCATTATTTAATTTATATTTTTGAATGAGTCACAGGGGTACATGATACAATATTCCAAAGGGTATAAAGTTAAAGTTAAGCCCTCTTCTTTAGCCAGTTACCAGTTTCTTATGCAGCTTTCCAGAAATAATCCATTCTATGAATATATGAGCATGATGAATTCAAACATACATATTCAAATATATATATATATACACACACACACTGTTCTGCATATTGATTTTTTTCAATTAACACTACATCTTTAGAGCTAATTCCATAGCACTTCATAGAGAGCGGCCTTATTCTTTCTAACAATTGCGTGATATTCCATTTTATGGATACACCAGTAGTTATTCAGTCCCGTACTCATCAACATTTAAGTTGTTTTCAGATTTTACTAATACAAACAGGGCTGCAGTGAATACCCTCGAACATATACCATTTTGTATATGTGCAAATAGATGTACAGGATAAATTCCTAGGTGGGGAATTCTTAGGACAATGAGAGAGTGCGTTTGCAATGTCATTGGACACTGCAAAGTGGTTTTCTACAGAGATTTTACCAGCTTACGTGCCCACCAATAATGTATGCAATCGCCTGTTGCCCTACACCCTCACCAGAGAAAGCTGTTTTGTAGAAAATATAAACATATGGGCAAAAGCCTTTTGCGTAGCTTTTTTCTGAAGCCCAGTCTGTCACTCTCTCTCTTCTCATCTCCTGTGCAGGTATGTGCACACACATAATACTTTGCCCTCTCCCCTCTGCAGCTTGATTTAAAAAGCTTTAATTCTTTCTTTTTCATACTGCAACGGGTTTTCATCTGCAAAAAAAAAAAAAAAAAAGAAACATAACTCTTGGGCGAATGTTTTCACTGAGTTCTCCATTCCCCAATGTAGAGGGTCTCTTAATCTTCCCAGAAGCGATTGCTGCTGCCAGGATGCCAAGACCCATTTCTTCATTAATTTTTCCAAAGCCCTTATAATACTGAGGGGACCTATACTGGGGCCGGTAATTCTCAGTATTTACAGAGCTTCTTTGTCTGAGATCTCAAAGCACTTGACAGCATTAAATCGCCCTTCCCTTGGCTCTCTCCAAAGCATCTTTGAACCTAGATGGATGTTGCACAGAAATGGAAACTCTGTTTTCTATCCAGACTGTCTGGAAGGTGACCAGGTAGAGAATACAAACTAACCAGCGTAGTTTCTAGTAGCATAGTAGCATGTGCCTTTGGTTACTTCAAATTTTTTACCTTTTCTGGATGCATTTCCAGTGAATCTGGAATCGTCTGTGTATAGGCAGCAAATAGAAGTCTCTTTTCCACGCATGTCCCGAAGGGGTTAAATGGTATCAGGGGTTGAGTCCCTGGATGCGAAGAGAGGTATGCTCCGACCTTCAAGCCACTCACATTCTCTCTGGCTGAGTCTCTGCTAGTCTCTTCTATCTGACAAAATGTATAAATATGACAAAACACCATTTCCACTGGCCTAGAAAAAGAAGGAAGGAAGAGAGAGAAGGAGGGAGGGAGGGGAAAAAAGAATGAAGACAATAGGAGAGGGAACCTAATTCAGATCTGATGTTTTCTTCCCACGTGGGACAATAGCTTATGAGTGGGAAGTGTGGCCCAGCCTCAGGCAGCCTGTCTGATTCCACTGATGAGTAATTGCCCTTCGAAAGAGTTTTTTGCCCTTACCCCACCCTACTCTTCCCCCTTTCTCACCCTAGAGTCTCCACAACCTCCATATCCTACACACACCACACACACAATATCAACCATAGAGCAAGGATTTTAGTGGGAAAATGTTAGCAAATATTATCTCGCATTTCAGATACAGAAACCAAGGCACAGAGAAGCCGTCATTTATTTATTGACAAAGATTCATTGTTCGGCACACGTATCCCTAAACCGCATCTACTGGGTCAGGAATTATCAATCAATAGGGTTGATTTTTTAAAAATTATTCATTACACAAATACCACTGAACATTGGAATGAAAGTAAACATCGCTGCGATCCCACCTCCCCAGCTAATCATACTGCTTCCCCACCCCCGCCCCATGTCCTTGGAAATTCTTAGTCCACGTGCACAGACATAAAGTAGTAGCCAGAGCCCAGAGAGTACAATCTTGTGGGCAAGAGCCCAGACACTGGAGCCAGGCTGCTTGTGCTTATAGCCAATTCCACCAGACACTAGCTGGGCCTTAGTTCCCCATCTGTAAAATGGGAATATTGATAGTATGCACCTCACAGAGCTGTTGTGGGGAATCATTAAGATATCCATCATCAGTAGTTAGCAAAATGCTTAGAATATAGTACCCACCTGGTAAATGGTAGCTGCTGCTGTTATTAGTATTCAGTTTTGCTTTCTGTTTTTTAGAATGGATCATAAGCAAATACAACAGAATTGTCTGATAGACCCCAAATCCTGACTAAGCTGACTGCCCACTCCTGGTGGCGCCACTTGCTCTGGGTTCTTGGGGGTGGGTCCTTCCTGCAGAGGGACAAGCAATATCCTTCAGCTCCTCCCCTTTCCCTGGTCTTTGCAGACCACACCTGTTATAGGCCTAATGGCTGTCCGGACCCTCTCCCCCTACAAACCTCAAGGTTTCAAGGGAAAAGAGCGGGGTGGGGAAGTGAGGAGAGAACCATGGAAGACGCTGCACTCCTCAGAGTTCCCAGGCCTGGGTGGGTAGCTGCATCCTTCTGACCAATTTTGTTCTGATGATGGCTGATGCTTTTCAGAATGATGGTAATAAAAGGAATTGTAATTTTGGTAATTTTAAAACTAGTCGTTTTTGGACTTTTGGGAAAATTTGTGTTAACTTTTTATGTTGGTATAATTTCAAACCTATAGAAATTTGCAAGTATAGCACAAGTAGCCCTCCCATGCCCTTTATCCAGATTCATCAATCGTTAACACTTTGCCCTATTTGCTTTATCATTCTCTCTCTGTCTCCCTCTCTCTCTCTCTCTCTCTCTCTCTCTCTCTCTC